>NC_056743.1:986957941-987288386 GCF_019279795.1 Protopterus annectens
TATAGCTGGAAGAAAAACAAAACTGCTGAAGGCCAGTGAAAGGTGAGTAGGAAGGTCCAGATGTGTTAACTTCTGTAAGATATTTTTACAGTAATGCTACTGTACTACCCACCAAGATGCTAGATCCCTTTGGGGTAAATTAAAACCCCTTAACACCATTCATTGGGCCTGATTGCAAAAGACTTGCTGTCAGTGTAAGTCACCACTTACAAATGAGATTAGATCTTTTGGAATGTGGCCCCCTGTTTTTAGATAGGCTTTACACTGAATTAAGTCACTTAACATTGACAGCAAGTCTTTTGGAATCATGGCAGACTTACAGTGAGAGCAAATCTTTTAGAACCTGGCTCATTGCATTTGTGTTAAGACCTTGCATTTTAAAATTGTATAATTTTTACTCTCCTGTGTGATTGTTTACTTACAGATTGCATCATACTTTCACGAGTCTTTCTTTAGACAGGAAATAATAGTGATATGGACTGGCAAGAACTATAACAGAAGTGGAAGCAGGCAGCAGTTATTTTTCATATAAAAATGTTAGTGTGCAGAAAGTTAGATTAGTGAGATTCTGAAACTTGTGTATTAGATTTCAGTTATTCTCCTTTACTTTTTTTTTTAGTTTGCTAAAGATTTTAATTCAAAACATGTTATTTTAACATTATTATTTTATTTTTCCCCAGAAGTGATGATGTTTTCTTCCCTGACACTTCACGTTATCCACAGTACAAGGCTGAACACAGTAGTGCAAAACCTAAAATTCAGACTGAAAGACAAGTAGCTGTTGAGCCAAGGCAGACTCATAGGAGCACATCGTTGGAAAGCAGTAAGCTAGAAGAGAAAGATACACGACCAAGTGGAAGTCAGAATAAGCCTTCACCTTCAGTGCCTCACCATCGTTTACTTAATCCTCTTGAGAAAACAGCTCGTCCAGCAATGGCAGGACAGATGCCGCATGGGCTGAGTCTGACAGAGCTGCAGACGTCAGTATCTGGACGCTCACTTACTGGAGGGAGTCTGTCTTCCTTGTCTGTCCCTGTGCGTCTTGATGCATTAGCATACTTGTTAAATAATGCTATAATGAACAGCTGTGCAGGACCTCATCCCTTACCTTTGTATGGCAGCAGTTTTGTACCTTCTTGTAGGAGTGCTAGTAACATGTGTCAGGTTGGACAGCTACCACAAGCTCATTGTTTTATGTGTCATGGAGGAGCACCTCTACATTCTGGGTGCTTTGTACAGCAATCTTGTTGTTCCATGCCACAATATTCAGTACCATCTGTGTGCATGGATTATCAAAAGACAGCAGTACCAGTATCAGCATCTGCATGCATGGATTACCAGAAAGCAATCATACCAATATCAGGGCCACTTAATCCTGTTAATGTTCAGCAAGTAAGTCAAAGAGATCAAGAACCAACATTCACAGATGCAGACAAGACTGGAAACTTTCAAAATTACAAATGTTCAACTACTTTAGAAACACAAAAGGAGGACATTTCACCAGGGAATGTACCATCCAGTGACAGACATACCACTGGTTTTGGCCTGAGAAGTAGAGGTACATTTCAGAAAAACAACTATAGAGGGTCTTCACCACAGAAAAGTTCTGGCAGCTGGCAGGACACTCAAGATACTTGGGTTAACAGACCTGGCTGGCAGCAAAAAGATTTTGGTAGGGCAGTAGGACGACAGGGTGATAGTTCCACTTCTGATTTTCAG
The DNA here is from genome assembly GCF_019279795.1 of Protopterus annectens. NCBI lineage: Eukaryota > Metazoa > Chordata > Ceratodontiformes > Protopteridae > Protopterus > Protopterus annectens. Next base: position 986,959,661 of record NC_056743.1, read on the forward strand.
AGAAACAGTTCATGGGATCAGAATAGGGAATATCGACCTGGTAGGGGGCGATCATCATTTAGCGACTTTGGGAATAGAAAAAGGACTTCAGATGAAGGTTCTTGGTCTGTAGGTGGGGGGAGAGGAAAGCAAGCCCATTGGTCAGGGGGTGGTGGAAGCTCATGGCAGCAAAGAGGAAGATTTGACAGTTCACCAATGCAGGGTGAAAGTGGGAATTTTGGTGATAAATTTAAGCTTAGTGGCCTCTCAAGTCCAAATACAACTCCAGTTGCATCTAGGAGAGTTGCATTTACAGAAGACTGGGATGCTGACTCTGTTCAGAAGCAACCACAATGTCTGCTGCCTAAGGCTAATGAGCAGCAAATGAACAAGCCAAGTATGATGACAGGTAGTGTAGAAGAAGGAGAGTGGGACATGGAGTATGAAAAAGAAGAGAACAAAAACAGCAGCAGTAAGCAGGAGAAAGGTGTGGCAATAGCATCCCTCAAAAAGGAAGACTTGGATACCAGGACATTGCTCAGGGCTGATAATGCGGACATAGAGGAAGTGTCAGGAAATACTACCATTGAGAATATTGTTGAGATTTTTATGAAGAATCCTCAGTCCAGTTCTGAAAATGAAGACAAAGAGTTTGCATCATTGCATGTAGACACACCAGAGAATGAAGATGAGTATGTGAATGTTGTAAGCTTGGATCCAGACCCACCTAAAGCAGAATGTGCAGTTTCTGATGTTCAGTGTGCCACTTCTTCAGATGTGACTGACAACAAGCCATCAGAAGATTACTCAAAAGAAGATGAATCCAGTGAACAAGATACAGGCAAGGAAACTTAAGAAAGCAAAATGAATACAATAACATCTGTGTTGCCAACAAAGGAAAAGATGCCTATAAAAAACTTTAGAAGAACCTTCCCATAAAGTAGAAAGTGGTGATATTGGCCAAGTCAGCGCTGACGTAACCTCAGAAGCATCAGGGATAGCTGCATGTGAATAAGTCATTAGATCTTTTGCATTTAAACAATGGCATTTTATTTTCAGAGAATTTTGTTTTACGATAAAGACGTACTGGAAAAGTATTCTTCAGCAGTCTGTTAGGGACATATGCATGAGAATTGGTCATTAGTGTTGAAAAAAAGATTGTTACAGTTAAACAAAGTGTTTTATTTTCAAAGAATTTTGAACTGTGTTTTAAAAGGAGATATAACAGTTCAAAACTTTTCCTTAGCTTTAAAACCCAAAATATTACTTGGCTTTATAGAACATTTATGCTTAGGTATAATCTGAAAAAAATGCAGATATTTTAATACAGCTAGTATTCAGAGTACAACTAGACAAGTATCAACACAAATCTTTTTATTTCTAGGCTTTCTGATTAATAGATATAATTACATTGAAGCATTAGAATGGAAGGCATCTTTTAAAAGTTTACTTTTTAGCTCAGATTCATGTATACATCTCAGTTATAATACCCGTTCAGAACTTTTATTTTCACTTTAAAATTTACAGAGAAATGTAAAAAAATGTTATATTTTACTGGCAATTATTTCTGTTTTCTTACAAAGAGGAGGATGTGTGTTCATTAGTTAGCTTATTTACACTTGCTCTGCCCTCTGTGATGTGTGGATGTTACACAGAGCCAAAGAGGGTGGATTGGGTTGTATTTGATAGCCCCTTTTACAGGTTATTAACCATTTGTACATGTCAACTGTCTGTGTGTATTGTCACATTGCTTTTGTGTGGTTATGGTGTTTCTTACAGCATAATTATCACCTCTAACTTCATGCTCCAGGATGTTGTGAGATTTTGGTATGAAGACCACAGTCACACCATACTAGCACTTACTTCAGATGTCCAGTGTAAATTTAAAGATCTAAGTCATTTAAGTTGATATTTTTTGCAGTCCGTGGTCAGACAGTCTACATTTTTATTTTATTTAAAATGTATTTTTTTCTCTTCTGCTTCTGTTTTTGGCTGGGGGGAATCATTAACCCCATCTGCCCCCACTTCTTGAAAACCTTGGCTTCTATTGTCATATTGCCTCACCCATTTATTTAACCTGACATTTTCCTCTTTTGCATGTGTCCTTCCATTCCATTTCTGTGGGGATTTTTTCTTTTGTTTCAAGAAAGAAAATCTAACCAGATATTAGTAAGTCTGTGCGAATATAGACTAGAAAGTAGCCTAAAGTTTTGTTATTTCCTAGTGTTTGACAGAAATGTCATTTTCAGAAGAAACAGTGGGAGTAGTTACTGTGACAGTTTGTCAGCAAGGGATGTGAAATTTGTTCCTGATGATGCTGAATGCCTGGTTCAGAATAAGTGCCAGTGAGTATTCAGTGATTTTGTATTTTCAGTAAGAACATTTGCAAAAGCACGAGAAATATTGCACTGAGTACACTGTTTACTTCTTAATTTTAAAGCTTTTAGATTACAGAGATAGCAATATCAGATTAATGATGAACAACATTATTCAGACATAAATACATGTCTTAAAGAAAAGGCACTTTGTGATTTATTATATTAGCTTCATAGTTTCAGTTAGGTATGACTGCATTGAACAGTTTTATATGATGTAATATAAAAAAAGAAGGACTGTGTAAATAGATGGACATTTGTTCATCACTCGTATATGAGCACGTGTGGGTGTTTATATACTGTACAAGCACAACATGATGTTCTTGAGAATGTGTGTCAGATTAAGATAAAAGCAGTCAGATGGTTCTTGTGTGATACTTTGCTTACTTTTCTGTTTGTTTCTAAGGGCCAAGTTAGAGTTTTCTCCTTTCTGTACATAAATCTGATGCTTGAAATAGAAGTGGGCAGAATGTATTGCATACCTTATGGCTTGTTACAGACTGTAAACGTGTTTGAGTTCTATTTACTTCAGTAGCAGAATACACATTCTCTTATTACTACAATCCTTTTTGTGATATGTAAAACAAAGTTTGCATTTCTTATTTTATAATTTTATTCAAGTTTGCATTTCTTATTTTATAATTTTATTCCTGGATGTTCATGTGATCCAGAATTTAGTTAACTTAACACTAAGGATTCATTTTCAGGTCATCCACATTGGGTATCTTCAAGAAAAAAATTATTGCTAATTACTTTGTATGGGAAAAGTCAAACAATTTTATGTACAGAGACTATTATTTGGTGGGCAGTTGTGTAGAGGATCATTCAGTGCTCTCCATTTTATTTAACAAGACTCAACATTTGTTTTACTTATGATGTGCAGAATGGTCCAGAACAGCTGCTATTTATGTAGTTAATGTAACTGGCTCTTTTTCAATGTGTAGAATTATGTAAGGCAGTTTCCCTTTACAACTTTATGTGGTGCCAAGCCTGATTTGCACAGATTTGTTTGATGATGATTACAAAAGAAAATTAAGCAAGTGACATTAAACTGTTGAACCATTAGAGTCTACATATTGGTTTTCATAATTAAACTGTTGATGTTTTGTGTTAAAAATTGTTAGTTTATTCTTTAAGCGATTGACGGTAGTCGAGTTGTCTGGAAATAAAAATCTGTAGACCATTTCATTGTGCTGTGTATGTATGTTTACTATCTTCCGTAACTAGACAGAGACACATGGCCCAGAGAGCTTACTTGAAAGATGTAAAGAGTACATTAAAGAAAAAGAAACAGATAGGTGTTAAGTGGCTGCATGTAATAGCACTAGGTGCAGGTTAGCTAATAAAAGCCCAGCACAAGATGCAGGTGATGTTGAATTGTGCTAAATTGGTTAACAAAATTAAACTGTATTAAAAAAGTATCAGATGTTGTAAAGGAGTTCATTCCAGAGTCTTTTAACATCTTTATTAAATTATCACTTAAGATGTTGACAAACATACATTAATATAAAGAAAAACTAGATTAACATGTTTCTAGTTACATGGATTATACATCACATATGTTCTTTTTTGTAACTATCAGCAGTCCACCTTACCTAACTCCTTCTTCAGGACATTATTCTGCATTTATTGTTCTCATAATTTCCATTTATTTCTGTGCAGTTTGCACCTTCACTTTTCCAAAGATCCCACTTCTAGCTCTTATGTGTATGTTACAATATCCAATACTTCAAATACAGTTGGTTCAGACTTTAATTTTAATTTTCTAGTAATTGCTTTTCTGGCATCTACAAGAATTAAACTTAACAACACCTTAATGTGAGAGTGTTCAATCTTGCCGTTTGTTCTTACACATGGGTGTCGGAGTCGGCCGCTTAGCAAAGCTTTGCATCTAGGAGAAGCTTGAGACCAACCTACCTCCCACAATTCCCTCTGCCTTTACCTCAGATCTAGTTTGCCGCTGCAACCGATCTCATCATATTTGAAGAGCTCTGACCAACTTGGGAAGATAAGCTAAAATTCTTTATTTTCTTTTTCTCTTGTAAAATCTTCTGATCCCTTGAGATCATATATTAGTGTGTGTGTGTGTGTGTGTGTGTGTGTGTGTGTGTGTGTGTGTGTGTGTGTGTGTGTGGTCTGGTTATCCTTTGGCTACTCTTTATATATATATAATAGTATATATAGTTTAGTTTACCTTAGGGCCTACCCCACCTATTTACTGGACTAGGAATTTTGATACTTGCAATTTTATTTCTGTGTCTGTGGACTTACAACCAATTTTGACAGTGTTATTTGTTATTGTACAGTGTTTTTTCTTACAGATATGTCTGAAAAAGCTAAGTCGGGATTTAAGAGGTGTCAGTGTGGGCAAAAGATGTCTCTCACCGACAACCATAGCTCCTGTGTCTACTGTCTTGGCCCTCTCCATCTACAAGAAGACTGTTCTATCTGTCATTCTTTTAGTGGAAGGGTCATGACAGATAGACGCAGGAAGCTTATGGATAGAGGTCTTTTGAAGCCTGCCTTCCAAGAGGCTCTTGACAAGTCAGACCAGGCTTCTAAATCCATGAAGGAGTCGAATACATCGGAGCCCATGTCATCGGCTCCGAGTTTTTTGTTTAAGCACTGGTTCCACAGACTTCGGGGCCGAGTGTCGAACTTCTTACTGTCACCGAGCCTCGAGTCTTGGAACCGGTGACGGAGCTTCCACCTCTTGCCCTGTTGAGGTCGGCACCGTCCTCGGTTCCTTCGACCCGATCTTCCAGGCCCCTCTCCGACACCGACGTAGATCGTGTGGTGCAGAAGTTAATGGAGAACACGGCCCTGTCCAAGCTCATTTCAGTCTCCTCCCAATTGGTGTCGAGACTCGAAGGCCTTCCTTTATCTCCATCTGATCCTCCTCCGAGGCCTACTCAGCTTTCGGAGCTGGGAGATGTTGATCTGATGATAGTGGAGCCCTTGGTGCCGGAACCGTCCCTTCCTCGGTCGGCACCGTTGACCTCGACTCCGTCGGAACTGTTACCGGACTCGCGGAGCCGACGATCTATCCTTGGCTCCGGGACCGAGAGTCGAACCAATGTTTCGGTGCCGACTCTCCCCCTCGGTGCCTCGGCACGGATCACTTCGGCTCCGTCCTCGGGGTCGATGCCCTTGGCCTCCGCGTCGGAGATACTTCCGCGTTCTTCGGAACCGGGGGATTCCTCGGCTCGGGGTCCGGGGACCTTCGACCTCATGAGGAAGGTATTGTCTTCTCAGACAACCACGTCAGCAGAAGTAACTTCTCCCTCCCGTAAAGGTCCGTTGTCGACTTCTGCACCCACGACTACACATAAGCGTAGAGCACCAGTGTCTCAACCACTCCCAGAGGGAGCCCCTTCTTCCTCAGAGGCTTCATCGGATGCCCCTCCCGATGACGTTCCGAGGAAAAAATTGTGCAAGAGGAGGCACTTAGATTCTCCACAAGAATCTTTAACATCGGACACTGACTTAGATGAGTCAGAAGGGTCCCCAAAATCACCCTCGGAGGATGTCTCCTTTGCTGACATCCTGGAGATCCTTAAGTAGTGAGGTGATTGGCAGGCCCTACCCCCTTCTGAGGATGAGTCGGTTCGCCCTTCCTCCTCCTGGGTCACTCCGCCCTTCGATGAGTTAATGGAGTTAATTGCTCGAAGGGCATGGGAGGCACCTGACACAGTGGAGCCAGTTCCCAGGAAACCCAACAAGTATATAACTGCCCCTCAGGACAAGTCATACCTTACTAAGGGAGTTCCAGTGGACGCTATGGTGGTGGCCGCAGCCACTAAAAAGGAGATGTCCGAATCTTCCTCGTCTGTCCATCCCCCTAACAGAGACTCTAGGACCATGGACAGATATGGGAAGCGCATTTTCAGTTCAGCGACTTTTTCCATGCGATCGCTGAACTACTTGACACACTTCACACGATTACAGAGGGATCTAGTCAAAGAGTTGGGAGATACCCTCCAGGGTAATACAGATGCTGCTGTCACGGATAAGGTTACAGCACAGCTCAATACCCTTACGTCTATTGTGAACTCGTCCATGAGGCTCATCTCGTATGCGGCCGAAGGGTCGAGTAGGGCTTCAGCGATTGCTCTTCGTAGACAATCCTGGATGCGGCTGTGCTCCTTTGTGGAAGCATTCAAGTCTTCTTTTACCAACGCCCCCTTTGATGGTGCCACTGTTTTTGGCCCCAAAGTAAAGGAGACCCTAACCCGGTGTGAGCAAGAGGGAAAGACTCTGTCTGCTGTCATCTGTTTTTACACCCCATCCAGACTGTACCCCAAAGGGCAACGAGGTGGAAAGATGTGGTTTCGCAAACCCCAGGGCTCTTTCCCAGGCACACAGGGTGATGCCCCCCCCCAGAGGCAGAGGAGGGGGCAGAAATGGAAGACGCCGCCCTGGTGACAGAGGGGGTCCGCACAACCAAGGTGACAGGGATACCATCCCTGGGAAGCCTTTCCAGCACTCCTGAGAGGAGGCCCGACTGTCCTGCTCTGGAGGCAGTCGGGGGTCGCTTGGCTTTATACCCTCAGGCCTGGCAAAATCTTACTTCAGACAATTGGGTAAAAAGCATTATTACCAGAGGTTACAAAATTCCCTTTTTATTTCCCCCATTACCACAAAAAAGATTCCCAGATGTACCACCCCATCTGCGAGAACCTGCAGCTATAGAAATCTCAAAGCTGCTAGAAAAAAGAGTCATCCAGCCAGTCCCGGCGGACCAAAGAGGATCCGGAACTTACTCAAGGTTCTTTTTAGTTCCAAAAAAGACAGGGGACTGGAGGCCAATTCTGGACCTAAGCACTCTCAATACATTTGTGAAGAAAGAAAAGTTCCGGATGGTCACGCTTCAATCGATCCTTCCGTTTTTACAGAAGGACGACTGGATGTGCTCAATAGATCTCAGGGACGCCTACTACCACATCAAAATGGCCAGAGTGTCCAGAGATCACCTGCGCTTCCGGCTGGGAGCCAGCCACTTTCAGTTTCGGGCCCTGCCCTTTGGTCTAACCTCAGCCCCCAGGGTTTTCACCAAATGCATGGCAGTGGTAGCGTCTCACTTGAGACGCCTAGGATTCCGGGTGTTTCCATATCTGGACGACTGGCTCCTTTCTGCCACCACCGAGCGTCAACTGATAAAGGCCAGGGACTACACAATCAGCCTTTGTGTTCAGCTAGGGATTTCGATAAATTTCTAAAAATCTGCATTACAGCCCTCGCAGCATATTTCATTTATAGGGGCAGATCTAAATACCCGTTCTTTGCTACTAAAACTCCCCTCCACAAGAATAGCTTCCCTGCAAAAACACGTATCTCTCCTGCTTTTGTCCAAAAAGTCCCCAGCCAATCTAGTCCTGAAAGTCTTAGGGCTCATGTCAGCTTCCCTCATTGCAGTTCCCATGGGGAGGCTACACATGAGAGTTCTCCAATGGCTGCTGTTCGCACAGTGGTCGTTCCAACAGTTACCGCTGACACACGAGATTCACATTACAAATACCTGCAAAGCACACCTGTCTTGGTGGTTACAGAATCACAACTTCATCAGCGGCCGACCGTTTGTGTTACCCAAACCAACAGCCACAGTGACCACGGACGCTTCCCTGATAGGGTGGGGGGCATCTTTCAGGGACAAACAGTCCAAGGCGAATGGTCCAGTTTAGAGTACAACCTGCACATAAATGTTCTAGAGATGAGGGCAGTGTTTCTAGCGTTGCAACACTTCTCCCCCCTTCTACCTCTAGGGACCATTGCAATTCAGACGGACAACATGTCCGTAGTCTGGTACATAAACAAACAAGGAGGAACCAAGTCTTACCAGTTGTGCAGAGAGGCCATGAGAATTTGGCAATGGGCAGAATCCACGGGTCGCTTTCTGATAGCAACGCACATCCCGGGGTTATCCAACGTCATAGCGGACAGGTTGAGCAGAGCCATCCTGTTACCTCACGAGTGGTCCCTCAATCAGATAGTGGCGGAAAGGATTTTCCGCAGATGGGGCCAGCCTTGCTGCGATCTGTTTGCGTCCCCAATGAACACCAAATGCAGAAGCTACTTTGCCCTTTTACCCCCTCCAGGGGGTGTCCCCCGGGTCTCCTGTACGCTTTCCCTCCTATACCACTGATCCCGAAATGTCTTCAGAAAGCCGAGGACTATAATTCTCATTGCCCCATTCTGGCCTCGACAGATTTGGTTCCCCTTTCTTCAAGCTCACCAAATACGGGAGCCCTGGATTCTGGACCCAGCGCCAGACCTACTAACTCATTCGTCAGGAGCTCCTCACCCGTCGCTCCTATCCCTCAAGTTAGCAGCCTGGCTGCTCCGCTTCCCTACTTAGCCAGGTCTGATCTTCTCTTTCTGGCGGTTCAGGACATTCTGGTCGCCTCTCATAAGGCTTTCACTACTAAAATCTATACCAGTAAGTGGAAACGCTTTGTTTACTGGGCGACTACACAACATTTGGATCCCTTAGTAGCCCCTCTAAACAAGATTTTGGAGTTCCTGTCCATGCTGTTTCACCAAGGAGCCTCTACTGCCACTTTAAAAGTTCAGTTGGCCGCGATTTCCAACTTTCACATAGGAGAAAACGGAGCTCCCATTATGGCTCATAGGCTTTGTAAAGCCTTCATGAAAGGGTCCTTTCATCTCAGACCAACAGTTAGGTTACCTACAGCTCCTTGGAATCTAAATTTGCTCTTATCCCAACTAATTTTACCACCCTTTGAACCAGCTTCTTCCTGTTCCTTAAAGTTCTTGTCCTGGAAGACTCTTTTTCTAGTGGCTATCACTTCAGCCAGACGAATATCAGAACTTCAGGCACATTCCATCAAGCAGCCATATTTAATTTTTCACCCGGACAGGGTATCATTATGCACCAACCCTTCCTTCCTCCCTAAGGTTTGTTCGGTCAACAACATTAATCAGTCCATTGAGCTTCCTACATTTTTCAAAAACCACTCCAACAAGCTGGAATATATGTTGCACAAATTGGATGTTCATAGACAACTCAGATTCTACCTGGATAGAACTAAGGACCATAGAAAAGCGGACCAACTCTTTATAGCCTTTGCGGACAACAAAAAGGGCATGGCAGTGACGAAGCGCACACTTTCTAAATGGCTAACTGATTGTATAACCTTCGTTTATTCTGCTTCAAATCAGATTTTGCCCACCAAACCAAAGGGACATTCTACTAGATCAGTTTCCACATCTCTGGCTCATGCGGCTCGTCTGCCATTGGACACTATTTGTGCAGCCGCCACTTGGTCTAAACCGCATACATTCATCACTCATTATAAAGTTGACAGGACTTCCAGGGATAGAGCATCTTTTGGTTCCACTGTGCTCAGGAATGTTCTTCTGTGAGTCACTCAGGGTAACGGAGCTGGGGACGCTACCCATGTGTAAGAACAAATGGCAAGATTGAACACTCTCACATAAAGAAGTTATGTCCTTACCATAACGTTCCATGTGGAGTGTTCATCTCGCCTTTGTTCTTACATCCCCACCCTCCCACCCTCAGGTCTGGAAGAACGTACGGATTTAGAAGTCTGGTCTATTTGTCTCCCACTAGTGGTCTCTCTGTTGTTCCTACTGGCTTAAGCTAGTGTCTGATCCTTATGTATACTTTTCTATCCTTTTATGCTTATAACCTTTGTTATTTTTGGATCTGGTCTTGTTTGCAAACTAGATCTGTGGTAAAGGCAGAGGGAATTGTGGGAGGTAGGTTGATCTCGAGCTTCTCCTAGATGCAAAGCTTTGCTAAGCGGCCGACTCGGAGCCGAAGATCGGCTCCGACACCCATGTGTAAGAACAAAGGCGAGATGAACACTCCACATGGAACGTTATGGTAAGGACATAACTTCTTTTTATGTCTTAAGCAATTCAGATCCTGTGTCCCATCTCAAAGGAATCATTTCCTTAGCTAGAGTGAATTACAAAGTTTGAGAAGAAGCATTTTATTTTATTATTGTTGAAGTAAATAAAAAAAAAAATTCTAGATATTAAGCTGCATATAAAAATACATTCAGAAATGTTAATATATTTGATGACAAAGAGATGTTAATTTAAAAACATGAAGCTAAAATTTGAATTTACTCCGAATAATCACGTTAGCAAGTAATCAACACCAAAGCATTAAAGCATAAAACTTTGGGAGGTTGCAACTAAAAACAGCGACACTCCCGAAATCGCAAAACACATACCCTCACACCTCAAGACTTATACTTTTTAATACAAACTTAGAGAAATATGTAATACTAATAAAAGATGCAACAGTCACCTTCTAGGTCTTCTCTGACTCTAACAGTAGTTGAAAGAAACAAACAACCTTTCATTGACAAGAGTTCTGAGCATTGATCAAGAAGATACTGATGAATAGCAAGTTCCCCTAAAATTTCCACATAGTAAATGTTATGTTGCTAAATTTAATTACAATTTATTTGTTAGCCAGATAAGTCACTGATCTGTCTGTGACCCCTTGCAATCACAACCACCAAGGGCAGGGGCAACTACAGCATATATAGAGAGAGTTTAGTCTAGCCAGTCAACCATCATGCTTTTGAGAGATGAGAGGAAGCTGGAGTACATGGAGAAAATTCATAGAGACATAGGGAGTATATGTAAAACTCCACACAGAGAGTAACTGTAAGTCATATCTGAGCCCTAGAGCTGTGAGGCAGAAAGATTTTAACCATTGAGTCACCAAGCTATTTTAACAAAACAATTGACTGGCTGACATAGAGTAGCAAAAACTTGTTCTACAGAGCAGGAAGGGTTGCATTGCAGCCTGTTAAAGCTAGTACACTGTTGGTCCTGCATGTCCAAGAAGACACAGATACAGTTATAAGAGCCATGGGTACTTAATGTGGAAAATGTTCTCTAATTTGATCACTATGTTTCCACCATAGTCAGGAAATTCTTCTGTCCTTCTGTTTGTCCTTGTTAATTAACTTCAAAATCCAAAGAAGTTATCATATGGCAGTAGTTTTGTCTTATTAGATTTATAATTGAATATAATACTACCTTTGGTATGTACAACTCCAAGCATATTGCTCAAATGGAAAGACTCCCAATGATTTTTAACCAGAAAAAAATTAAAGGCCTTAAATCCTTCAACTATCGTGATTTAGCACCACTCTTCTTATATTCATGAGTCTTGATGGCTGCTACAAGGTGATCTGTGTCTCACTTTTTGAGCCACAAAAGATCTAGTGCTATGCTCCTATTTCTTCTGAAAACTACCGTGTCCATTGTTGTCTTTTCCATCTGCATTCAACCTGTGGACTGTTGGATCTGACTCAGATCCTAGGCTGGCCACATGCCATAGACTTCAGCCTGTTGAGCTCTGCCTCCTCTACCCGCAATCCTTCACCCCCCCCCAGGACTGCATCGGATCTAGTTTACCACCTTTCCTGGATAGCAGCATGGTCGAGTGCTCCGGATTAGGTGTCTTTTTTTTTCAAGCTTTTAGCTGGATTTTTGTCCTCTGCCATTTGTGTGCATTGTTAGTATTTTCTGGCTAATGATTTTAGTGTAATTTGTGGTGTGTAGATAAGTGGGTTTGGTTTGTTAGGTTTTTAGGTAGGGTTCTATTCATAGTGGGTTTTCCCACCCTTGTGCTTAACTGTAGGTTACATTTTCTGTTAGAATGTGTTTTGTGGGTGTTTTTGCTGTTGTTTTTTTGTCCCTTATTGTTGTTGTAGTTTTAATTATGGGTAAGGGTTTTAAAAAATGCTTATTGTTTAGGGGCTGCCCCCTTGGACTTCCCTTGCTCAATCTGCCAGGATATTGGCTTGCGTGCCATGAATGAAAGGAAAGCTAAACTGCTTCTGCCAACTGGAGAGTCTTTTTCAGCCTCCTTCGGCAAGGTGGATAAATTGGATTGTGGTCATCGAAGTTCCAAGGACTGCAAGGCTGCCATGGGGGAACAGAAAATGTTCGGCTCCTTCGTCTGCTTCATCGGAGCCAAAGGTCCTAAGGCCCTTGCCTTCCCTGATGGCATAGGCGCTGATCCCTATGAGACAGTTACCTTTGCCACTGTTTGTGGGGAAGGCTCTGTCTCCTGCCATCAGTGTTTTAAGTTTCTTCCTATCAAAGGATGCTCCATCATGTAGAGCCTTTTTGCTCTTTTCTCCATCCACCCCATGGGCGCTCATTGGAGTCCTCCCCATCTCCTCGGATTTGAGCTTCTTTGGTTCAGATCCAGTTATCTGAGCCCCCATTCAGTAAGCGTGTCTCCAAGCCTCCTTTGGTGGCTTTGTTCGCTTCTTCAGTTGGGAGTTTGGGGCCTGACAAGTTGGAACAGTTCATATGGTCCTTTTTTACAGATACACATGCAGATAGGACTCATCCACTCTGCTTCTGGCCCTCAACCCAAAACTTTGTCTTTATTACAGCAGTTTCCTTCCTCAGGTCTGTCTGCTCTGAAGTTGTCGGAGTTGATCACCTTTCTGCCTTTAGGGTCAGATCCAACAGCTTGGCTGATTCTGGCACCAACTCCTACCTTGATTTCCTTGACTCCAGCCATCTCAGAGCCAAGGGAACCCTGAAGCAAGGATATTCAGACAGGGGTATCTGGGTTGGGTTTGGTGATCACTGTTTTGGCATCATCCGCCCTGCTTAGGGCTTCTGCCCTTGGTAGGTCAGTTCTGGTCTTGGTGTCAGGGCAGGCTGGAGTGGCCTCTGGATTCGATGCGCCCTCGGGTCTTTGGATCCTAGGTCAGCCAGCTCTGGTAACCCTGCATCGGTTTCTGCATTTGATGTTATGGAAAGGATGATCTGATGTCATTCTTCATTCTATCCTCAACAAGTGGGTTTGTATCTGATCTGTCAGATCTGACTCAGCTGATGCTAAAGCTCGTAGCCACCATATCTTTTGAGTTCCTCCCTTGCCCACAATGCACATACTCAAGTACTTCAGATCTCGTCTGCCACTTCTAACTGTCGGATGTTGTTTACCAGTTTCTCTCAAGCTGTATTAGATAAGTAAAGTTTTTGTTCAGAATTCCTTCCATTAAGCAGTTTCTGTAGTTTTAGCTTTTAGCAGTTTCTTTAGTTTTAGCTTTTTAGTCTTTAGTGTTTGTGGTTAGCATCTCAACTGTTTATTCTCCCTTGCCTTTATGACTTTGTCGTATTTTCCTACATACCATTTTTGGTATTTCCTTGCCTCCCTTTCTCTTCAGCTGTCTTTAGAGTGTTGTAACTTTTTTCTCTGTGCTGCTGCTGCTGTCTTCTCATTTCCTTTTGTACTTGGTACTGCTAAATACTATTGTTAGTATACCCCTTCTCTTACAACCTAGTTGTATTTCTTCAAACCATTGGTGGTATTTCTGGGTTTTCTTCTTCCACCCTGTTGGGGGGGTTACTTTCTAGTTTGGATTGTCTTTATGTTAGAAATTTCACGTATTATTATTGTTGACTTAGATATTGCATGACTGTCAAACCTGCAGGTTTCAAGAAATGCTCAAAATGTGGGCATAAGTTGACGCTCTTGGATGCACAAATGCTTGCTGTGTACTGCTTGAGTCTGTTACACTTACAGGAAGATTGCTCGATTTGTCACGGATTTAATCCGTGAGCTTTAACAGAACATAAAAATAAGTTGATATTAAAAGGTCTCTTCCCGCCCTCTTTTGGAGAAACCATATCCTGATCTCCAAAGTCGAAGCCTTCTGCCTCATCAAAATTTTCCTCAGACTCTTCCCAGAAAAGTAGTGCTAAACATCTGGTCTCAACCCCAGATCAGAAAAAGATGAGAATTCAGGATCCAACTGCTCCCTCAGATTTTACGACTTCCAAAGTGACTATTACGGATCCAGCACAAACCAAGCCGGATCAGACAGAACCTTCAGAGACTCTGTATTGTCCTTGTGCCAGATATTCTCTGTTGGTTGACCCAGTACTTGACAAGCTTCCATCACCATTTTTGCAGTGACCAGCATCTCTCTCCATTTACTCTACTCTTTCTTCCAGAAGTCAGACAGAATAAGGTGTGCAGAGAGTGGTGAAGAAGATCTAGGCACAGGGGCAGACTGGTTTTCCCTTGGCGCCTACCCCTCTGGGTCAGGTTACTAGAACTCCCACACCACCCCAGCAAGTTCCTCCTATAAGATAATACATTGCCTTAGAGTATCAGGATTCCAGTTGTCTGGATCCATCAGTCTCAGATCCCGAGCATCTCCTTATCTTCGTGTCTGATATCGGCTCTGAGACCTGCAATAATTTCAGATCCGAAGAGCTGTTGGAGCCAAAGCCTGTCTTCCGGGTCCAAGGTACAGCATTCAGCTTTGAAGTTTTTGGGGCCGTCTCTGTTCCTCGGCACCTCAGCACTGGACAGTTCGTCTCCAGTTTCCTCCTTGGGGTGGGCAGTGCTGGCAGATCGGAGAGAGGGGATGGTTCAGAAACCTGCTTTTTCTGCTCAGAGTTTCTCTCTAGCTCCTTTCAAGCTCTGCTTTTGAGGCTAGGAAGAGGGTGCTCGCTGCCTTGGCAGTTCTGAAAAAACCTTCCCCCTCAGATCCTATCTAGTCCACCATGATGCCTCAGCACCTAGAGCCTCAACAACTTTCTCCACTGAGACAGTCTGTACCAAAACCTCAGGTTCCCTCCCAGGGAATTTTGATTTCCTCTTCTGAGACTTCCACTGAGGAAATACCAAGGAAAAGGACATGCAAGAGGAAGTACCTAGACTCCCCACAGGAGCCCATCACCAAAGACACAGATTTTGATGAGGGCAAGGGGTCCCCATGGCCACCTCCTGAAGATATTCCCTTCGGAGACATCCTAGAAATCCTTAAACAGAGAGGTAGCTGGACATCTTCCATCCCGATGCTGGAGGAATCTGTTCTAGAGGCTTTCGGTACAGGACTCTCTACTTCCTGGTTGTCTCTGCCCATTGACAAGCTGTTTGATTGACATGCTGTCTAGGTGAGTGTGGAAGGAGTCCGACTCCAGAGAACCCATACCTCAGAGCCAGGACAGGATAATGGCACCATCTGCAGACAGTTTTGGGGTAAAGGGGTTTCAGTGCCGCGACCACAAGAAGGAACTAGTCAGTGAGGATTCCACTGTCCATTCTCCCAACAGGGAGTTGCAGGCAATGGACAGACTGGGGAAGTGTATCTTTACTTCAGTGACCTTTGCCTTGCAGTCGCAGAAATATTTGGCAGATTTTATTAGACTTCAGAGAGATCTGACCAAGGAATTGTCAAATACTTTCTCAGGAACCATCTCTGCAGAGGTTAAAGATTCTGTAACTTCTCAGTTGGCAACCCTACAGTCAGTATCCAATAGTTTTATGAGGTTAGTTTCCAACATAGTGGAAGGGACCTAAAGAGCTGCGGGTTTGGGCATTTCCACGAGGAGGCATATCTGGATGTGCTTGTGCAATTTTTGGAGCCATTTAAGTCCAATTTTGTCAATGCTTCCTTTGATGGAACTACCCTTTTTGGCCCTAAGGTGAATGAAATGCTATCTAGGTGTGAGAAGGATGGAAAGACCTTGTGTGCCATGGGCATACATTTTTCGTCCCCCACCAAAGATCCTTCTTCAGGAATCAGTGGAGTGGCTGGAAAATGTGGTTCAAAAAGTCCCAAGGTCCGTTCCATGACACACGTGGAGGAAGTGCCCCCAAAGGTAGAGGGGAGAACTCTAATGGATGCCATCATCCTCATGGCAGAGCTGGCCCACAAAACCAGGGGTCATGAAAATCATTCTTTGATAAACCCTACCAGTGCTCCTGAACAGAGGCCTGACAGTCCACCTCTGGAGACAGTCAGGGCACATTTATCCCTGCACCAGAGAGCCTGGGTAGACTTAACAAAATATACTTGGGTGCAGACGATTATATCCAGAGCTTATGTAGTACCATTTCTCTACCACCACCAAGTCCCAGAAACATCCTTGATGTTCCACCCAGACAGAGGGATCAAGCAGCAATTCAGATTTGAAAGGTGCTAGAAAAAAGAGTCATCCAAGAGGTCCCACCAGACCAGATAGGATCCGGAATTTACTCAAAGTTCTTTAGTGACAAAAAAGGCAGGACTAGAGACAGATTCTGGATCTGACAGATCTAAACAAATCTGTTCAGCAAACCAAGTTCCGGATGGTCATGGTTCAGTCCATTCTCCCTTTTCTGGGCAAGGACAACTGGATGTGCTCAATAGATCTCCAGGATGCCTACTATCACATAAAGATGACAAGGCGGTCCAGGAAGTACCTACACATCCTGCTGGGAGCCAGTCACTACCAGTTCAAAGTACTGCTCTTTGGACTCACCACAGCCTCCAGGATATTTACCAAATACATGGCAGTAGTAGCTTACCTCAGACAGCAGGGATTCCAGGTGTTTCCCTGTCTGGACAACTGGCGCATTACTGCTCCGACCAGGCATCAACTCATACATGCAATAGATCAGGTTCTCCATACCTGTGCTCGCCTAGGAATAACCATAAACTAGAGCAAATTACAGCTTCACCCAACTCAGACATTGGAATTTATTGGAACACTGCTCAACACAAAGACTGCCATTGCTTCCCTTCCACCACACTGAGTTCAAACAGTAAGGTCACAAGTCAAGAAGGTTGTAGAGAACACATCAGTCTCAGCCCGCACAGTTCTCTGAACTCTAGGCCACATGGCAGCAGCAATAACTTTAGTTCCATTGGTTGGGTTTTATATATGGATCCTACAGTGGATGTTGGCTACTAAGTGGTCAGTCTTCCATCAGTCAGTGTTGTATCAGATAAAAATTACCAACACTTGCAAAAGAGATCTCTATTGGTGGATCCAATGTGATCAACTGCTGCATGGCTGTCGCTTCATTCCCAAACAGCCCAAGGCCATAACAACCACATATGCTTCCCAGATATGGTGGGGGGCATGATCTGGGGAAGACAGTTGGTCCTGTGAAGAGACCAATGTGCATATAAATATCCTAAAAATGAGAGCAGTGATCTTGGCATTGCAAGCTTTTCAAGATGTCCTTTCCTCTGGGACAATTGCGATTCAAATGGACATGCCAGTCGTCTGGTACATCAGCAGACAGGGGGACCCAAACCTTGCCCATTCTGTCAAGAAGTGCTCAGGGTCTGATAGTGGATGATCTCTTCCAACTGCTTTCTTTTATCAGCACACATTATGGGGAGATCCAGAGTGATTGCGGACAAACTGAACAGGTGCATTCTTCTTCCACACAAGTGGTCTCTCAATGAGAAAGTGGTGGACATGATTTTCCATCAGTGGGGCCAGTCATGCTGCAATCTTTTTGTCTTTCCCCTAAACAACAAGTGCAGCAACTAGCTTGCCCTAATTTCCCCACAGGGGTAGTCACCGAGGGATGCTGTACTTCACAGTTGCCCACCCCGTTCTTCTTTATCCCTTCCAGCAACCCCATCAATTCCAAAATTTCCACAGAAAGCTGCCAGGTCAAAGAGCACAGTAATCCTCATTGCCCCCTATTTGGCTTGACAAATTTGGTTTCCCTTCCTATGGCCTCACTTGGTTCAACCACCACAGAACCTAGATCTGACTTCGGACATCCTGTCTTACGTGACGGGCATGTCACACCCAGATATACCAAACCTCAAGCTGACTGCTTGGCTTCTACAGTTCCCTTAGTAGCCAGACAATCTATGCTCTCATCAACAGTCCGATGTATAATTCTGTCTTCCCATAAACCCTCAACAAGTAAAACATATTCAACTAAATGGAAAAGTTTTGCCCTTTGGGCTCAGCAACATAATCTTGACCCCTTTTCAGCTCCCATTAATCACATTTTAGATTTCCTTGCTCATCTGTTTTAAAATGGTGCCAGTACCTCAACTGTTAGGGTACAGCTAGTAGCGATTTCAAATTACCATACAAGATCGAATGGTGCACCTATAGCTTCTCACAAATTGAGCAAGGCCTTCTTAAAAGGGACACTCCTTCCAAAGCCTCCTTTTAAAGACCCCACACCTATAGAGAACTTGAATTTGATGCTTCAGTCTCTCACATAACCTCCATTTGAACCAGCAGCTACATGTGACCTTAAATATCTTTCAAGGAAAACAATTTTCTTAGCTGCCATTACTTCCGCAAGAAGAATGTCTAAGGTCCAAGCACTATTGTCTAAACCTTATTTGGTTTTCCACAAAGGTAGAGTGACCTTATGTACCAACCAGCCTGTCCTTTCTTCCAAAGGTGGTGTCAGAATCCAACATCAATAGTACTATCAATTTGCCAGTGTTTTTTTTCCTAAGTTTACCAACAAAGAAGAATATATCTTACATTTAGTGGATGTTCATAGACAGTTGTGACTCTGTCTGCATGGAACAGAAACAATTAGGAAAGCAGACCAACTATTTATCTCCTTCTCTGACCAAAAATTGGGAAAATTGATTTCCAAAGTTACGTTATCAAAATGGCTGACAAATTGCATCTCCATTGTCTGTGCAAAACTGGACATTTCTCTTACACATCCATTGAAAGCAAATTCCACTAGATCCATGGCTACTTCCATGGTTTATCAATCAGGAATGTCTATGGACGGTATTTGTGCAGCAGCAACTTTTTCTACTGCTCATACCTTTTATCACTCATTGCAGGTTGGATCTTGTCTTCAGAGGTAGGGCATCATTTGGTTCTGTGGTGCTCAGGAATATCCTTCCTTGAGTCCACCCTGGATACAAGTAGCTAGGGACGCTGTCCCACTCGATGAGGATAGAATGAAGATTGACATCAGACAAAGAAGTTATTTACGTACCGTAACGTTCCATCTGTGTTGTCAATCTTCATTCTTCCTCAACTGTCCTCCCACCAACCCCTGTCCATGGCTTCTGGAGGAACGAGTATTTACATGGTCTCTTAAGTATGTATGTTTTATATGTATATATGACTCAGGATATGGCTTTCCATAATTCTCTTCATCTTCCTAAGCTAATATAGCAACAAACAAGATCTGAGGTAATTGGTTAGGTTCATTGTGGGTAAGGGAGAAGCTCGAGAGATCTGGTGGCTGCGAGCTTTAGCATCGGCCAAGTTGGATCCAAACCCACTCACTGAGGAAGAATGAAGATCGACAACACAGATGGAACAGTATAGTAAGTACATAAGTTCTTTTTCTCCCATCAAGAGAAGGAGTCGTGAGGCTCAGTGTCCATGCTCTTTGACATCTGCTCCTATGGATGAGATTCAACATGTTCTGGGTCAGCTCACCCTGGGTGGTCTCCTGTCTGCCCTTCCTTTAAGGTCCCTGGTGTCTGCCGCTTCCCACGGGTGGGAGGTTTCAAGTAAGAGACGATGCAAGAGGAAGCACCTGAACTCAGAAGAGTCCCTCACCAAGAACACCGACCTCGAGGAAGGAGAGGGGTCTTCAAAATCTCCCTGTGAGGACATCTCTTTTGATGATCTTTTGGAGCTTGCTTTGCCAGTGCAGGTGATGGGCTACTGAAGCCCCATCTCCTGAGGAGTTGTTTTTTTCTGGAGGTTTTCAATGTGGGACCATCCACATCCTTGGTGGTTCCACCTCCAGTTGCTCTTACTGACCTACTGTCCCAGAGGGCATGGAACAAGCCTGATGTGGTGAAACTGATTCCCAAGCAGCCAGTTAAGATTCTCGTGCCCCCCCCCCCCCAGGCCCAGCTACAGATGCTGTCATGGTGGCAGCAGCCACTAAAAAGGGGATATTGGAAGAGAGCTCCTCAATTCACCCCCATAATAGGGAATATTGGGTGTTGAACAAACTGGGGAAGTATTCTTACACCTCAACCACCTTAGTGCTGAGAGAGTCAAACTATTTAGCCCACGACCATACTTCAGTGGGAAATTATTTCAGAAGTATCAAGGGTTATTAAGGCTCAGCAAACTTTGGAGTCTCAGAAGACTTTGGAGACTCAGATCTCCACTTTTTCAGTCCATGGCACCCTCTGAGCCACTGGTGCCCTCATTGCCATTACGTTGCCACACTTGGATGATGTGTAACTTTGCAGACTGCTTCAAGATACCTTTTATTAACTTCCCCTTTGACAGCTACTCTCTTTTTGGGACCATGGTTAAGGACACATTGGCCAGAAATGAGCAAGAGGGGAAGACGCTGTTTTCTGTGGGAGTGTGTTTTTCTGTCTCTCAATGGATCTTTTCTAGAAAGGAGAAGGGGGAAACATCTCTTTTTAGAAATATACAGCAGTCATTTCAAAAAACTCCTGAGGGTTCTCCGTGCCAGAGGGGATAACCTTAATGGACACCATCCACATGCCAGGGGTGGTCTGGAAAATCAGGGGGTTCATAGAAGTTTCTTAGGGAATCCCTTTCAGCAACTTTTTTGTTTCTAAAGAATCACAAAAAATTCAAACAAATTTTGTATTTGAGTAGGTTGAACCACTTTGCCAAGCAGACCAAATTCCAGATAGTTACAGGTGCAGTCCATTATACCTGTCTTGAGACAGGATGACTGGATGTGCTCAATCGACTTCAGGGACACCTACCATCACATAAATATTGCAAGGCAATCCAGAAGGTTTCTTCACTTCCAGCTGGAAGCCAGTCACTATCAGTTCTAAGTGCTGCCTTTTGGGCTCACCACTGCCCCCATGTGATCACCACGTGTACAGCAGTAGTGGCAGCCTGGCTCAGACTGCAGGGGTTGCAGGTCTTTCCTTTCCTGGACAGTTGGCTCCTGAGCACCTCCATGAGGGCATCGTTGATCAGAGCCAGGGACACCTTACAACAGCTGTGCAGCTCTTTGAGAATCACAGTCATCTATCAGAATTCCTCTGCAGTCAATAAAATTTATTGGTTGCCACTTGGACACATTTTCTCAGATTGCAAGGCTTCCAGTCTCCAGAGTGTTGGCTCTGTGGGTTCTTGCTTTATCATTACTCTCTGCCCCAAACCCTCAACTTATCTGGTTCTCAGGCTGTTGGGACCTAGTGGCATCCGCCATTTGTTTGGTTCCCCTCTCACGGTACATGAGGATTTTACTTTGGACATTGACGGTGCAGTAGCCTTATCTGACACACCCGATGGAGTTCCCAGTTGTATTGACAGGTCTGTCAAAATCAAATCATGTGGTTTTTGGGTCTTCTTGGTGTCCACCAGGAGACCATTCATTCGTCCCCCTCCTCAGGGCATGGTCACCACAGATGCATCTTTTCTAGGTGGGGGGTGCATTTCAAAGGGAGAATGGTCCAAGGGACCTTGTTCGATACTGAGGACAGTTTCACATTAGTGTCATGGAGATGAAGGCAATCCTCCATGAATTGTAGGCTTTTCCATATGTTCTCCTCCAGTGTGATTTCGATTCAGACCGACAGCATGTCTGTGGAGTGGTACTTGAACAAATGGGGGAACCCATTCATATCCTCTTTGTCGATAGACCATGAGACTTTGGCAGGGGGTGATTTCATCTAGATGATTTCTAGTTGCAATACATATCCTGGGGAGATACAACATAATTAGCAGACAATTTGAGCAGGAGTATTCTTTTTCTGCAAGAGTGGTCCCTGAATCCAAGAGTAGCCACTGGGATTTTTTGACAGTGGGGCACTCTGTGTTGTGATCTGTTCAAATCCCCTTACAGCACCAAGTTAAGCAGGTATTATGCCCTAGTCCCTTCTCAGGGCAATCACCCAGGGATGCTCTTCTGTATGCTTGGTCTCCTTTATACCTATCTCCAACTCTTCTGATAATAAAATTTCTTCAGAAGACAGCCAATTGCACAATGACTGCAATCCATATTCTTCCCTTTTGCCCCCATCAGGTGTGGTTCCCCTTCCATTGGCCTTTTCTGAAGTACCCACCTTGGGTCTTAGATCCCACTCCGGA
This sequence comes from Protopterus annectens, assembly GCF_019279795.1. NCBI lineage: Eukaryota > Metazoa > Chordata > Ceratodontiformes > Protopteridae > Protopterus > Protopterus annectens. The sequence goes on from NC_056743.1 coordinate 986,981,833, forward strand.
TGTGATCTCTCACCTGGTGGGCTTGAACCTGCCCAAGCTTCACACCCTCAAGTTGACCACATGGTTTTTCCAATTCCTTTGATGGCTTGAGATCCCAAGCTTTCTGACATAGTGGTACATATCTTGTCTTCCTCTCAGAAGCTGTCTGCGCATAAGGTATATCCTAGTAAGTGGAAATGTTTTGTTTGTTAGGCTGTGTCTAAGGGGTTGGATCCCTTTTCATCCGCAATATAGGTTGATCTGATGCTGCCAGTCTTCATTTATCCTTGATGTATGGGGTCTTGGTTCCAACGCTCGGAATCGGCTCCACTGCTATAACAACTCACGTGAACCAAAAACTCTCAAGCTAATGCACCTCTCTATATTACCTCAGATCTCATTTGCCACTGTTCCGAAAAAGATATGTTAGCCAGTTCTTCTATTCAGTTAAGTGTATTTTTCTTAATTTTTTGCTATTTTCTTATATATAAATCTTGTCCACCTACCCAGTTAACTTTTCAACTTTCTGTTCACTTTACCTTTCCCCTGTGGTACACTTCGGTGTTCTTCCCTACCATTGTTGGTATTTTTTTCCTCTGGAATATTTCTTTTTCTGTCTTGTCAGTTGATAGCCTTTTTGTGTGTGAGAATGATATATTTCTTTACCTAACGATATGTACCCTACCATCGTTGGCAGTTCTTTTTCCTTTCTCTACATCTTGGTAACTCTGGCCTACCATTGTTGGTAGCTCTTTTCCCTTTCTTCTTTCTTTCCACTTCTGCGTGTGTGTGTGTGTGTGTGTGTATAACTGTGTGAGTGCTTCTCTGCCCATTGATATTTGTTCTTTGTTTTGTCAGTATGGCAGATAAAAGCAGAGGAACGACTGGATTTAAACAATGTAAAGATTGTAGGAGAAAAATGCCCCGTTCTGATGGGCATTCATCTTGTGTTTACTGCTTGGGCCTGTTGCATTTACAAGAGGATTGCACTATATATCAAGTCTTTAGTCACCAGCCCCTCTTAGAGAGAAAAAATTTTATATTGAAAGGTATGATTAAAATGCCCTTTGAAGAGCCATTGTCTGGTCAATCTAGGACATCTAAATCTGATGTGTCCCTGCCCTCTTCTTCTTCATCCTCTTTGACTAAAACTGAACATGGTAAAAAGAGGAGCCCCTCAGTGCTGGTGTTCCTTTGACTCTGGTACACAAGACATCTAACCTTCACTTTCCACAAGCCCTGCAGAACCGAAGTTAAATGACAAAAAATTTATAGTTCCGACTTTCTTGGCACAGACTGACTTGAGTTCGGCACTGCAAGTTCTCGTGCCGACTACTAAGGTGCTGACTGAAAAATCATCTCTTTCGGTACCGGCACACTCTATGGTGCCATCCATCCTTTTGGAATCAGGTCCTTCTAAAGAGCCATCAACAATTTTGGAACTGAGATTTATTACATTACCCGGGACTAGGTATGCCCCCTGTATAGATCACTTTCAGCATTCTCTCACCATTCCTCCAGGAGTCTTGAGAGAAGATGTGAGGCTGGTGGATCAGCTCCTCATGGCTAGGGGTCTTTCAGTTTCTTCCCAGGTCTCACTTCTTTCTGGAGCTGGGACCTTCTCTTCAGTGACTCCACCAGACTAACCTCCACTGAGGTGTTAGAGACCATAGCTCTGATTTCCCTATTTCCAGCTGCTCTGGTGCCATTAGCCTTTATGTCTTCGGTTCCAGGGTCTGCCCCGAGCTCCACTATTCCTTTGAACTTATGGACCTCAGGGGTCGTAGCTCCATCGCCTCATGTGCAGGCTTTTCCTCGGTTTTGACCTCATTGGTCTCTTCGGAGCATGGAGGGACTGCAGTTCCCAGGTTGTCTTTTTGGTTCTGGGCTGCCATCCGTCTTCGTGGGGGCCTGCCTTCCAGGTCATGGAGAGGGCCTTAGCCTCACCAGGTACTCAGCTGGCCCCTTCCCAATTGGACCGTCTTCCCGAGACTCTGTATTGTCCAGAGTTTCAACCAACTTCCACTCCTGGACAAGGAGCATCGAAGTATTAGGCACCCCTGCACAGGGCCTTAACTCGTCTGAGTCCTTCACAGAATTTCCCATTGAGGAGGTGCCCCGGAAGAGAATGTGCAAAAGCAAACACCTAGATTCTCCAGAGGAATCTGTCACGGAAGACACAAACTCCAATGATGGGGAGGTTCCCCCTGGTCACCCTCAGAAGAAGTCTCCTTTGGAGACATTCTTGAACTCTTAAAGCAGAGGGATGGCTAGAAACCCAAAGACCCCACCTCAGAGGAGTTGATGTACCTGCAAGCCTTCGGTGCTCGCCCATCTATCTCTTTGATGACGCTGCCTGCTAAAGATCTTATTAAATTGATTGCACAGCAGGCATGGAAGGCCACTGATTCCGTTGAGCCAATCCCCAAGAGACCGGACAAAATCCTTTCAGCGCCAGAAGTCCATCAGTATTGGGCCAAGAGTTTAGCAGCAGATGTCATGGTGATTGCAGCAGCCACAAAGAAGGAACTTGCAGAAGAAAGTTCCAGTGTTCACCCCCCCTAACTGAGAGTACAAGGCAATGGACATGTTTGGGAAGTCGGTGTATGCCTCTTCAACCTTTGCCTTCATGGCAGACTTCACCAGACTCCAGAGGGATCTGATCAATGAGCTCTCAGATACCTTTGCAGGAGCTGTGTCTGAGGAGGTACAGGATAAAGTAGCCTCCCGGCTTGCTATCCTGGAATCTATTTCTAATTCGTCCATGAGGTTCATTGTGCATGCAGCCGAGGGGATGACTAGGGCAGCAGCTTCAGTTGTAGCCATAAGAAGGCATGCCTGGATGGGCTTATGTGAATTTGTGGAACCATTCAAGCCTTCATTTGTCAATGCTCAGTTTGACAGATCATCCATTTTTGGCCCCAAAGTCAAAAGACACCTTAGCCACAGAAAAACCCTCTATGAAGTGGGCATATGTTTCTCTGCTCTCCAGTGTTTCTTCTCCAGTAACCAGCGTAGTGGAAAAATGTGGTTGCCTTCGGGCGGGGGGAGGGCTCTAATGGAAGACACCACCCTTGTAGCAGAGGTGGCCTGCAAAATCAGGGCTCCAGAGATTCTTTCTCAGGAAAACCATACCAGAACTCCTGAAAGGGGGCCCGATTGCTTGGCTCTGGAGGCAGTAGGGGGAAGACTATCTTTGCACCCACCAGCCTGGCAACATATTGCAGTGAATGAGCATTGTAGAGATCTTGAAAATTTGACTGAAACCAATGAGACCAGATGGATAATTAGACTTAGAGCTGACATGGGACAGGGCCTTAATGATAAAGTACCATTGAAACTACTTCTTAAGGCTAGACCATTATATAGATTAATGTTTTGTTTTATTTGAGATATATGTATTTTTATGTATCGATTACATATATGTATTTCTATGCACATGTATTTTTCAAGTTTTAAGTATAGAAGTTTTTATCCTGACCTATTTATGTGTTCTGGAACTTATGAGAGTAGTTTTTAATTGTTTAATTGAAATTAGTTCATCATTGGATGGTTCAATCTGACATTTGTATATAAGTGTCTTGGTTGTGCTGATTGAGATGGTAACGTCTGAAGAAGCAGTATTTGTTACTGTGAAAGCGCTGTCTAATAAAGGCTGGATTATTTTTTAGTCTTACGGTGTTTGGACTTAGATAGTAACTGCCTATTTGCTTTGTCTTACTCTTATGGACTATTTCAGTATCTCTATTTTGAAGAGTGAGGCATTTACCATCCTTGCTGCTCTTGTTGCTTTCTATAACTTCTTTTTAACTTCCTGGCAGATTTCTTTCATTCAGCCTCTAGTTATTCTACTGTTAAGGTGTAATTGGTAACTATTTCCTGTTTCCACATTGGTAGAGATAATATGTCTTTAATGGCTTTCAAAATTTCCGTGGCTTTTCTCATTGGTACCTTTTTGTTACGTCTTCTGGTCAGGGACCCTGTCCGTCTGTGGGACTTGTCCTTCCTGCTTCGGGTGTTGGCTGTTCCTCCCTTTGAACATCACACACCCTCTCTTTTGAGATTTGGATTTTCACACACACACCTGGGAAAGGCTGGCACAGCTTACCTACTCTGACACCTCCACCCAGACTATAACCTGGAGTTACTGCCACCTGAACACCCAAAAACAGCTACTTTAAGGCTTTTACAAGGGTATCCAATTACATTTAGTAAAAATTAATACTTATACAAATGGTGTTTGACCAAGCAGCAAGGCATTCAGAAACATGGAGCCGCAGTGCCACTAAATAAATGTAAGTAATGTCAAAGGTTAAATACTTTCTAAAAAAACAACCACAATGAAAGGTTCAGATATATTTAGTAATTAAAAAAAAACATGAAAATAGTATTTACAGTAAACACCAGAGTTTCAGGCACAGGAAATATAAAAAAAAACACAGATGGAAAGAGTCAGACAGATACAGAAAAACTACATTTAGCTAATTTCACTATTTTTTCCTAACTGACTGAAGAATTACTGTTCCCTAGTTACTTACTAAAGCAAGGCAAGATGAAAGTGGATTGGTGTCTTGCCAGGTCCCAAAACAGAGTGCACTTATCACATCTCCCACAAGTATTCAAACACAATTTCAGTGCTGGCTACAGAATGACACCACATCTGGTCACCTGACTATGTGGTTCATACACTACCCCCTCACTAGAAACTGAGCCGGGATCTGGCACTGATGTGTCATAATACACACATAGAACTTTAGCTAAGGTTTATTACAACGGCTGGAAACTGTAAAACATTTCCAACACTTCCACCCTTCCTGGAGAAACTAACAAGCTATTCTCTGGCACCCCAGGGTAGCAGTTAGTTCACCTCTAAGGACAATAGAGCAGGAACCCAGTCCAGGCTTTTCACAATGTGTTTCTGGCTGCATTCAGACCGGTGAATTAAAATCTTTATGGCCTAAACCAAGTCATTTAATTTCAGGCTGTTTTTCTTAAGGTTAGCTGGAGTGAGACTGCACCCCTTCCCTTCCAGTATTCTCTGTTAAAATGTATACATGTCATCAGTTACAAGAATACAGTCTGATATACATCTGTATTTTTTTCTGTCCAGCAGGACCCATTGTTGATACATTTTTAACACCAGCAACTTTACAAATAAATTTTTAACACAAACATCTGTACAAATCAGTTTGATATTCTAATGACATACAGTTCTCTACAAAACTCCAGCTAGCTATGCTGGCATGTGTTACACATGCACTGCCTTCCTCCCATGGCATAGCTGGCACTACATCACATCATCACATCTGCCCCCCCCCCTGAAGACTGAAGCTAGTTTCTCAAGTGACTGTGGAGGAATGTTGTTTGAGAGAAATGAGCTTGTTTGGGAACACATTAACCCATACCCTGTATTGAGAGCCCATCTGCTTTGGCATTGCTGACCCCAATACGGTGATGCACTGTCCTATCATATGCCTGTAACCCTAGGCTCCATCTTAATAGCATGGCATTTTGCTGGCTGGCTTGATATAGCCATTTTAAGGGATTGTGGTCTGTAACTACAGTGAATTTTGTTCCATACAGATAGGGATGACGTTTTTGCAGTGACTATACCTTGGCTAGACTTTTTTTTTTTCCCTACAGCTGCATAACATTCCTCCATGGTTGGAGTCTACGGCTGAGATGTACAACAGGGTGCTCTTCTTCCTCTGAGGAAACCTGGCTGAGTACAGCCCCAACCCCATGGTTTGAAACATCTACCTGGACAACAAATTATTTTTTTTCCAACATCTTTATTAAATTATCACATATGACATAGGTTCATAGGTGTGTACTAGGCTAATGGCCATGAAGCCTTTACAAGCCTAGCCCATAGGATTACCCTTGCATTGTGCCACCCGACCTTAGTTCCCAGTCCCTCTGTCGACTACAGCCACTGGAGTGATCCCCCAGGGTGAATTTTCTATTTCCCATCCACTCACCAAGATTTCTCTTGAAGAGGACCAGTGAAGTGCTCTGTTTAACATGTATGGGAAGTCTATTCCATAGCATGGGCAGTCTCTGTGTTATGAACCTGTCCCTCCAGTATGTTCTGTTGATTGTGGTAATGAGGTAGAAGTCTCTGGACCATGTGGTGTGGAGGGATTGGGATTTCTTTAGATGTAGCATTTATAACAGAGCTGGGTCAGACATGGCTTTGTAAGTCAAACAGAGATCACCTGTAAGTAGGCGATATGAGAAAAAGAATAGTTGGAGTTGTTTGGGTCTGTCCATGTAGGACAAGTGTTTTAAGGCCTAGGATCCTCTTTGTGAGGTACTTTTGCAGCCTGTCCAGTTGTTGCAGGTGTCTAGTGAGGTACATGCCAAATGGGGCATTGTACTCTATTGGCCTAATGAGGGAAGAGTAGAGGGAGACAATGACCTCTTTCTTCCTGAATGCAAAACCGTTAGTAATGAGATGTGCCACACAGGACTTTCTGACTATAGTGGCAATGTGGCGGTCAAAAGAGAGGTTGTTGTCAACCTGTGTTCCCAGATCTCTTATAACGCCTTCTGTGTTCAGTGGACTACCATCGATAAGGTAATTCATGGGAACCAAGGTTTTCCCAAAGGGGATGATGACATTTTTTGGTATTGAGCCTAAGGCCATGGTTCTGACACCAATCATTGGTCTCAGTGAGGCCTTTCTGTAGGATGTCAAAAAAAGGAAGCCAATCTGGTGGTCCCCTGCCATAAACAAACTTTACAACAAAAGGAAAAAAACTGTTGCAGAAAAGAGGAAAATCCCAGGATGCAAAAAACTCCCTTATCAGCCTCAGTAAGAAGCTGAGATCCCTCATAAAATCCTCCAAAGCTAGTTACGAAAATAAAATTGCCAAAGATTCCAAAGACAACCACAAGGCATTCTATAACTATGTCAAGATTCTAAATGGCAGTGCTCAGATCTGCTCTGAGCTACAACACAATGGCATTAAATATACTGATCCCAAGGATATTGCCAATATCCTGGCAGATCGATTCAGTGCCAACTTCACCCCCCTTTCACCCCCTAAATGGCCCATCTCAATACTGGAAGATTGCCAAATTCCGGTAATAATGGCCACACAGGTAAAAAACGCATTCTCCAAAGCTAAGAATACAGCATCCATGGGATCAGATGACATCCCGGGCTGTGTACTACATGAACTACAAAATGAACTGGCACCTCACCAAAGTGTCATGTTTAATCATACCCTCACCTCAGGCTTCGTGCCCACTGAGTGGGGCACAGCTACAGTTATCCCACTCCACAAAGGGGGATCCACCTTGGATCCCGGGAGCTACCGCCCCATCAGTCTGATGAGCCTCATCTGCAAGGCCATGGAACTTATAAACAAAGACATTGGCAACCTTAAAACACTAGACCCCACCCAGTTTGGGTTCGTGAAGGGTCGATCTTGTCTCCTGAACCTTATTGACTTCTTCGAATCAGTCTCCAGAGCCGTGGATGAGGGTAAGGCAGTCCACACAGCCTATCTGGACCTCGCCAAGGCCTTTGACACCATCCCCCACTCTGGAATCATAGATAAACTTACTAAGCTGGGCATTAATCCCTACGTCACTTGATGGGTTGCCAACTGGCTTACTGACAGAACCCACACTGTAAAAGTAGCTGACTCCAAATCCAGCTCCAGACAAGTGACAAGTGGTGTACCTCAGGGTTCAGTCCTGGGACCTCTCTTGTTTAGCATCTACTTCTCTGAAGTACAGGCCAACACTAAGGGACTCTGGCTAACAAAGTTCACAGATGACTGCAAACTGGGAGCCATTACTGTCTACTAGCTTTACAGTTAACACTTCATCCACCTACTTTTAAGTTTGGAATTTTATGTTGTTTCATTTTGAATTGTTTAATAGTCTTTTAAGTTTGTTATTCTAAGTTTAGCTTAGAGAAGTTTGATAGAGAGTGTTAGTAGAAAAAAAATTAGAAAAAATAAATAAGATGTAAACATTTAAAACAATGCAATGGAATTAGATAATAGGATGTTTGTTGTTTTGGTACAAAGTTTTCCTTATTTTCTAATATTGTTGTTAAATTTTTTGTTTTTATGCAGTGTATATGTAATAATGAAGATTTTAGGCACCTATTTCAATATCTGCTGTACTTTCTTTTTTTGGATATCCTCTCTTTTTCTTACTAGAAATTTCAAAATCTTATAGAAATACTGAAACCTATACTTCTAAAAGAGTATTTTTTTTACTGGTTTATTTCAAATGTAAAACCTGTGTTTCAATTGAAAAAATATTTAAATTAAAAAAATAAAAAATATAATTAAATAAAAATATTAATTATATTTTTTTTTTGAAATATTATTTATGTTTGTATGTTGTTGGTTGTGTTTGTCCTTTGCCTATATACTATTGCTAATTGCCCACTATAAATCAACTTACTATTAGTCTAAGAACAAAATTAGGATAACGAACATGTAGTATGAAATAATAGTCAAGATATAGAACAGATTAGGATGCACAATGGGTCAGTTGATTCATTCTTTTTCATTCATTGCTTCATTTAATTTCTCTTCATTTGGCAAAACCAATTTTTTCAAAGCAGGTATTATAGATTTATTTATTAAAATTAATAAATTAATTTTTGAAAATTTAAATTTAAAAAATTCTTATTTTAAACATCTAATATAATTTACTTTATATATTATATTATTATTATTTATAATTTAAATGGGTGTTGGTTTCCTCAATTAATTCATGTCCTGTGATGATTCTCTGATTTAATTCATTAATTATTTAATTATGTAATTGTTTAATTACTATGCACTAGTATATATGTCCCCAGTGAATTGTTTTTTTTTTTTCTTTGAAGGCCAGGGGTGGGTACCGGAATAAAGCTCTTTCCTGTTATCCTGCTCGTGTGGTTTGTTTCACATTTTGCTGCTGTTGGTTTTTTACACAGCCATTACTGAATCCCCAAATGTTGTGGATACTCTACAAAAGGCCCTTACAGAAACAGATGCTTGGTGCCAGAGCCATGGGCTCAAGCTCAATGCTATAGTTATCCCCTTTGGGGAAAAAACATGTACCTGTGAATTACCATATAGGTGGCAGTACACTAAACACCGAAAGTGTGATAAGAGACTTAGGGACACAGGTGGACAGTGGTCTCACCTTCAATAACCACATTGTCACAACAGTCAGGAAATCTTTCTATGTGGCACACCTCATCACTAAGGGCTTTTCATCCAGAAATAAAGGAGGTCATTGTCCCACTGTACTCATCCCTCATTAGACCCATTATAGAATACAATGCCCCATTTGGTATGTACCTCTCAAGACATCTGCAACAACTGGAAAGGCTGCAGAAATACCTCACTAAAAGAATCACAGGCCAAAATCAGATGCCCTATGCTGACCGCCTTAAAGAACTCCAGCTGTACTTTGTCGCATATCGTCTACTCCAAGGCGATCTCTGCTTAACATACAAGGCCGTGTCAAACCCAGAGCTGTTGGACATGCTACACTTAAAGAAATCCCAATCCCTCAGAGCCACACGCTCCAGGGATCTAAATCTTGTCACACAATAAACAAAACATGCTGGAGGGATAGGTTCCTGACCCAGAGACTCCCCAGACTCTGGAATAGACTGCCCATACATGTCAAGCAGATCGCCTCTTTGGCCCTCTTCAAAAGGAACCTTGATGATTAGATGGGAGAAAGGAAATTTACCCCAGGGATCATGTCAGTCGCCCTGTTAGACAGGGGTCCAGGGAAGTAAATAGTGTGGGAAGAAACAGACAGGGAATTGTTATGGCTAGGCTTGTATTGGCCCTAGGGCCGATAGCCTAGTACCAACCTATGAACCTATGTTGCACAACAATGTAATGTCCCTTTTCGTTTTGTCATGTATAACATAATATCATCGCAAAACAGAAACAGCTTTTCCTGTGTACCATACCAATTATATTCTTGAATTTCTGAGTCCCGTATTTTCTTTGCCAGTGGTTCTCAATATAATGCAAACAAGGTGAAAGCGGCCAACCCTGCCTGGTTCCTCTACTCAAGCAGAAGTTATCAGAGAGGACCCCACCCACTTACCTCCAATCCTTCATACATAACTCCTAATCAACCTTGTAATTGTATCAGGGAAAGCAAATGCTTCCATTGCCCTGCTCATGAAGTCCCAGTCTGCTCTGTCAAATGCTTTCTGTGCATCAAGACCCACCAATAACAGTGGTATTTTCTTACATTCTCCTTCCCTCTGGATCATCAGTGTTTTGTTTATTTTGTCAAATGTTTGCTTCCCCTCCACAAAAAAAAAAAAAAAAAAACACTGATCCATATCTATTGATTTTGGTATCACTTTTGCCATTCTTTTAGCTATTATAGACATAAACACTTTATAATCATGGTTTAGTATTGAAGTGGGTCTGTATGAAGCTGGATCCGATGGATCTTTACCCTCTTTATGTATGACCATTACCACAGCCTTCTTTCAGGATACTGGTACTTCTCCTCTTAAAATACTGTTAAATCCTTCCAAATCTGTATCATTTGTTTCACTCCTAGCTTCCAAATTTCCACAGGAATCCCATCTATTCCTGGGGACTTTCCAGTAGATTGCTTATACATAAACATTTTTGTCTTATATCTTCCTATTCTGTTAATAATTAAGCCTTATCTACCTCTAACCTTGGCATATTTAATTCTTCCATAAACATTTCCATTTGTACCTTTTCTTGATTTCCATATTTCTCTGCTTTATACAAGCTTTCATAAAATTTTCAAAATATTTCTAATACTTCTACAAGATCTCTTATCTTCCTTGTTATAGGCTACCTAAGCTTGTTGAAAGTCCTTTCCACTTTCTGTTACCCGAGTCGTTGTTCCAAAATGTTTTTGTGTTCTAGAATTATCAAAAAATCTAAACTCGTGTATATTATCAAGGTAAGCCCTTATTTTCTGTTTAGCATTCTGCAGTTGCTCCTTTTCTTGTTCTGAGAGATTCCTTCCTATATTGCAATACTCAGTCCCTCTAAATAATTCTTATTACTTCTTAGCCATATATCCCTTTCCTTTATTTCCACCCTAGTTTTAAACTCCACTTAAATTTTATCCCACTCCCTAGCTGTGTTTTCAGAATAAATTTATATCGGCTCTAATAGCTCCTGAATTAATTCCAAAACCCATTCCTTAAATACGTCTCTTTTCAGCCAATAGGCGGTAAAGCGCTAGTGTCTCATTTTTATTTTATTACCTTGCATTTTTGTTTTAGTTATTATTGGCGCATGATCTAAAATAGTTATTGTGTGTGTTTCATAACCTACAATTAAGTGCACATGCTGCTCAGAGATATAAATTCTGGCTAGCCTAGCCCAGTTTTTGTATCCTGGAGAATAATATGTAAATTTACTTTGAACTCCCAATACCAGATTCACATCTTCCATGCCATTTTCTTAAAATTCTTCAAAAATCCACCCTCTCCATTACACTTTCCCCTCTATGCCACCCCCCCCCGACACATCTTCACTACTGCAAACCAAATTCCAGTCTCCACCAATACTGCACAACAAATTCTTTGCAGTAACCGGGACTGGCTAGCACATGGGGCCCTCCCAAAGCCCCTGTAAGCTTTTAGAATGTCTGCTTGCAAGCTGGGGTCCACACAACCTTATCTGACCTGTTTTTTTGCCATCAGTTCTGTGGGGGGAGCAGCTATTGTACTATAATTGGGAACAGACTTTCTATAATATCCTGCTGTCCCTAAGAATGCCCTCACCTGGTTTTTGGTAATGGCCAGGCCATACCTGAATAGCTTCCATTTTGGCAGGTTCTGGCCTGATCTTACCACTCCCCACTCTGTGTCCCAGGCAGGAGACCTGTGGCATACCCATCTGACACTTACTGAGCTTAATGTTTAACCCTGCCTTTTTCAGTGTGCCCAGGACCTCCATGACATGCTGAAGTTGCTCTTGCCAGGAATGGCTGTAGACAGCAATATCATCCAGTTAAGCAAGGGCATAATCTCCTGCTTCTGCTAGGGTACGATCTACCAGCCATTGGAAGGTCGCTGGGGCAGTTTTCTTCCCAAAGGGCATCTTCGTGAACTCGTATAATCCGAAAGGAGTCTCGAAGGCTGACCTCTCTCTAGCAGTGGGAGTCAAGGGCACCTGCCAGTAGCCTTTGATCAGATCAGTAGTGGCCAGATACGTAGCCCCACCCAGCTGCTGTAAGGCTTCATCTGTCCTAGGCATGGGGGTAAGCATCTGACTCTGTGTGACTGTTTAGTTTTCTGTAGTCCACACAGAACCTGGTACTGCAATTCTTCTTTGGTACCTGCAACACTAGAGAGGCCCAGGGACATTACTCCTAGTTCCAAAATTTCCTGTATCTCTTCCCTCAGAGTCTGTCTGACTTGCTCACTCACCCTGTAAGGGGCCTGCTTGATAGGTCTTTGGGTTCCTGTATCCACGTGATGCTGCATGAGGTGGGTGCACCCAGTTTCGCCAGTAAGCATATCCCCAGACTCATGTAACGCTGCTCAGATTTCTCGAACCTGGGTAGGGAATAGCTGCTGGGACATTGCTACCCCTTCCACTGAAGTGTCAGTGGGTGCCTCATTGAAGAGATCAGTCACCAGATCCCCCTAAGACTGTTCTGCCATCCACTACAAATACTCAGCACAACGGCCTCCCTGTCATGGTAAGGTTTCATCATGTTAACATGGTACAGCTTGTGCCCCTGCCTCCTGCCTAGCAGTGTTACCATGTAGTTAACATCACTGACCTTTCTTACTACTTTTAAGAGTCCTTTCCAAGCTGCCTGCAGCTTATTGTGTCCGAGATGAATGACCTCCATAGCCTGCTGTCCCACAGCATACTCTCGGGCTTGAGCAGTCCTGTTATACTAGACCTTTTTCTGCTCTTGAGCTCCTGACAGATCTTCCTGGGCCAAGCCCATGAGCTCCCTAAGCCTTGTCCTGAAGTTTAGGACATATGCCACAACAGACTCCTTGTGGGATTCACGCTCACCCTCCCACTGTCATGAACCAAATTCAAGGGAACCCTTAACCAATGCCCATACAGCAACTGAAAGGGTGAAAAACCTGTGGATTCCTGGGGTACCTCTCTATATACAAAGCAGATGGGACAAATATGTTTGCCATTCTTACACTTGTGTGCAAATGCCCTTAGAATGGTCTTCGGTGTAGAGTTTAACCTTTCCACAACACCATTAGTCTGGAGGGTGGTAGGGGGTGGTATTTAGGTGCTTCACCCAGCGAGCCCTCAGACAAGTCAGCAGGTCTGATTGGAAATTGGCACCTCTGTCAGTATTTCTCTCAGGAAATCTACCCTGCTGAAAATATCTAACAAAGCATTTGCCACCTTCTCTGCCTCAATAGAGGACAGAGCCACCAGCTCAAGATATCTAGTAGCATAATTTTCTGTCACTAGGATATATCTCTTCCCTTTGGAACTTGGGGTACTCAGAGGCCCCACAATATTCATAGCTGCTTTCTGAAACAGCTCCTCAGTCACAAGCAAAGGCCTCAAAGGAGTTTTGACCTTGTCTCTTGCCTTGCCTACTTTTTGGCACTGCTCACATGTTCTGCAGTAACTTGTTACATCTCTTGCAATCCCAGGCCAATAAAAGTTCTGCATAATATGTCTCTTGGTTTTCTGCATAATATGTCTCTTGGTTATGCCTTATGCTCGTATTGACCTGCGAAAGGAATGACGTGATGTTGTCAATCTCATCTTTATTCTCACTGGTGGGTCAAATCCATCGGATCCATCTCAGCCATTGCATAAGCTCAAGGTCCTCAGCTAAACTCGTGGGCATTTTTTCCTACTCATAATGCAACTCCCTTACCATCTCAGATCTCATTTGCTGCACAGCATAGTGGTTCTGAAAAGCTAGCTCTCATTATTTTCTAATTTTACTGTCTTTATAAACTTTTATTAGTTACTTGTTAGTCCTTTTCTACTACCTTTCTGTTAGCTAGTATAGTAGAGGGAGTATTCCCTGTCACTGTTATCACCTGTTTAAGTTACAGGGTATATAACTGTTGTCAGTTTTACTTAGAGAACATTATTCTCTTTCTCTTTTTTTTCTTTATCATCCATTTAAGTTAGAGGAAGATTTTATGTGTGTGTGTGTGTGTGTGTGTGTATATATATATATATATATATATATATATACACACATATATATATAAAGTTATTTTCAATACTTATCTGTCTCACCTCTGGTGTGTGTGCGTGTGCGCGCATGCGCACGTGCGTGTCTGTGTATTCTTTCTTACTGTCATTTCCCTTACCATGTCACAAATACAGGAAGGGGAAACCACTTGGATTTTAAAAGTGTGAGAAATGTGGGAAGAAGATGCCCCTTAGTGATGCATACACTTTGTGTGTGCTTTGCTTGGGGGTCTGTGTATCTTCAGGAAATGTGCTCCATATGCCACAGCTTCAATCAAAGAGTGCTTATGGAGCACAAAAGCAAGCTTATTTTAAAGGGCTTACTCAAAACACCTTTTTCATCTGAGATTTTTTCAGAGTCCCCCTGACAAGTCCTTAAAACGCTCATCTTTACCTCCAAAAACTACCATGGAGCCGGGCCAAAAAACTTGACTCTCTGCTCCAACAAAAACCCTGGAGCAGACAGTTGCTGGATCCAAGACAGTCTCAGAATCATCTGAACCCTCAGCACCAGTGTCTTCGGCGCCTACAGAAATTCGACATCAGAGCCGTTCTCCCTCCCTAGAACCAATAACATCATGGCTCTCTTCTCCATTGTTAGCTAATTCCAGATCTCCAACACTATTTACTTGGCCCACCAAGAGCTTGTCTGTTGAAGATGTAGATAGAGTTGTGCAGAGCCTACTAAAGACTCTGGGCATGGCTAAACTTTTGCTGGATCTGACGCAGCCATCTTCCGATCTGTTCCTTGGTTTCGGAGCTGGAAGACTCAGATCTCCAGATTGTCTTTTTCTGCTCCAGGACCTTCAGTTTCCTCAGAGCTAATATCTGCCCTGAGTGTTTCCCTCCAGTTGAAGCAGGACATCTCTCGGAGCTGATACTTTCCGGTCAGGTCTTCGGAGCCGGTCTAGATCTCCCCGGATCCAACTCTGCCTCTGGGAGCTTCGGCATGGGTGTGGCTCCTACTTTGGCTTCGGAGCATCTGTCCGTGGTGCCACAGATGCCTTCCGCTCTGACAACCTCTTTGTTGGATCTGGGGGAGTCCTCGAAGTGGGAGCAGTCACCTTTCAAGGTTAGGAGGGTTTTGACTCCTTCCCAGTCTAAGACGCAACCTCTGTCGGATCTTCTGGCCAGTTGTCTTTGTCCTGTCAGGTAACCCTTCCACAGGATCGCAGAGACCCAGGACTCAGAATTTCCACCAAGGGACTCCCCCCTGTTCGGAAACCTTCCCAGAGTATCCCACTGAGGAGGTCTCTCAGAAGAGGACCTGCAAGAGGAAACATCTTGACTCCCCAGAGGAGTCTTTCATGTCAGATATTGACCTTGATGATGCAGAAGGGACCCCACGGTCACCTCCTGAAGATGTCTCCTTTGGAGACATCCTCAAAATCTTAAAACAGAGAGGTGACTGGCAGTCCATACCCCCTATGGCTGAGGAGTCAATTTACCTGAAGGCTTTTAGGTCTTGCCTTTCCACCTCCTGGCCGACCCCTCCTTCCAATGAGCTTATGGACTTAATCTCACAAAAGGCCTGGGCGACCCCAGACTCCATACAGCTTACTCCTAGAGGGCCAAACAACTATATTTCTCCCCCAAAAGATAAGGCTTTTTTGACTAAGGGTGTAGCAGTTGATGCCATGGTTGTGGTGGCGGCCACTAAAAAAGAGCTATCTGAGACCAGCTCCTCTATCTGTCCTCCTAATAAGGACTCTTGGACCATGGCTAGATATGGGAAGCATGTGTTTTCATCAGCAACCATTGCTTTTTGGTCTCTGAACTACCTTACTCATTTTACTCGGCTGCAGAGGGACCCATTACAGGAACTTACAGACTCCCTCAAAGGAGTGGTAGCTGATGCAGTAGCAGATACGGTTAATGCTCAGCTCTCCACCCTCAATTCGGTCATAAACTCTTCCATGAGGCTCATATCTTAAGCAGCAGATGGGATGAGTAGGGCTGCAGGTTCAGGTATTGCTGTTAGGAGACAGGCCTGGATGTGCCTTTGTGATTTCATAGAGCCCTTCAAGTCTTCCCTCATTAATGCTCATTTTGATGGCTCTTCTCTTTTGGGCCTAAAGTGAAGAAAACACTCACCAGGTGGGAACAGGAAGGCAAGACTGCCATTGGAGTACATTGTTCCACACCTACCAGACTCTTCCCTAAAGGTCAGAGAGGTAGTGGGAAGATGTTGTTCAGAAAATCCTAGAGGTCTTTCCATGACACACAGGATGAAAGTTCCCCCATGGGCAGGGGGGGACAACAATGGAAGACACCGCTCTAGCAGCAGGGGAGGTCTGCACAATCAAGGCTCCAGAGAATCCTTCTTTGGAGGGCCCTTTCAGCGCTCCTGAGGGAGTGCCAGATTGCTCGCCTCTGGAGGCAGTCGGGGGGGAGGATGTCTATGCACCAACAAACCTGGCAAAATATAACTACTGACAGGTGGGTGCAGAACATAATATCAAGGGGGTATGTCATTCCCTTCTCCTACCTTGTTCCTGTAAAAAGATCAGTTCCAGACGTTCCACCCAGTCAAAAGTCACACTCAACCTTAGAAATTCAAAGGTTGCTAAGAAAAGAGAGTCATCCAAGAAGTCCCCACAGACCAGATAGGATTCGGAACTTACTCAAGATTCTTTTTAATTCCAAAAAAATGGGACTGCAGACCCATTTTGGATCTCAGCAGTCTGAACACATATATATAAATATCCTAGTTCCGGATGGTGACACTGCAGTCAATACTTCCATTTCTGGAAAAAGACAGTTGAATGTGCTCCACAGACTTTCAGGATGTGTACTACCATATTCCAATGGATAGGCAATCCAGAAGGTTCTTATGCTTCTGGCTAGGAACCAGTCACTTCTAGCTTCGAGCTCTGCCCTTTGGTGTCACTACAGCCGCCAGAGTGTTCACCAAGTGTATAGCAGTAGTGACAGCTCATTTGAGATGCAAAGGATTCAGTGTGTTTCTATATCTGGACTACTGGCTCATTACCGCCCTGACCAGGCATCTTCTGCTGCAAGCCAGGGATTACACTCTACAACTCTGTTCCTCCCTAGGAATTACCATAAATTACTAAAAATCTGCTCTAGAGTCATGTCAGTTCTTCAAATTCATAGGAGCACAAACACAATTATGTCAACAAAACTTCCTCAAAACAGGGTACACGACCTTCAGTGTTGTGTAAGGATACTGATCAGAAAGAAATGGGCTTCTGCCAAGCTAGTTCTACAGGTTCTAGGGAAAATGGCAGCTTCAATTGTTATAATCCTGCTAGCTCGGTTTCATATGAGGATTCTCCATTGGTTACTTTTGACACAATGGTCATTTATGGATCTTCCGATGACACACAAGGTTATAATAACCAACTCATGCAAAAGGGAACTTCAGTATGGCTCAACTCTCTCCTGGTGTCTCAGGGCTGTCCCTTTACCCCCCTCAGCCCCAAGCCATGGTGACTGTATGCTTCCCAGACAAGGTGGGGGACATTATCTGAAAAAACAGTTCAAGGTACCCGGCAACAACACAAGACCCATTTGCACATAAATGTTCTAGAGATGAGGGCGGTGCTTTTGACGTTGCAAGCATTTCAGGATTCCCTCCCTCCCTCCCTTTGGGAACATTAGCAATTCAGTCAGACATGTCTATAGTCTCGTACATAAACAAATGGGGGAACCAGCTCTTATCCCATATAAATAGCAGCCCTGAGGGTCTGGCAATGGGCAGAGGCCTCCAACTGTTTTCTCATAGCAACACACATCCCGGGGATATCCACCGTGATTGGAGATAAACTGAGCAGAGCCATTCATTGGCCACACGAGTGGTCCCTCAGTCAGAAAGTTGTGGAAGTGATCTTCTGAAAATGGGGCCAGCCTTGCTGCAATCTCTTTGTTTCACCCATCAATGCCAAATGCAGCAACTACTTTGCCCTGATCCCCACAATGGGAAAGTCACCAAGAGATGTACATGTTCACAATTGGCCCTCAGGACTTCTTTATGCCTTTCCACCAGTACCTCTAATCTCCAAGACCCTGCAGAAAGCAAGTTCATTGGAGATCACAATAATCCTATTTGCCCCCTATTGGCCTCGGCAGATATGGTTCCCCTTTATTTGCCCCATGTGCGGGAGGGACCGTGGATTCTGGACCCTGCTGTGGATCTACTGAGTCATCCATCAGGAATGGTTCATCCCAGTCTGAACAGTCTCAAACTAACAGCTTGGCTGCTCCAGTTCCCATGACAGCCAGGTTTCCTTTCCAGTTAAACACATTTTGTTATCTTCCCATAAAATATTTACTCAAAAATTGTACAAAAGCAAATGGGAAAGATTTGTGGCTTGGTCCAATATTAATCAGATACACCCATTCACAGCTCCATTACATACCATCATAGACTTTTTAGCCAAGTTATTCAGTGAGGGAGCATCTGCAGCTACTGTTAGGGTACAGTTAGCAGCGATCTCAAATTTTCACATAGAAGAAAATGGTTCTGCAATTGTTTCAAATAGATTTTGCAAAGCATTCCTCACAGGAACTATTTTAATTCAACCTCCATATACAAACCCTGTTCCACCTTAGGACTTGAATTTTGTGTTATCAAAAACTGTCTCCCCTACATTTGTATCTTTCATGGGAAATATTCTTTTTAGTAGCTATTACTTCAGCAAGGAGAGTTTCGGAGTTACAGGCCTTGTCTTCCAAGCCTCCATATGTAATTTTTCACAAGGACAGAGTCTCTTTACACACTAACCCTTCCTTTTTACCTAAAGTAGTTTCGGAGTGTAACCTCAGTCAGTCTATTGACTTACCAGTGTTCTTTCCAAATTTTCAAAACAAAGGGGAGTACACTTTGCATCTTTTGGATGTTCACAGACAAGTAAGTTTCTGTTCGCACAGGACATCAGAAATTAGAAAGTCAGATCAACTATTTATTTCCTATTCAGAGATTAAGAAAGGCCAACCAGTCTCTAAGGTAACATTATCCAATTGGCTTTCACAATGTATATTTTTCATATACAGTTCTAACAACAAAACTATAGCTAATCCTATCAAAACTCATTCCACCAGGTCAGTATCCAGTTCTGTAGCTTTCCAAGCTAGATTACCTTTGGACAACATCTGTGCTGCAGCAGTTTGGGCTAAACTGCATACCTTTATTACTCATTACAAGTTGGATTTGGCCTCTAGGAGTAGAGCATCCTATGATTCTGAGGAATATTCTCCCATGAGCCACCCAAGAATCAGGTAGCTGGAGACGCGGTCCCACCAGTGAGAATAAAGATGAGAATGGCATCACACAAAGAAGTTATGTACTTACCATAACATTCCATGTGTGTTGTCCGTCTCATCCTTTATTCTCACAACTCACCCACCATAATAGGTTCATAGGTAGGTACTGGGCTATCTGCCCGAAGGCATACATTAGCTCAGCCACGTTGTGCGGTATTCACTGCCCCTTTGGTTAGTTCCCTAGGCCCTTGAACTAGCAGCTAGTACCCTTGGCCCCTATCTAATAGAGCTGTTGGTATGATCCCTGGTGTGAACTTTCTGTTACCCATCCACTCGTCAAGGTTCCTCTTAAAGAGTGATAGTGAGGGGCTCTGTCTTATGTAGATCGGGACCTTGTTCTATAGCAAGGGAAGTCTTTGCGAAGGGAATCTATCCCTCCAGCATGTTCTGTTCATTGTTGTGCTGAGGTTTATATTCCTAGAGCATGTAGCTTGAGTGGATTTGGTTTTGCTAAGATGGAGCATGTTCAACAGTTCTGGGTTGGACATGGCTCTGTATGTTAGACAGAGATCGCCTCTAAGAAGGCGGTATGCAACAGAGAAAAGCCTTAGTTTTTTTCAATCGTGCTGCATAGGGCAACTGTTTGAGGCCAGTAATCCTTTTAGTGAGGTACCTCTGTGGTCTCTCCAGCTGCCGGAGATGCCTAGCCAGGTACATTCCAATTGGTGCATTGTACTCAATAATGGGTCTGATGAGGGAAGAGTAGAGGAGCACCACTACATCCTTAGATCTTGATGCGAACCCTTTCGTGATCAGATGGGTCACATAGAATGATTTTCTAACCACCTTGGCAACGTCATACCTACTCTCCTGTGAGACCGAATAGTTCTAATTGGATCTTTACAGGACTCTATAGCCTCAGAAATCATGTGGGTTTTTAATATAATACAAGTATTCTCCTTGTCACTGTTTGAGGGCAAACAAGATCTGAGCTGATAAGGGAGTTGCATTATGCATAGGGAAAAATGCCCACGAGCTTAGCTGAGGACCTCGAGCTTATGCAATGACTAAGACGGATCCAACCCACCAGTGAGAATAAAGGACGAGATGGACAGCACACTTGGAATGCTATGGTAAGTACATAACTTCTTTTTATGGGCTATGGCTAGAAGTGCCAGACAGTAGGCTTTGGACACTACCAACTTCTGTATTACCTCACCCTCTACTCCTTCCTCAGGGGTTCACTCTCTATACAGTAATCCTTTGTTCTAGTATACAGACTTCCTTTTTCTTGAGAATCAGGCACCTCCTTAGCCTTAGCATAACGTAGGGTCTGAGAGCTGAGCCTGTCTCAACTCTACCTTTGTGACCTTTACCAGGTCTCCTTCCACAGGAAGTCTGTTATTTTCTGACAGCGGTGCCTCACTGTCAGCTTGGATACTGCCACTCACCTCTGCCCTTGCAGTCACCCTATCCAAGGAAACATCAGTACATAGCAGCTGTGGTTCACCTTCAGTCTCACTGGTACAGGGTAGCTCCCTCCCTGAAATAGCCACATCACCAACCCTGGCTTCATGTGTGGGGTCTGAGTCACACCCAGGCTACCAGATCTACGTCTGTCTCCAAGATTGACTGTGTGTAACTGCATGCATACAAGGTACTGAATTATCAGAATATTTCCCTATCAAGACATCTGCAGATATATCCACAAACACACCTACTTGCTTGCTTCCTTTTCCACCCTACCAGTCAAGGTATTTGGAATGGGGTTCCTACTAAAGCTCTGACTGGAGTGGACTCCCCAAGCAAATACTGCTCCTCTTTAACCACTGCAGGCTTCACAGTGTTTATTTTTAGTCTTAGGATATAATGTGTTGAGTGAGAATATTAAACAGATCATGCTCCATTATTGGGAATATTTGAGACGTTTTGATGAATTAGATGGGCTGGTAAATAGCATTCTCGTACAAGAGAGGTAGAATTATATGAGATCTGGTGGTACATACTAAATTTCAAAAGCCAGACATTAGCTAAGGCTAATTTGTCTGTGCAGCTTTGGAATAAGGAGACCAGATCTTGTAGAAAGTGTAGGGGTTGTCCCTATATAGTAAACATTTTTCAGACCATAAATGGCATCCCTTTTAGTGTAAATCGGGAATATAATTGTAGAACAGAAGGGTAGTGTATGCTATCAAATGTACGTGTAATATGTTCTATATTGGACAAACAAAAAGAATATTTAAAGTTAGACTGTTAGAACATTTGAGAGACATTAGGATAGGTAAGGTAGAAAGCCCTTAGTCCAACATTTTAGAAGTTGCTATAATGGAGATCCTGAAGGACTTAAGGCAACTATTTTAGAACAAGTTTGTTTAAACAATAATGATAAGGAAGCTCATAGATACAATCTTTTGAAAAAGGAAGCATTTATTTTAAAATATGGAGCATTGATACTGAAGGGATTAAATACTGAATGTTGTTGGAAAAGTGTTATATGAAACTGGATAGGGACACTTTAAAAGTTTTAATTGATGTTTTTATTGTTTAATTGTTTATTGATTGAAGCTGCTGGCATTATATAAAGGATTGCTGAATTTGTGTATTTTTCTCCTTGAATGCTATTTGTAGCCAAGGTGCTAGAGAAATAAAGTTATTTTGGTATATGTGGTGTTGTTTGTGTTGAAGCACATATTCTTGGTGGTGTTAAGCTTCACAGTGTTTATGTCAGAAGCTGTGTCTCTCTTAGCAGTGGCCTGTTTTCCATCCACTTAGTATACAAACTCTGGTGATAGTTTGGTACCCCTGTTGTCTCCAGACAACTTAACCACTGGCCTGCTGTTATTCCCACTTGCTACTCCCTCACATTTTGTTCTCCACCTTGCTTCAGTGGACATTTGTATGCTACATGGCCCCCGGTTACATTTAAAACATCTAAACCCTGATCCTGGCCATGTACCTGAACTAGTGGCTTTCCTTTTTACTGGTGGACTCTCATGGAGTGGTTTAAACTACTCACCATGGATTCCCTTGTATCCATGTGTAGCACTGGGTATTCCCTTCCAGTGTAGTGGTGCCCTGCTTGCTCAGTAGAGATCCCCTTTTCTCCCTAGCTCGTCTGCAGAGTTACATTTCCCATTTCACAACCAGATTTGCATGTCAGCAGGCAAAGCGCTAAGGGCTTGTTCCCTCACCAAAAGGTCTGCCAGCCTTTCAAAAGTGGTGACCTGACACCCACTCACCCACCTAGGAAAATAAGTGCTTAGCTCAGCAGTATAATCACATGCACTTTCACCTGCCTTATTTGCATGCTCACAATTTTTTTCTGTAAGCTTTAGGTGTTAAAACATTCCAATAAACATTGTTCAACCTTGTCATAATTTAAACAGTCAGTATCAGACAACTTAGAAACAGCAGCTACAGCTTTACCATGGAGTAAGGTGGTCAGGAACCGTACCCAGAGCCCTTGGTCAGCATCATACTGTTTACAAACTATTTCAGATATATGAATAAAACTATCAAAATTATCATCTTCTGTATATTGTGGAAGAAATTTACTGACCTTTGTTGCTTCTGGGATTCAGTTATTCCCTTCCCAATTTCCTCCATGTTTCTGTTGAAAAGTCAGCATATCCCTCTCATATTGATGCTGCTTCTCATCTTCTTTGGCCTCCAAATGCCAAAATCTCTCTACCGATTTTAATTCCATACATTTTGCCTCCTGCTCAAGTCTCTAATTCCAAATGGGTTTTTAAGTCCTCTGATGAAAAGGTGAACTGTCCTGTTTCTGAGGGCTGCATATCCCCATCACCGAACTGGTTGTCTTCCTGGTTGCTTGTCTGTGCTGCACCTGTGACTTAGACCAAAACCATTTCTTCTTTAGTCAGGTTGGCATGCACACCTTAGCCAGCTGGTTCATTATCAGCTTGCCTTGTCTCTGCTGACATATTTGCCTGCTTTCCCTGAATAAATTAAAAAAAGTAAAAACTGTCTTGGAAAATGAAACTCTGTGTGTTTACCTTGTGACTGCTGAGAGTACACACATCCTTAGTGACAACTGCTTACAGGCTACAGAAGTTCAATTAATATCCACACTGCTGCTCACCAATATGTGACACCATTCCTGTGGTCCAGTGATCAAGGAGCCTTGATCCTCACCGCTGACATCAGTGGGGAACATTCACAATGAGAAAAAAATGGACACACAGTATTTTCAGATACAACCCTCTGAACCAAGTACAATTTCCCTTAAGAGCATACAGGGAATGCACACTCCTGTCCTGGGACTGGCCTTTCTTTCTAGGCCCCAAATAAGACTCTCCACTGACCACAATAGAGCTGAGTCTTTAGCCTGGTATTCTAAGCCAAGTCCACCACCCTCTCTATGAAATCAGTGCTCTCAGTGTCCCTGTTCAAAATAGCTGTCAAACACAGTCTCTTTTGAGATTTGGATTTTCACACACACGCAGACGTGGGAAAGGCTGGTACATTTTACCCACTCTGACACCTCCACCCAGACTGTAAGGTAGATTTACTGCCACCAGAACATCCAAAGCCAGCTACTTTAAGGCTGTTACAAAAGTACCCAATTACACTTAGTAAAATTATCGTTAAGACTTTAAGGAATGTGGAGCCACAGTGCCACTAAATAAATGCAAGTACTCTCAAAGGTTAAATATTTTTTAAAAGAACAGCTACAATGAAATGTTTAGATATATTTAATAAGTAATAAAAAAATATATATATATATTGAATATCTATTTACAATAAATAGCAGAGTTTCAATCACAGGAAATATAAAAAAAAAACACAGATGGAAAAGACTCAGACAAATACAGGAAAAACTACATTTAGCTAATCTCACTATATTTTTCAAACTGACTGAAGAAGTACTGTCCCTAGTTACTAAAGCAAGGCAAGATGAAAGAAGATGGTCTTGTCAGGTCCAAAAACAGAGTGCACTTATCGCATCTCCCATTAGTATTCAGATACAGTTTCAGTGCTGGCTACAGAATGATATTGTATCTTGTCAGCTGTCTCTGTGGTTTTCATACTACCCCCTCACTAGAAACTGAGCCAGGATCTGGCATTGATGTGACAATACACAGAGCTTTAGATAAGGTTTATTACAACATCTGGAAAGTGTAAAACAATTCCAACACTTCCACCGTTCCTACAGAAACTAATAAGCTATTCTCTGGCAGCCCAGGGTAGTAGTTAGTTCACGACTAAGGACAAAAAGTCAGGACCCCAGTCCATGCTTTTCACAAACATTGCATCTATGGCTGTATTCAGATCTGTGAGATAAAGTCTTTATGGCCTAAACCAAGTAATTTAATTTCAGGTTATTTTTTCTTAAGGAAAGCCTGGCTGAGCTTAACCCCTTCCCTTCCAGTATCCTCTGTTAAAATATATACATTTCATCAGTTACAACAATACAGTCTGACATACACGTATATTTCATTTCGGTCCAGCAGAACCCACTGTTGATACATTTTTAACACAAGCAACTTTACAAGTCAGTTTGATATTAAAATGACATGTTTTTTTACAAAACTCCAGCTAGTTATGCTGGCATATGTTACACATCCACTGCCCTACTCCCCCTGGCACAGCTGGCACTACTTCACATCATTATGGAGTCCACTTTTCTTCCTAAGATAGCTATGGAGGACAATTTGAACTACTCCTTTCACTTACTTGTGTTTTTTTCCTAAGTTTTCCAACAAAAGGGAAAACTTGCTACATTGTCTCGATGTTCACAGACAACTGAGGTTTTATTTGGATAGAACAAAATCTTTCAGAAAGTCTTAGGTTCATAGGTAGGTACTAGGCTATCTGCCCAAGGGGATTTATATGCCTTGCCAGATTGTGTTGGCTTTTGCCACCCCATTGATTAACTGAGCCTTTGTCAAGTAGAGCCAATGAAGTGATCCTAGGGGTGTATTTTCTGTTACCCATCCACTCGTCAAGGTTTCTCTTGAAGAGTGTTAGTGAGGGGCTCTGCCTATTGTAGATAGGAATTTTGTTCCAAAGCATGGGGAGTCTTTGTGACAGGAATCTATCCCTCCAGCATGTTCTATTTATTGTGGTGAGGTTTAGCTTACTAGAGCACGTGGCTCGCAGTGACTTGGATTTCTTTAGGTGGAGCATGTCCATCAATTCTGAGTTGGACATGGCTTTGTAAGTTATTCAGAGATCACCTCTGAGTAAGTGATATGCCACTGAGTACAGCCAGAGTTTTTTCAGTCGGTCTGCATAGGACATACGTTTGAGGCCAGTAATCCTGTTGGTGAGGTACTTTTGTGGTCTTTCCAGCTGTTGGAAGTGTCTTGCGAGGTACATCCCAAATGGGGCATTGTACTCTATGATGGGTCTGATGAGTGATGAGTAGAGGGGCACTATAACCTCTTTATATCTAGATGCAAACCCTTTATTAATTAGATGGGCCACATAGAAGGATTTCCTAACTACTTTGGCAATATGATTGTCAAAGGAGAAATTACTATCTACCTGGGTCCCCAGATCTCTTATTACCTCTTCTGTATTAAGGGGCTGCTACCTATGTGGTAATTCGTGGGTGTTTTGTTTTTCCCAAATGGGATGACTATGCATTTTTTGGCATTTAGCTTGAGACCATGACTTTGACACCAGGTGTCCGTCTCAGTAAGGCCTTTTTGGAGGATGTCCGTGTCAGCCAGAGAGTCAATTATTGCTCACAGTTTGTAGACATCGGCGAACTTGGTTAGCCATAGTCTTCCTATGTTTGCCTGTACTTCTGAGAAGTATATGATGAACAGTAGGGGTCCCAGGACCAAGCCTTGTGGGACACCGCTTGTGAATGGTTTAGAGTCATACCTGGAGCCTGCTATTCTTACCGCTTGAGTTCTGTTTGTAAGCCAATTGGCAACTCATCTTGTGACTTAGGGGTTTATGTTCAGGCTGGTGAATTTTTCTATACCTGAGTGAGGAATGATGTTGAATGCCTTGGCGAGGTCAAGGTAGACTGTGTGAACCACCTTTCCCTCATCTGTGGCCTTGGTTACTGCCTCAAAGAAGTCAACCAGGTTTAGTAGGCATGATCTACCCTTAACAAAGCCGAATTGGGTCGGGTCAAGTGTTTGGAGGTTCCTAATGTCTTTGTTAATGAGTTCCATGATGATGTGCTCCATAGCCTTGCAGACCAGGCTAGTCAGGTGTTTGGAGGTTCCTAATGTCTTTGTTAATGAGTTCCATGATGATGTGCTCCATAGCCTTGCAGACCAGGCTAGTCAGGCTTATGGGGCGATAGTTACCAGGGTCAGTTGTGGCCCCTCCTTTGTGGAGCAGAATAACTGTTGCTGTGCGCCATTCTATGAGCACGTAGCCTGAGGAGAGGCTGAGATTAAACAGCGTGTTTAGGTGGGGGGGTTAGTTCATTCTGTAGTTCATGCAAGACGCATCCTGGGACACCATCTGGCCCCATTGACACTTTTTTTTTTTTGGCTTTTGAAAGGGCTGTTTTCACCTGTGCGTTTGTGATTTCCGGGACACTACACTTTTCCGGTATTGTGGGCCCTTTTGGAGGTGAGAGGGGAGTGAAGTTTGCACTGAATCTATCTGCCAGGATGTTGGCAATATCAGTAGGTTCAGTATATTTTGTGCTATTTTGCACTAGCTCAGAGTATATCTGTGAGTTGCCACTTAGATTCTTGACATAGCTAAAGAAGGCTTTGTGGTTATCTTTCGAATCCTTGGCCATTTTTCTTTCGAAGTTAGCCTTGGATGATTTGATGAGGGACCTTAGTTTTTTTCTGATACTGATCAGGGATGTCTTTCCTTCTTGGGATTTGCTTTTTTTCTGAACTAGTTTCCTCCTTTTATTGTATAACCTGTTTATGGCAGGGGTCCACCAGACTGATTTCCTTCTCTTAGGGGAGTGAGTCTTGGTTTTGCTAGGGATGGCACAATCCATGCACCCTTGTAAGTGCTCATAGAGTGCATTTGTAAAGGATTCTGCATTTTAGGCAGCATTATCCTTTAGGATGGGGGCTGTGAAATTTACCACCTCTGTCTTAAGTAAGGTGAAGTTTGCTTTAGAAAAGTTTTTCACTCTGGTTTTCTTGGTTGGGGGTGGTGGAGGAGTGTGGACATCCAGAGTGATTAGTTTATGGTCTGATCTAACCCAGTAACAGGTTGACCTCCGGTGCGGAACACCTGTCTCCCATGTTGGTGATGACCAGGTACACTGTGTTTTCACCTCTGGTAGGGGAGTTTACCAGCTGATCCAGGGCGTTTGAGTTGATAAATTCCAGAAAGCGCTGAGCCTGGGAGTTTGTACTCAAGTAGTTTTCCCAGTTAATGGTAGGGTAATTGAAATCGCCCAATATCAGGGTGTTCGGTAGGACCTTCATGTTTTCCAGTGTCTCCAGAAAGGCAGAGTGGTGGTCCTGGGTCATGGAGGGTGATCTGTAGCATGCCACAATTTGCATTGCAGATTTGCCCAATGTTAGTTGCACATGGATGATCTCAGAGGTATCATGCTGCGTCACTAACCTGGAGGTGTAGATATCCTTGATGAATATGGATACACCTCCTCCTTTTGTGTTTCAGTCCATGTTCTGTGGCCGAAATGTGTGGTATGAGTTGTAGCCCGGTAGTGTTGGAGTGCTCTCTGGAGCCTTGAACCAGGTTTCAGTTACTGCACAGATGTTGACATTCTCCATACTGAGGAGTGCTTGCATTTTGAGATTTAAACTCCTGGCGTTCAGTAGCATAACCCTCATTTTTTTTGTGCTGTTTATGGAGGTAGGTTTGACTTTTGAGCCTTGCCTAAAAAAGGCATTATGGGGGCAGCAAGATCCTTGGCCAGTATTCGAAAGCCTAGGGGTGACTGGTGCAAGCCATCTCTTGCAAAGCAATGCGGCTTGTCGAGCATGTCATCCCAGGCTGACAGACACTGGATCCCCTTTGAATGACACCAGAAGCTTAGCCAATTTTGAAATTGATCATTTTTTTCTTTATACTGAGGTATCATTCTTGGTGAGGGCAGGATGTTACTCAGGGTCATACCAGCCTGGGCTACATGATCAGAGAGCTCTTCCATGTCTCTTTTCATGTAGTCCAGGCAGGTACATCTCACGTCATTCACACCAACATGAACAATGACATAGTCATATTTGTACTTGTTCTGGAGTGACCTGAGTCCTTGTGTTATTTGGCAGATTCTGGCTCCCGACAGGCATCTAACAATAATCTTCTCCTTGTCCAGCCTAGTGAGTGGGACATCAGTGTGCCTGACTATAGTCACCTATTACTAGTGTGTTAGGTATGTTATTTCGCCTTAAGGGCTGTGATTGTGCGGCACATTGATTTTGTGTTTTATGTGTTGTCTGGTTTGTGACGGGAGGTGCAAGTTTTTTGGGTGTCTGCTTTGGAGCTCTCTGATGCTTTTGCAGGTTTTTATTTAGAGCTTCCGAGTATGATTTAGTGTATTTTGTTGACAGTGCTGGTTTAGTAGGTCTATGTGAGGCTGGAAGTGTGGTGCAAGTGTTAACCTTCTCCTCATGACTGTCTGTTCCAGTCTTGGATGGAAAGACCTTAACCTCCAGTTTGGCTGTATAATTGCATCTCTCTCATATGTTAGTGTTTTGTGGTAGGAGGAGAGGGTTGTCTGTGTACATGAGGCAGTTGTAACATTGCCTCAGGATACCCAGGTTCACCAGCTGAACTGGAGAGCACACCTGAAGTTGCCCTTTGGTCATGCCTGAATAGTAGGGTGAGCTGCTTAATCACTTGGTTGGTGAGGGGTGGATATAGAGCCTTGCCCTGCTGGGCAATCAAGTGTCGGGGTATATTAGTGCTTGCCATTAGGTCTGAGCAAGTGCTGTACTGTAGGGTGCTTTTTGAGCGCGTAGGTTGAGAGACTAGTTTCAAGGGAAAAACCGAAGAGGAGACTTAGTGGAGCTGGGAATAATTTAACCGTAGCTAACCGGTGCTGCCCTGCGAGCAAAACCGTGCAAATGCGGTTTTTAAACTACTAACTTCTGGGCTGGAACCACTCCTCCAGGGACAGATGGCTGCTCAAAGTTCCCCTTTCTCACAGGTGAACAGAGAAACTTCCCTCTATCCAAGTAAGGTATGGGCAACTTAGAAACTTGTAACACTGCCCTGAATTCAACACTAGCCTGAAAACTGGACTATACTAGCTTAGAAGGGTGGGAAACAAGGAATGTTTATGTTTTATTTTTTTTTTTGAAAAGATAAGGCAAAAACAATAAAAAGTACACATAAAACAGCTTTAAACGACTACAAGTGATCAGAAAAGGCTATCTATCGTACTTTAGTGTGTAGCCTACAACAGTTAAACAAATTATTTAAACAAAAAACGACTTTTTAAAAGTGCAGGCCGTCAAATAAGTACAATATTTGAAAAAAAACAAGCTTTAAATCACAACAAACACAGGAAAATCAGCGTTTAGGCGGAAAAAAGTTAAGTACAGCAAGAAAATACAGAAAACTGATACTTAATCACTCCAAAGACTCTCTTTTAAGCTAGAAGGCTTGTATCAGTTTAAGGCTTTCTAGTGCTTTCCAGTAGATTAGTTACAGGAATGATGGGAAACAAGTGCAGATGTGGTCTTTTAAACCAGAAAGTTGAAAGAGATGGACAGCTTCCCAAATGATCAATAAACTACAATTCCTGGGCCAAGAACCACTCCTCTTGTGGTAGACAGGCTACCTAGTACTTACCACTCCTTCTGATAAGCTAGAAGGCTCCACTTCAACACAAAGGCTTGGGGGGCTCAGAAGCTTACAAACAGCCCTAGATACAGCAGATCTGTACCTGGACTAGACTAGTTACGGGAAAGGTGGGGATCAAGCATAAATGCGGCTTTTAAACCAGAAAGTTGAAAGAGATGGGAAAAAAACTGCTCAAATGGCCAATAAGGTACAAGTTCTGGGTCAGGAGCCACTCCTCTTGTGATAGATAGGTTACCTAGTGCTTACCACTCCCACTGATAAGCTAGAAGGCTTCCCTCCAAAACAGAAAGGCTTGGGGGGCTCAGAAGCTTACCAACAATCCTGGATACAGCAACTCTGTATCTGGACTAGGCTAGTTACAGGAAAGGTGGGAAACAAGCGCAAGTGCGGCTTTCAAACCAGAAAGTTGAAAGAGATGGAAGAAAACTGCCCAAAATGGCGAATAGCTACAATTTCTGGGCCAGGGACCACTCCTCTGGTGGTAGATAGGCTAACTAATGCGTACCACTCCCACCGATAAGCTGGAAGGCTTCCCTCCAACACAGAAAGGATTGGGGGGCTCAGAAGCTTACAAAGAGTCCTGGATACACCAAATCTGTACCTGGACTAGACTAGTAACAGGAAAGGCAGGAAACAAGCGCAAACACAAGCTTTTAAATTAGAAGGTTGAAAGAGATGGAAAAGCTTCCCGAATGGCCATAAAACTGTAATTTCTGGGCCAGAAACCTCTCCTCCTGTGGTAGATAGTCTAACTAGTGCTTACCACTCCCACTGATAAGCTAGAAGGCTTCCCTCCAACACAGAAAGGCTTGGGGGGCTCAGGAGCTTACAAACTGCCCTGGTGGACTAGACTATTTACAGGAAAGGCAGGAAACAAGCTTAGAATTTTTTTTTACAGAAAGCTAAAACAGCAGTATATACAATTCAAATACAGTGCAGGCTAGCACAAATGTGTAGCACTATTATGGCAAATACAGTTTATATATATATATATATATATATATATATATATATATATATATATATATATATATATATATATATTTTTTTTTTTTTTTTTTGAGGGCGGGAACAGAGCAGGATTAAGAGGCTACAGGGGTTGTCCTTCCCAAATGCTCTCTTTGTACACAGTAGGAGTGCTGAAATCAGAATATGATCTCACTGCACTCAGTTGGAGTGAGCAAATAAGATGGGTCCAGAAGGAGTATCCAAATACAAATTTACAAGAGGGGCGGGCAGTTTCAAAGCCATCAAGATTACCACCACACAAGAACAGGGAGGGTGGGTGGGAAACACAGTGGAGACAACAAGGGACAGAAACAATACAGCACCACTATAAATAATAAGCTATATCTATATAATAATATCTATATAAATACAGCACAGTGCAAATTAAGTTGCAAAAAGTGTACTTACCAGTTTGGAATAGATTCCAACTCTGCTCACAGAAAATCTATCAGCTTTCCACCAGTTCACAGAAATGAACTCTGTATTGGAATTACAGCAATGAAAATACACCTCAGGCCATGATTAACAGCTAGGATGTGGGCTGGCTCAACAACCCCCTACTTGATACTAGCTTCTGAGCTACCCTGAGAAAGAAAACACAGTGGAGACAACAAGGGACAGAAACAATACAGCACCACTATAAATAAGCAAATATATAAATACAGTCTTATCAGTTTGTTTCTTTTTCAAAAGCCTGGCTGTGCATGCCAGTGTCTAAGGTTACTCTCTCCAAGTGGTTGCCTGATTGTATCTCTTCTGTTTATAGTTAGAAAGAAGACTCTTGTAAGGTAAACCAAAAGGTAATTCTACTAGAGCTATGGCTACTTCTACAGCATTTTTCTCCAGAGCTGCATTGAGATTTGTGCAGCTGCTAACTGGGTTGGTCCTCACACCTTTGTGTCCCACTACAAACTGGATGTTCAGTCTAGGTCCAGGTCTTCCTTTGGTTTCACTATATTACGCAGTATCCTTCTGTGAGGCCTCCCTGGGATTTTACCTGACTGGGGACTCTGTCCCACAGGTTGAATCCAGATGGAAGAGACAACATCAGATACAAAAGTTATGTACTTACCATAATGATAGATCTGTGTTGTCTCTTTTCATGTGGTTCAAACTTACCTTCCTCTGACTCCTACCTTTTTGGCGATCAAAAATGATGATGACCAAGTTAGGGAGATCTTTCCTTTTCCCTTCTGTGTTGAGATCCATAATATATTTTGCCCATGGAGTTGGAGTATTGTCAGTTTGTGGTGGTATGGGGCAAACTCGATCTGAGTTAGTCTTGAGGAACGAGGGATTGTGAGTAGAGGTGGCCAAGCTTGATGGGCTGAAGTCTATGGAATATGTCTGGCCTCGGATCTAATAACCCATAGGTTGAACCAGACAGATAGAGACAACACATATATATTGTTATGGTAAATACATAACTTTTGTTTCTGCAAACACCCATACTAATGACCTAAAATTTACATAAATTAACAAGAGACCTTGGAGGGATAGTTTCCTAACTCATCATATTCCCATGCCTATGTAAAATGTTATCACTGCAAGTCAAGCAAACTACAACTTTTTCTGCCTTTAAGGTCGGTCTTGATGTCTTGTTGGGTAGACACAAATTTACCCCAGTGTTATTATGTATGACCCTGCTTGATTTGGGATGTGAGGACTACTAAATACTCAAAGGGTGACAAAAACTAAGTGTGCATGCTTAAAGGTGTATATTCCTAGGCCTGTTGTGGTCTCCATGTTCGTTTACCTGTTTCTAAGAAAGATATTGCTAACTTTGATGCATGCAGCATAAGAGTGGAATGAGGCAGTCAGGCATAAACATGCAAAATTTAACAATAGACTGTGCAGTAGAATGGAATACATTG
Source organism: Protopterus annectens (assembly GCF_019279795.1). Lineage (NCBI taxonomy): Eukaryota > Metazoa > Chordata > Ceratodontiformes > Protopteridae > Protopterus > Protopterus annectens. The sequence goes on from NC_056743.1 coordinate 987,014,852, forward strand.
GTTATAAGGTAGATCTTCATATCTGTGTGAACTACAAGTGGTACTTTTTGTAATGACCTGTTTTGTCAACATATTCCCATACTTTTTGTGATTATTTTCTGTATGATGTCAAGAGTCGTGATGTATCTTCTTGCTTTGTTAGTGATGAAAAGGTGAGCTTCTGTTTTTCATTTTTTCCATTTGTCCAGGTTTGTGTGATCTTGGAGGTAGTATCCAAGGAGATCATTGGTGTGAGAGCAAAGTCACCAAATCAGTATTGCCAAAAATACAGTGCTAAAAGATAAAGCAAGCCTTGAAGTCTAAAAGTAGTCTAAGCAGCAAAGGCCAGCCCAGCAACATAACCTATCAGTAATAATAACAGCTTACTCTTTTACTAGTTTAACCCTGTTTCTTCCGTCCCTCTGGAAAAAATGCCACCTTTCTCTCAACACAGTGGTGTCTGCTAACAACACAACATGAATTACAGAGGTAGTAACAGTAGGCTTTACAACTGAATTCACTTCAACACCATTTCTAAGGTTTGTGTTATATACTCCAAGAGATAATATTCACTCCACTTTACATTTGATCTAACAGCGTCCAAAAACTGTCATTCAGCCAGTACCTGTACCAAAGTAAGAAGAGTACTCCTTTCCTTAAAAAAAAAGACCAGCGGACACCCTTGTTATAACTGTCATACTTGAACAAACTTATTGAATTAAAAAAGATCAGAGTATTAATAGAACATATTGTACTCCATTTCCATATGTAGAATGCCTGCAAGGTAATTATGGACATCCAGGATGCCTATCTACATGACCCCTTTCACCAGCCTGAAAACATTTTCTCAGGTTTTATGTGTGTTCTTCCATCACTACATCACCTACTTGTTATTTGACTTTTCTGTTTTAACCAGAGTATTTATGAAAACACATAACTGCAGTAATCCTTCAAGAGAGAGATAGGAATCCATATCTACACTTATCTGGATTACTGATTCAGGCCATCTTTTGCTCTGCAGTGCTTTCAAGCACAAGTATATCTCTCAGTTACCAAAAATCAGTTCTGCTCCTATCATAGTCCAGGAAGTTTCTAGGTATTATCCTGAGCATCGGCTTTTATATTAAATATGTAGTAAAAAGATTTACATTAAATTAGAATGCATTGCAGTCCACTGCAGAAATACAATCAAGTACATCTGTCAGCCCTATAATGGCACTGAAAAAAAATCTCTATGATTTCCAAGAAAAACAGCTCCTGCCACCCTATTTTTTAAACACGTTTATTAAAAATCTCTTAAGACAAAAGCAAATGTACATGGACTTGTTACCTTGTTATAGCTGGAAGACCATTCAGACCTTTAAGTCCTTCTTCTTTCTCCTTCTTCTTTTTTCTTTCTTCCTTTAGATTTATTTTTTATGCTTTGCTCTTTGCCCTTGTCATCAACAAGATCTGGGTACTTACTGCTTCTTGCATCATGGGATGGGCTGCCTCGAAGTTGGTGTAGTGACTCTCGAAGCTAGCAGGTGCGAGGTCGGGAGAGGACTGCCCAAACCCACTGGCTCAAGCAGAAAAGAGAGAAGACAACTAACATGGAACGTTATGGTAGGTACATAACTTCTTATTAACAGAACAGAAAAAAACATTTTAAACTTTTTTTCCATTTAAATATAATATACATCTCATATATTTTCTTTGCTGCTATCAGTCCAACAATACAAAAAATGCTGAATTCCTGCCTTCCCTTAAACCTCACTAGAGACTTCATCAGATAACTTGTCATATCCACAATACGTTTATACATACTTTTAATCATGTGATCAAGTTTATCTCTTAGTTTTTTAATGCAACTCATAAAATTAACTGCATCATTTAAAACTTTGTCTACTCGCATCCAGTTTAGCTTGTCATACATATTCTAAATAATGCATTCTTCTTTACTACTCCCCTTAAATGATCACTCTGTAACAAAAAAAAAAAGAAAACTTTCTGAAACCATTACATTTCAAAACATGTTAATATAACACATTTAAACATTTTGGGTCTTAAGTGTATAAAAATCTTCATACACCATGAGCACCGCCATGTAAACTGCAAAAGTCGATTCACAAGTTGAATAATACAAATTTGTATAACTTCTGCTTTTGTTTTCACAAAATATATTAACTTCTTTGTTAATGAACCCACACATGCTACATTTTCCACATGGACCTGTTGAAATAACTTTTTCATTGTTCATAATGCTGCTCTATCATTTTCCAGTATAGTTTTTAAATCTCTCCCATTTTTATGCACAAAAAAGGGTTTTGTCCCCTACCACCTTGTATAGTTCTGGGGTGGCTGATAAAATATTGCAACTCTCTGTTACCACAGATTTGATTTGTCTACTGTCAACAGTGTATCTGATACACATGGTAGTTTTCCAATCCTTTAATGCACACGGTATCCTCTCTACAAGAGACTCAGAATTTAACAATTTTTTATGGTAGGTTTCCTGGCCTCCTGCAAAGCCCGAAGCACATCCTCAGAAAAGAGGTGCTTGAAAGGGATCAAAACCATATCACCGAAACAGTCAGTTGAAGAGTGGACAAGTGAGAATGGATAACAGATCCCTTGTCTTGTGTGAGAAGATCCACACAGTGAGGTAACTTGTGGTGATTGCCCCTGAACAAGTGAGAAAGAAGGGGGAACCATTGTTGGCTGGGCCAAAAGAGTCACTAGCAAAATTTTGGGAGAGTTCTGCCTGATCTTGTCCAAGACTCGTGGTAACACAGGAAGGAAAGGGAAGGTATAGAGACACCCCCTTCCAAGGAAAAGACAGGGCAGTCACTTTCCAAGCCAGAGGACTTGCGATGCTGAAACAGAATAGAGGAAGTTGTCTTTTCAGAGTGGAGGCAAAAAGATATACCTGAGGAATACCCCACCAATAGACAATGTCCAAGAGCACATCTCTATGAAGCATCCATTCATGAGCCTGTGTGCTGGACCTGCTTAAGGTGTCTGCCCCTAGATTGTGCTCCAAGGGAATGAAAACTGCATTAAGAGTTACTTGATACTGGATAGTTAGATTCAAGACCTGAACAGCTAGTCTGCAAAAAAAATAGAACCTTATGCCCCCTTGCTTGTTGACATACCACATCACTCTGGTATTGTCCATGAACATTTTAAGGGGCCCAGGATGAAAGGAGGAATGAAAAGACTAAAGAGCCAGAAGCAGAGCCATCATCTCCTTTATGCTGATGTGGTTTGATCTCTGATGACAAGGCCAAAAACCCTGATCCTTGAGGGGTGGCCATAGGAGGCACACCACCCCCTGAGGCATCTGTAAAGAGCTCCTGAATTCTAATGGGAGTGTGCAGAAGGAAGCCCCGGGTTGAGAGAAACTGATGAATCCATCACTGAAGCTCGAGCTTGAGATGAGAAAGGAAAGGTACAAGGAGGTCCAAGGGGTGGCAGTTTTGAAGCCACACTGACTTGATGTACCACGGGAATGGTAGAAGCCATGAACTCAAAAACCCTGAAAAATTCTATGGCTCATACAAATGCTAGAAGAAGAAGGGACTGGAAAAAGGCAATTGGAGATAGAACCTTGGAGGCAGGTAGAGATGCCAGCAAGGGAACCATCTGAAGCCTGCAGCTGCAGAAAATATGATCCTGAGAAGGAGTCAGAGCTGATTTCTGGAAGTTTATGGTGAATCCCAGACTATGTAACAGGGAAGTAGTAAACCTGAGATCCTGCAGCAGAGTGCTGGAGCAAACAGCTTGAATAAGCAGATTGCCTAGATAGGTAAAGATCTGAATTCCTCAAACCCTGCAAATAGCAATGACAGTAGTGAGGCATTTAATGAATACCCCTGGGGAGTAAATAGCCAAAGGGCAAAACAGAAAACTGAAAATCCAAGGAAGAAACAGAGAAATGTAAACATTTCCTGATGAGAGGATGCATTGAGATATGAAGGTATGCATCCTAGAGATCCAGGGAGACCAGAAAGGGCTGGGATAAAAGAAGAGGAAATAATGTTTGCAGATAACATCCAAAAGGAAGGAATTTTGAGAAAGGTGTTCGGCCAGGAAAGATCCAGAATTGGTCTCCAAGTGCACTTCTTTCATGGAACTAGAAACATCCTGGAATAAAATCCTTTTCCCATCTGGGCAGGAGCCACTGCCTGAATGGTACATTGAGCCAAAAGAGAATGAAGAACCTCTTGGAAATGAGAGAACAGTTCCTGAGGAGTGCAAGAAAAGGGAGGAAAGGATTTCCAATCCATGAAGTAACCCCAGCAGTTAATGGGCAGAACTCAAGAGTCTGAAGTTTTGTAGCCAATATGGAAAAAACAGGGACGGACAGACAAAGGAACAAGGGAACCTAGGCAAGGGCAGTATAAAGCAAACTGTCAAACAGACCCTGGCTTGCCCTGGAAAGGAGATTTCTGAGAGGCAGGAGTCCAAGCAGAGGAAGCACACTCCTAGAATCTTTGTTGCCCTTGGGAGGAGTGAACAAAAGCAGACTTAAAGAGATAATTTTTCTGAAATTTGAGAATAGGAGAAACAAAAATATGTTTAAACTCCTGTAAGGCTTTACCCTTGACCTGGAGAGACTTGAAGATTTCAGCTGCAGCAGATCCAAAAACGTCTTATAATCCAAAGGAGCAGCTAAATGCTTGGCCTTCATGTCGTAAGACAAAGCCTGAAGATGAAGCTAAGAATAATGTCTCCTAACTCAACCAAAGGCAGCAACCTAGGAAGAACCATCACCTGCATCATAGCTACATTTCAATGAGTTTTGAGTGGTGGTAAACTTGAGAAGTACAGCCCAGCAGGGAAAGGGAAAAGCCTACCCTCAGAGTCAGGAAGGTCAGAAACCTGAGAAAGGAGGGCCAAAACATACTTGGTCATACGAGTCTGGTAGCTGATGGCCCTAAAGGATAAAGTGAAAGCAGTATAACATTTTTGACCCAGCCTTTTCATAGCCATACCTTCTTTATCAGAAGGCAATAGCTTGGTATAAAGCAATAATTTAGAGGGCTTATCAGAGGAGATTGACACTACAGAAGGGTCAGCAGAAGAGCATTTGTAAAGAAATTTGGACTCCATAGGAGAATTTATAGAATCTGTATGGCTTCTTAGGTGCAGAGGCTACAGCTACTGATGAGAAGGTATCCAGAAGGGCAGCCAGACCTATAGGAACTGCAGATGGCTCAGGAGATTCCACCTGTAGGAGCTCATATTTTTTTTTAAATCTAAGAGGCTTGAGAACAATGCCACTAAAAATAATCCATCATATGGGCAATGGTATCCTCAAAGGACAGCTCCTCCGGGGGGGGGGGGGGTTGGACTTATAGAATCCTCATGCTCCAAACTATAGTCCAAAAGAGAAGGGATTTGTGAAGAGTATGCCAAAGATTCTTCCCCTGAATCTGGGTCCTCATTCAAAGAATACAATTTCCTGGGTCTTTTAAGTGGAGCAGAAGACCAGGGAGGAGGAGGAGGCACAGAGACTCCTTGAGGCTTCAAGGCCATAAAAGGATTATATAAACCCTGAGTGAAATCCTGCCATTCATGCTGGGGATCATTAACTGGAGAAATATCTTTTTTTTTTTTGCTTTTTTTTGTAGGACATCTGCATGAAACACCCCTGGAGGGTCACACCCATGGCGTGATTCAATAATGGCTATAGGAATCTCCTCCCAGATTAAGATTTGAGGAATTCTCCCCTTGGTCCTTCAGAAATAATCAGCCAAATCACCCAATGTCAGGCACAGACAGTTGAAAAGCCTTTGAGGATGTGTGACAAGCCTGATCCATGCTGGTCTCCAACACGGTTGTGGCAGAAGAATCTGAAGCAACTAATGGATGGTCCACCAGGGTTTCACCAACCTTGACAGATAAGTCTGGGGCAGGCTGGACAGTAGCCAGATCAGACCTAACATTTTTGGCCTTCTTCTTGCACAGACAGCTGTTGCTTGGGACAGGAGGATTCTGCCATACCACCCTTAGCCAACAACTTCAGACATTGGTTCTCTAGATATATGGACAAGGAGAGGTGACTAAACAGGGTCTTAGGCACAAACCCATGTCATATACAGCAGTGTGTATGATCATGGAAAGTACCCAAACAGAACATACTCTGGATGTGATGGTCTTTATGGGGAATTTGTCTCCCACATTGACATTTTCCCTTTCTGGATGACATGAACAAATAACCACAAAAAGAAGTGAAACAGAAGAAACCCCAATGGGGTATTTATCTGAAAACACTGCTTTGTAACCAGCACAGCAGAAGGGTGATCAGACCAACTTTCATCTATGGTGTTTAAACTGGTAGCAAAGAAGTTCTAAATGTGTGCATCCATCCATCACCTATATGCCCTACACCTTGTGCAGGGAGTATACATGTGGCATAAGACACTTAAGAGCTAAAGGCTTCGGTGTACTAACTGGACCTTGGGCTATCCTTGGCAGGAAAACCCTTAGGTAAAGAATACCACTACAGTGATATGGAAGGACATTTTGAGGCCCTCGTGCAACTCAAAACACATTCATATCTGTGTAGCTACTGAGACATGGTTTCAGTGTAATGACAGAACTCCTGCTACCTATCATGACCTCAGGCCCTTAGACAGTTGAGGGAGTACCTGCATTTGTCAGAAACACCATCAACTCAACATCAGATTACCCATGACTCTAACTTGGAGCTCCTGGAAATCCAAATTACTATTAAAAATTCCAACTATTATTTCATTGCTGGCTAAGAATCCCCATCAGTTTCCCTCAAAGATCATGAAAAATGCCTTAAAACAGTGAGAAGTTTAATAGCAAACAAAATACCTTCTTGCTAGGGGACTTCACTTAACCAAGCATTGGCTGACTAGCACACTTGAATATCTATAAATGGCCATTTTCAGTGATTCCTAGATTTTAATACCATTGCATTGCAGCAAATTGTAAAACATTGGAGGCTCTACTATCCTTGAACTGGTCATTTCCAACCTAGACCCAGCTTGTATCCCACAATGTATCACCTCCTCCCCCCTGGTTAAATCTGACCAGAAATTAGTTACCCTCACTATCAGATTACTGGCAACACCCACCAGCAAATTAAACTATTGTCAGGGGCTTTTTCACGACAAACCTACTTCAGCTTGTAGAAGAGCTATGCAAACTTTTCAGCAACCCCCCACAAATGGACTCAACTTTGAGGGTTTTTAACATTCATCTCAAATTTTAGGCAGCATCTAAACAATTCCAAAGAAAAGTCTATACCTGACAACCCTAAACATAGTGGTAAATTCGGGGATTAACCTCTCTGGCAGAACTCTCATATTAATAAACTGTAAAACAAAAGGGGAAAAATATAAAGAAATGCCTGTCCACTTACCTCAAGACTACATTGGACAATGCCAGCCAACTTAAGAGCACTATTAGAAAATGTAAAGCACAGTACAAACTTAAGGATGTTACAAATACTGAAGGAAACCACAAATATTTAATCAGTTAACTGAACTCATCCATACTAAGGGGCTTCTGGCAAGGGATGAGAATTACACTAGCATGTATTTATATTCCTCCTAAACTGCTGTAATGGTGGTTAAGAAAATTCTGGGAGATGATCAGCTTTCAGCAAGAAATATTACTTAAAGGTGGAGACTGGAATTTGGTTTGCAACAGTGAAGGTGTGTCTAGGGGGGCCTAGAAGAGAAAATATAGCAAAGGAGGGTAAAATTTTGAAAAGTTTTATAAAAAGTTTGGCATGGAAGATGTGAATTCAGCACTAGGAGTTCAGAGTGAATTTACATATTATTCTGCAAGATACAAAAACTAGGCTAGGCTAGGCTAGATAAAATTTATACCTCACAGGAACATGTGCATTTAATTGAAGGTCTTGAAATGCACCCAATAACTATTTCAGATCATGTGCCAATAATAACTAAAATAAAAGTGCAAGGTCATGAAATAAAAATGAGACAATGGTGCTTTTCCACCTATCGTCTGAAAAGAGAGGAATTTAAGGAATGGGTTTTGGAATTAATTCAGGATTTAGTAGAGAAGATAGAATTTTCTTCTGAAAATATAGCTAGGGAGTGGGATATAATTAAAGTGGAGTTTAAAACTAGGGTGGAAATAAAGGAAAGGGATATATGGCTAAGAAGTAACAAGAATTATTTAGAGGGACTGACAAATGTTAAAGTATTACAAAACAAGGGAATCTCTCAGAACAAGAAATGGAGCAACTGCAAAATAAACAGAAAATAATAGATTAACATGATAATATGTATGAGTTTAGAAAGATTGCTGTTAAGCAACTGTTTTTTGATAATTCTGGAGCATAAAAACTTTTAGCATGACTCAGGCAACAGGAAGTGGAAAGGGCTGTCACCAAGTTTATGGAGCCTATAACAAGGAAGATCACAAGAGATCTTGTAGAAGTATTAGAAATTTATGAAAGTTTGTATAAAGCAGAGAAATATGGAAATCAAGAAAAGGTACAAATAGAAATGTTTATGAAAGAATTAAAAATGCCAAGGTTAGAGGTAGATGAGGCTCAATTACTAACAGGATAGGAAGAGATGAAATAAAAATGGCTATATATAAGCTATCTACAGGAAAATCCCCAGAAATAGATGGTATTCCTGTGGAAGTTTGGAAGCCAGGACAGAAAAAATTATAAAGATCTGGAAGGTTTTGTTTAACAGTATTTTAAGATAGAAGTACCAGCATCCTGGAAGAAGGTGGTGGTAACGGTAATACCTAAAGCGGATAAAGACCCATCAGCTCCAGCTTCATACAAGCCCATTTCAATACTAAACCATGATTATAAAGTGTCTGTGTCTATAATGGCTAAACAAAAATGGCAAAAGTGATACTGAAATTGATAGATATGGATCAGTGTGGTTTTGTGGAAGGGAGGCAAACATTTGACAATATTAACAGAACACTGATGATCCAGAGGGAAGCAGAATGCAAGAAAACTGATGGGTCTTGATGCAGAGAAAACATTTAGCGGAGTAGATTGGGACTTCATGAGCAGGACAATGGAAGCATTTGCTTTCCCTGATACAATTATAAGGTTGATTGGAAGTATATATGAGGTGAAAATTAAAATGGGTGGAGTCCTATCTGATAACTTCTGCTTGAGTAGAGGAACCAGGCAGGGTTGTCCACTTTCCCCTTTGTTTGTATTATATTTAGAACCACTGGCAAAGAAAATAATGGACTCAGATATTCAAGGATATAAATTGTATGGTAGCTAGGAAAAGCTGGCTCTATTTGCAGATGATATTATTTTACACATGATAAAACCAGAGAGGGACATTACACTGTTGTGGAACATTTTAAGACAGCTTCAGATCTTCTCAGGATACAAAATTAATAAAGCTAAAAGAAAGGCAATAGTGGTAAATTATGTACCCACACACCAATTGGGTCAACAACATCCATACTTACGGGGACATGATAAAATGAAGTATTTCGGAGTATGGATTAGAGATTACTGTGGCAGCTAAAGATATGTGGGAAGAGACTAAACAGAAGATAATACAAAAATTGAGAAACTGGAAACATATATGGATACTAAGATGCAAGCAATCAAAATGTTTTTAGTCCCTTTAGTCTTATACACAGGTCAGACATATTTTTATCAACCAGAGGAGAAGCTGTGGAAAGCAATTAAAAAAAGAGTTGACGGATTTTATCTGGGAATGGAAGACAGGAAAGGTCAAGTGGGCTAAAGTGATTCTTCCAACAGAACAAGGTGGATTAGGATTACCCAATTTGAGGGGTTATTTTTAGAGCAACACAGTTAAGGCCCTCTTATACATAGCACAAACAGAAAACTATAATTCCAAGTGGAAAGGAAAGATAATGATGGGGGGGCTCAAGAAATAAGAGAAATTGGGGTTTTGGATGCATACTATTAAGGAGAACAACAGAAATTATACAGAGTATTATATTCATAAAATAGGATATATTCTAAGAACTAAACCAGCATGAGAATGGAGAAAAGAGATTCTGCTGATAGGGATGACTGTGGTTAGGGATACAGATAATAGGCAAGAGGGGCTGACATTTATTGGAGAAAATTGGTAAAGGAACCAAGGTATTGGGGGCAAAGAAATAGAAAAGGAAAGGTAATAGAATGAGAAGAGGCTAAGAATGTATTTGGACTGCAGGTTAGAGATTGCCTTCCCTATCAAGGATTGATACCAGAGTATAGGCAAAGAAAAAAAATGAAAAACCAGCACTGGTAGAGTTTTTAATAGAATCTAGAACATAAGCTGCAGTTAAAAAGGAATAATTAATAGAGCATATAAAATATTGCATGATAATTATAAGAATTAATCAGAGGAGCTTAGAAAGGATGGGAAGTGAGGCGGGATAAGCAATTCACAAAGAGACAATGAAGGTATATGTGTATGTCTCACAAATATACAACAAAGTCTAAAAGATTTAGGATCTTTGCCTGGAAGTGTTTACATAGGTATTTTTGTACCCCAAGTAGTCTCCAAAAAATATTTCCTCAGGTGGATAGCAAATGTTGGAGGTGTGACAGGCAAGAAAGAGGTGGCTGGGAACATATTTTCTGAGTGTAATGAGCTGGCAGGCTTTTGGGATTCCCTGCGGACCACTCTGTCAGAGGTGCTGGGTGAGCAGATTGGATCGACTGGGGAGATGATTCTTTTGTGATATGATACAGAATCGGAATTGCCTAAATACAGTAAAGTCTTGCTGAGTCTATGGTGGCTGCCAAAAAAGCAATTACTAGAAAATGGAAATCAAAGTCTAGACCAACTTTACTAGAAGCAGTGAATATATTAACAGAGATAAAACAACTGGAATTGGGATCTTTAGAAAAGGGGCAGTGCAAACCACATAGGAAAAAATGGGAATTGTGGGAACAATATACACAGAGAAGGAACAAAGTTTAAGAGGCAAGATTTGAATGAGCCATATAATGCTTAACTGACAATGACTGGAGATATTATAAGTGATGTATAATGTTTGCAACTACGGTTGTTTCAATGGTTTCTGTGATGTATATGTTTGCAACTAAAGTCAATGTTTGTTTTTCATTTATATAAATGTAAGATTGTCTGTGTCATAAGTGATAATTTAATAAAGATGTTTATTGAAAAAGAATGCACTGAACTCATCCATATCATCACACATTCCAATCCTAAGGATATAACCAATGTATTTGCCTTAATAGGCACACACTGTAGAGTTCTTGAAAATTATTCCAGTTGTTCAAAGCAATCTCCCAGATAATATTAGGAATATAGACTACCTACTGTCTTTCAAAAAAACTCTCAGAAACCACTTGTGCAAAGTAAATAAATGCACGTATGACAGAGACTTTGGCTAAAGCATTGGGAAGTGGGCATTATTAAGCACTCAAAAGGTGGCAAGAACTTTGTGTGCCTGCTTACAGGTGTATATATCTAGGCATCTTACAGTCCATGTGGTAGTTTGCCTAGCATTGTTCATATAGCCTGGAGAATGTTTCACTTCCTCCAAGTCACTGGATGGTTTGCTTGAATCACCTTGATGCCATTCCAAATGCCATTGTCCATGATCATATTTAAGTCTTCCCACACCTTTGCCAGTAATCATTATGGCTACTGTCTTCCTAGTCTGTTGATACCTAATGATAAGAACTGGAATTCCTTGCTAAAGTTGCATGGAAACAGAGTATAAGAAAAACCTCACAATGATGAAAGATAAGTCCACACAAAATGTGTATCAATCCAAAAATGAAGACCAATCAGCAAGGCTGGTACTCAAAATAAAACTTGTTTTATTTTATTAGGTAAGCACTTTCGTGTTCTCCGCACTTCATCAGACCATAAAACTCCATTGAAAACTGGAGTTTAAATACATAAATCTATTAAAAATTAATTAAAAACAAAACACTAACGAAATAATTTACATGCTTTGAATACCGGTTTTAAGGGTATACAATCATTAAGCCCAAAATCTCTATCTGCTTGAAGTGTAATTATCCATTTTAATTCATTTGTTTTGTTTTATTCTTAATATCACTGTGATGCTATGAGGTAGTGCCATCTGTGCCAGGGACAGTATGGCAGTGCATGTGTATATATGCCAGCATAGCTAGCTGGAGTTCTGTTAAAAAAATGATTCTTGACTATCACACTGACCTGTACAGATGTTTTGAGTTAAAAATATATTTGTGAAGTTAGTTGTGTAAAAAAAATGTATCAACAGTAGGTCCTGCTGGACAGAAAGAATGCATACATATATATTAGGTTATATTGTTGTAACTGATCAAATGTGTATCTTTTATCAGAGAACTCTGGAAGTTTGGAAAGTATGAAATTGTGTTATAGCTTTCAGATGCTGCCATAGATCTTAGCAAAGCTTTGTGTGTATTGTACCAAACTCAGGTGACCAGAGGTGATATCCTGTAACCAGCATCTGGTTTCTCTGGAACCCTCACAACACCACTTTAGAATCTGACAGGATATGTATCTCACACATCCACAGAAAGGCATCATCTGGATTTTGCTTTAGTGAGACACTCAGCACACATCAGCCTGCCTTGCTTTACTAAGTAGTCAGGGAACAGTGATTTTTTACTCAGTCAGGGGCATTTAGTGAGAATAGTTTAATATTGTATCTGATGTTGTAAATCTTTATTCATTCCTTACTGTTAGGACTTCTTTTCCATCCTCAGAACCGACATGGCCATTTCCAAGCTTGCGCCAGACAAAAACTCTCAGCTAAGACCTACCCATAATTTCCCTTCTCAGTCTCTCCAGATCTCATTTGCCGTGTTCCGTGTCAGACGTGCCTAGCCATCTCTCTCTCTCTCAAAACTAAGTGGAAACTTGGGATTTTTGTGTAGTTTCTCTTAAAACTTTGTCTTTTTTTAGTCAGTTTAGCCTTTTCTTACTATCGCCTATAACCTGCTTCTATTTCCTACCCTTTACCTTTGGTAGTTATTTCTCTACCATGGTTGGTACTGTCCCTCTCTCCTGCCTTTGGTAGGCCTTCTTTTACCACTTGTATTTTTTAATACCATTGTTGGTATTCTCTCCTTTTCTTTCCCCTTTTGTTGTTGTTTCCTTTAGGATAGCCTTTTGTTGCTTGTACTATGTCAGACAAAGTTAAGTTGGGGTTTAAACAATGTGACAAGTGTGGGCATAAGATGCCCAACTCGGACGGCCACGCTCAATGCATTTACTGTTTGGGCATGGACCAATGCTGATTGTGATATTTGTTCTAGTTTTAGCAATTGCACTCTAGCAGAGTGCAAAAACAAGCTAATTCTCAAAGGTTTAATCAAAAAGTCTTTTTCGGAGGCTTTCTCTGGGTCAGAGGTCTCACCACCTCCTAAGACCAAGAAACATAAGGAAAAACAGAGTCACTTGGTTCCTGCATCTCTATCAGTTACAGAACCAAGTCAGCTCAATGCTTCTCCAGCGCTTTCGGCACAGACCTCTTTGGTACCAGGTCGTGTGTCTTCTCCCTCGCTGCCGTCTCTGATATTGACTCCTGTTTCAGTTCCAGCCTCAGCACCATCAGCTTCGGTGGCATCCTTGGTTCTAACACTGGCTTTCACAACCATACCTGCTTTGGCAACATCCCTGGCCATGGTGCCAATAGCTTATATGGCTCCAAAGACTATGACCTCAGTTCCTAAATTCAAACATCTCCCTAGAACCAGATACTCTCCAACGTATGACCCTTTTTTGGGGCATCGGTTTAGCCCCTTTCTTGAAAGACCTGATTCCCTTCAGCAGCCTCCTATAGGTCCACCAGGACTCTTTCTGAACTAGATGTAGTGCGGGTTGTGGAACAGCTTCTGGCAGCTAGGGGATTGCCCACTCCAGCTAGACTTTCCATCCCCTTTGGCTCGGAATCCTTTACATCATATTCTCCTGTTTATTCTCCTCCAGCCACTACCCAGGCCTCCAAAGATCTTGGTACCGATGTCCACCCCAGTGCATACTGTCTCGGCCCCGACTGCGGAGTTTTCCCTGTCGACACCGACCACCCTTGCTGCATCAGCTCCATTGGAGCTGGTGCAATCCCGGAGCAGTGTTTGGACTGTCAGCACCTATTTTTCCTCTGATGCAGTCTATGTCCATGGCTCCGACAGCTTCCATTCTTCTCGGAGCTCCTCACCTGAAGGTGGGCTCCTCAGGGTGGGGTGTGACCCCAGTTCCGAGGTTGCCCTTCTCGGTTCTGGGCTCCCATCCCTTCTCGGGTAGGCCTGCTTTCCAGGTGATGGAGAGGGTTCTTGCCTCCGCAGCTTCGCAGTCAGCATCATTGACATCGGCACCAGAACCCCCCTCTAGCATGCAGCTGTCCCAACCCCCTACTTCAGGATCCTGGGCAGGGAGCCACAAGACCTCCCTTTGAAGGGAACCCTTTCTCCGGAGTCCTCCTCAGAAGATCCCACTGGGGGCCACCCCGGAAGAAATGGTGCAAGAGGAAGCACTTTGATTCTCCTGAGGAATCTATCACTGAGGACATCGACTGCGATGAGGGAGAAGGGTCCCCACGGTCTCCCCCAGACGACATCTCATTTGGAGACATTCTCAAAATCCTCAAGCAGCGGGAAGACTGGAAGTCCTCTAACCCTTCTTCTGAGGAATCTGTGTTCTTTCTGTGGCCGGCCATCTACTTCTTGGGTGACCCCACCTGCGGATGAGCTTATTAAGCTGATCATGCAGCATGCTTGGAAGGCCCCGGACAATGTAGAACCTGTTCCCCGGAGGCTGGACAAAATTCTATCCTCCTCTGAAGAACATCCCAACTGGGCCGAGCAATTGATGGTTGATTCCATGGTCGTGGTGGTGGCCACCAGAAGGGAACTGGCAGAAGATAGTTCCACTGTCCATTCTCCAAACAGGGAGTCTTGGGCCATGGACAGACTAGGGAAGCAGACCTATGCTTCAGCGACCTTTGCCATTCGGTCGCTGAACTATCTGGCACACTTCATTCGTCTCCAAAGAGACCTAATCTCTGAAATGTCTTCCTCTTTGGTGGGGGAACTGCCTGATGAGGTGCGTGACACTGTCACCTCAGTGCTAGCTACCCTTGAATCTATCTCAAACTCCTCGATGCATTTGATATCTCACACCACCGAGGGGGCAGCTCGAGCTGCCGTGTCAGGCATTGTCATGAGACGTCATGCTTGAATGCACTTGTGTGATTTCACAGACCCCTTTAAATCTTCCTTTGTCAATGCACCTGTCAATGAATCTGCACTTTTTGGTCCCAAAGTACGAGACACACTAGCACAAAGTGAGAAAGACAGAAAGACCTTGTCTGCTGTGGGCATACATTTTTCCACCCCCCAGAGGTCCTACTCCAGGAACCAGAGGGAAGGAAAATTGTGTTTCAAGAAATCATGGCACTCATGGTGAGCAATCCCCCTGGGGCAGAGGAGGCAACTCATCTGGAAGACCCCCCCTTTTGCGGTAGAGGGGGTCTGCATAACTAGGGTGCCAGAGATTTCTTCTCCGGCCGACCCTACCAGCGCTCCTGAGCAGCAGCCCGATTGCTTTCCTCTGGATCCAGTCGAGGGTCATTTTTCTCTGCACCTACCAGCCTGGCAACTTATTACTACCAATGTCTGTGTGCAGAGAATAGTATCCAGAGGCTACCAGATACCATTTGATTTAACTCCCAGACCCGTCAAATGAATCCCCGATGTGCCACCCAATCAGAGGGAGGTAGCAGCCTTAGAAATAAAAAAGCTGCTAAGAAAAAGAGTCATCCAGCCAGTCCCACCATAGCAGAGAGGATCTGGGTTTTACTCGAGGTTCTTTTTAGTGCCAATAAAGACAGGGGACTGGAGACCAATCCTGGATCTCAGCCTATTGAACAAATTTATCAAACCTCAAAAATTCCGGATGGTCACGGTACAGTCCATTCTTCCCTTTCTAGGGAGGGACAGCTGGATGTGTCCTATAGACCTCCAGGACACGTATTACCACATAAAGATGGATCACCATTCCCAGAGATTTCTCCACTTCCAGCTGGGAGCCAATCACTACCAGTTCAGGGCACTGCCATTCGGTCTCTCGACAGACCCCCCCCCCCGAGTGTTCACCAAATGTATGGCAGTTGTAGTAGCTCATCTTCGACTACAAGGATTCCAGGTATTTCCATATCTAGACGATTGGCTCCTTACCGCACCAACCAGGAATCTTCTAATCCACAGCCTCTCTTATACTCAAGGCCTCGCTCTCCACTTGGGGATTACAATCAACAAGGACAAATCTCAAATGCCCCCAACAAAAACACTGGAATTCATTGGAGCAGTTTTCGACACAACATCCTATCAAGCTTCCCTCCCTCCTCACAGGCTTTCGAAAATAAAACAACAAATCCAAGCCATTCTTCCACAGACCTTTGTACCAGCATGCCATGTACTGCAACTCTTAGGCTCCATGGCAGCTGCCATTACTCTAGTACCACTGTCGAGGTTGCACATGAGAATACTACAGTGGCTCCTTTCTTCACAATGATCAATCTTAACTCACCCGCTCGACCACATGATGTGTATTACAAATCTTTGCAAGGAAGAAATGCTATGGTGAATGAAGCCAGAATTGAATCTTTGGTGTTGACCATTCTGCCGTCCCCAGCCCACGGCCACGGTGACCACGGATGCTTCCCTATTTGAGGGGGACATTTCCAGGGAAAGACAGTCCAAGGCACCTGGTCCCCCATGGAGGCCAATTTGCACATACATGTCCTGGAACTGAGGGCAGTTCTCAGCATTGGAAGCGTTTCATACATCCCACCCTCCCTTCTGGGACCATTGCAATTCATTCAAACAACATGTCAGTCGTCTGATATATCAACAAGCAAGGCAGAACCAGATCTTACCCCCTGTGTCGGGAAGCCATGTGGATTTGGCACTGGGCGATGGCTTACAACCGCTTTCTCATAGCAAGGCACATTCCTGGGAGTTCCAACCTTATTGCGGTCTGAGCAGGAACATCCTAATGCCTCACAAGTGGTCCCTCAATCCTGTAATAGAGGACTAGATTTTCCACCACTGGGGCAAGCCTTGCTATGACCTGTTTGCTACCCCCTTAAACAACAAATGCAGAAGCTACTTTGCCCTGACCCCCCCAGGGGAACCCCCAAGGGATGCTCTAATGCACAATTGGCCCTCAGATCTACTGTATGCCTTTCCCCCATTTCCCCTCATCCCAAAATTCCTCCAGAAAGCTCAAAGGTTGAGAAGCAAAGTGATCCTCATTGCCCTTACTGACCCCATCAAGTCTGGTTCCTGTTCCTATGGCCTTATCTGATTCACAGCCCATGGATGCTGGATCATTTCCAAGGTCTGCTATGTCATCCTCAGGGACTGATTCACCCCAATCTCCACAGCCTCAAGCTCACAGCTTGGTTGCTCCACTTCCAGTGATTGCCAGGCTGCCTGATATCTCATCTCCCATTGGGGAAATTCTTTTGGCTTCACACACACCTACCACCAGGAAAATGTATTCTAGTAAATGGACTAGGTTCTCTATTTGGGCAAAAGACCAGAACTTAGATCCTTTCTCTATGCCTATTCAAAAGATCCTACAATACCTGACAACTCTTCTACATGCAGGAGCCTTAGCATCAACAATCACTGTACATTTAGCAGCTACTGCAAATTTTCATAATGGATTTGATAATTCTTCTGCTATGCCACATCCCCTGTGCAAAACCTTTTTGAAAGGAGTATTACATGTTAAACCTCCTGTCCCCCCCCCCCATAGAACCCAGGGACTTGACCTTGGTACTTCAATCATTAACAGGCCCTCCTTTTGATTCTTGTGATATAAAATTTTTATCACGGAAGACTACTTCTAGTAGCACTTACCTCAGCGAGAAGAGTATCTGAGTTGCAGGCCTCGAGTGTCAAGAGACCTTACTTGAACTTCCACAGGGATAGAGTATCCCTTCATACTGACCCTTCTTTCTTGCCCAAGGTAATTTCTGTTTTTTCCATTAACCAATCTATTGACCTGCCGGTTTTCTTCCCTCAGCATTCAGAGTGGAGTATCTGTTACACACCCTTGATGTTCATAGGCAGCTTTGTTGTTATTTGAACAAGACTAAATCTTTCAGAAAAATTGATCAATTGTTTATGGCCTTTGCATGACCCAGATTGGGTAAACCTGTCTCCAAACTGACTCTATCCTCCAGGCTTAGAAACATCATTACCTTTATCTACCATCAGGATAAGCTATCCTTACCTTCCAGAATAAAGGCTCATTCTACTAGATCGATGGCTATTTCTGTGGCTTTCCATTCCAGAGCCTCTATGGATGATATCTGTGCAGCAGCCACTTAGGCAAGACCTCATACCTTTATCACTCATTACAAATTGGATTTGGCCTCCAGGGGACGAGCATCTTTTGGTTCTATGGTGCTCAGGAATATCCTTCCTTAGGGCCACCCAGGACTCAAGTAGCTGGGGACTCGGTCCTAACAGTAAGGCATGAATAAAGATTGACATCAGACGAAGAAGTTATGTCTTACCATAACGTTCCATTTGTGTTGTAGATCTTTATTCATTCATTACTTCCCACCCTACTTCCCCCTGCCTGGACTCCTGGTTAGGGTATTTGCTCAGACAGAGCCTCCTTCTGTTTTTTTCTCTTACTATCTATAATATAGAGGTGGGCAAACTCGATCTGGAAAGACTATGAGAGGGGCATTATGGGTAGGTCTTAGCTGAGAGTTTTTGGCTGGTGCAAGCTTGGAAATGGCCGTGTCGGTTCTGAGGACAGAACCAAAGTCCTAACAGTAATGAATGAATAAAGATCTACAACACAGATGGAACATTAAGGTAAGACATAACTTTTTTTCTGCATCTGTGAGAAACTATCCAACTGCATTATATTTTATATTTCTATGGATGAAACTCTGTTAATTGTATTCAGTATTCTGTTTCATTATTTATCATTAAATATTTTAGTATAGTATTTTAGTATAGTATAGTATATTTTAGTAGCAATCCTATATAAACACAAACTACAAGTCAGCACTATAGACCTTTCTCCACCTCAAGATAATAAAGCAGAAATACTAATCTCCAAACTTCAAATCAATACTTGTAAAGCTATAAATGTCATTTGTTTATACCTGCCCCCTGGTAATAACATTAACACCCTTGAAAATATCCACAACACTGGACTTCTTCTAATCTACCCCAAGAAACCATAATCCTAGGAGATTTTAACATAGACTGGCAGTCCTGTCATAATGATCTCCCTACCAACCATATAAACTTATTCAGATTCTCACAATCTATCAACTTCCCCACCAGAATAAATAAACCCAACAATAAAGAAAGTACCCTGGACTGGATATTTACTAACAATCATCACCAAACTTATAAAGTAGGAATCCTTCCTGATGACATAAGCGATCACGCTCTCACATATATTATTAGACATAAAACTAATCTCACCTACCCTAATACGGTCAGAGCTGTATGTAACAAATAGAAATTTAATCCTGTACTCTTTCAGACAGAGCTTTTTCAAATGAACTGGTCACCACTAAAATCTCTCCCACTGGACGAAGCAGTAGCGTATTTCAACACCACATTCTTAACCATCCTGAACCGCCATGCTCCAGGACGTTCTGTTAGACGTAAATCCAAACCAGCCCCCTGGCTCTCTAATGATACTAGGCAAAAAATCCTTTTAAGAAACAAATCCTGGAGAAAATGGTGTTCCGCTAAGAATGCATTAGATCACCAAACCTTTAGGCAACTTAGAAACAGTACAAAAAAAGCCATCATTCTAGACAAAAAAAAACTTTTACCTTCAAGCACAGCAGACATATCAAAACAAACCTCAAAAGTTTTGGAACAGCATTAACAAACTTCTTCACCCAGGACAATCTATCACTCTCAATCCACTAGGCTCTAACCCCAACAATCCTATTCACACTGCCAATGCCTTTAATTCCTTCTTCACCAATGCCATCCAAGCTCTTGCCAACCACCTATCTCCTGATACCTCTAATATTACTATTTCATCCCTAACTGCTCCCCCTTATTTCAGTTACAACCTGTCTCCACCTCCACCATATCCTCCCTACTCACAAAACTTAAACCCAACACCCCTTCAGCTGACCAACTCCCTGCAGAATACCCTCAAAAAGGTGCAAAAGCCATTGCCTACCCAATATCTATTCTGATCAATAGAACCATAAGTGAAGATAATATCCCATCAATCTGGAAAATCTCCCACATTATTCCATTACAGAAAGGTGGCAACTCTTATGACTTCTCTAACTTCCGTCCAATAGCTGTACTATCTCCTCTGGCAAAAATCATGGAAAAGTGTATCCATAAGCAACATCTTCAACACCTTCTACAAAATAACTTACTAGCTAACTGTCAACATGGCTTCAGGCCATACCATAGTACTACCACTGCCTTGCTATCATTCACTGATTGTATTAATAAAAACCGGAACAAAAGTATTCCTTCCTCTGCAGTATTCCTTGATTTATCCAAAGCTTTTGACATGGTTAATCACCAACTCCTCTTACATATAATGAAATCACTTTCTCTTGATTCCTTAGCCATCAGTTGGTTCAAATCTTACCTTGAAAACAGACAGCAGGCTGTACTTTGGCACAATAACCTTTCTAATCTCCTGCCCATCTCCCTCGGTGTCCCTCAGGGTTCTATATTAGGTCCTCTGCTTTTTTCCATTTATATAAATGATCTTCAGTTAGTAATTCCACATACTACATGCATTCAATATGCAGATGATTCTACTTATCTGTTCAGCTACTTCTCCAACGGAATTACATACCCTTACCCAGAAAGCATTTAATACTGTCGAACAATGGTTCACTGACCGTTGCCTCCTTCTAAATCCCAAAAAAACTAAAATGCTCCTCTTCTCACCTACCCGTAAGTCCCCCCCCCATTTCATTTCACACTCACATCAAACAACGGTACACTTATTTCTCCTGACCCAACTACTAAACTACTAGGAATAACAATTGACAATAACCTCAATTTTGATACTCATATCAATAACACTATAAAAACAGTCAATAAAAAACTAGGTTCCCTCTATAGAGTCAAACCCTTTCTTACACCAACAGCCAGGGCTGCTTTAGCAAGAACTCACCTTATCTCTACTCTGCTCTATGCCTCTCCCATTTATACAAATCTTTCTAAAAGTAACCTCAACAAACTAGCAGTATCCTATAATAATATTGCTTGATTTGCTACTGCCTCCCCTTTCAGGACTCATCATTGCCTTAACCTAAAACAACTTGGCTGGCTTGAGTTTCTACACCATTTACAATATCTCCAGCTTGCTATAGCCCATAAGATCCTCTCTCAACCCTCAAATACACCAATACTCCCAAGCCTTTTCATCCCCTACAACAATCCTAAAAACCTACGGTCATCCAACAAACTTATTATTAACACCTGCAGATCTTATAACTTAGCAGGTGATACCCTGTTCTCTAACACTGTTGGAAAGTTATGGAATTCACTTCCTACTAACCTCACTTCTCTGTCATCTCTTACACTATTTAAAAAGAAACTAAAATCATATCTCAACATACACTGGTTATGTTCCTGCACTAACCCTGGCTAACGTCCTACATCTCAACAACATTGTAAACTTACTGTCTTGCATTTTTACAGTATCCCTTACTGCCCTTGCTAAGCTCATTCGAAGTATTGTAGTTTAATACTATTTTTAATGAATGCTCTCTATTGCTACTATGTGGGGAAAAAAAATTTTTTTGCTTATTTCTTAAACTCCTACCACTTTCTAATTTAGTTTTTTGCATGTATCTTTACTGTTACTCCTTTGTATATCTTATACTATAGTTTTATATTTTGCATTTTTGTATTTTTTCTATTCCATATGTCTTTAGAGCTTTTCTCCCCGGGCCTCTACTGAAAATGGACATGTATCCAGCTAGACTAGCCCGGTCAACAAATGTAAAATAAAATAAAATAAATAAAATAAAATAGTATCTTTCATTGTGGTTGGTCTTTTAGAGAATATTTTTTAACATCTTGAGAGTACTTATGCTTGTTTTGGTGACACTGTTGCCGCTTCTGAAAGCCTTACTGCTTGGGTCACACACTACCATTTTTATTAATATAAATTTTACACAGTATAATTTGGGTACCCTTTGTAAGAGCCTTAGGGTAGCTGACTGATGGCAGTATGATTACCTCAGAGTCTGGGCAGAAAGGGGCACAGCCAGTAAATCTGTGCCAGCTTTTGCCAGGTGTGTATGTGTGTGTCTGTGAAACTCAAATATCCAAGTGTGTGTGCCAGGTACTGGGAACAGGGGCACAGAGCACCAAAGTGGTCAGTGTGGAGTTTTGTATGGGTCTGGAGAAAGTGTATGTATGCACCCTGTTTGCTCTTAAAGGAAATTGTGGTTGGTGCAGGCAGCTGTATCTGGAAATACTGTGTGAATCCATCCTTGCTCCTCGTGACCATCCCTCATCGGCATCAGTAGTGAAGACCGAGTTTCCTTGATTGCTGGCCCAGAGTAGGGACCCATTACAATCACCACCTCTGATGTTCATATGTGTCAATTGCAACACCATAAGCTCAAAACTATGCCCATGATAGAGACTTCCAAGATGGGTGCACATCGAGTAACAGCTTAATTCTAGTGCTTCTAGTGTGAAAACAGAAACTCAGCAGTGAAGGCAAGTAGACGTGTGTAGTGTATGTGTAAATTTCAGTAACTGACTAGTAAGTGTACTGCCTGGATGACAGGAAAAAAAAAAGAAATACACCTGACCTGGAAAAAATCAGCAACAAAAAGTGAGGAAGAAACAGACTGGGGAAAGTTCTGCAGCTGTTCAGCAAAAAGCAATGCAACCTCCAGACATTAATTCCAGTAACCTACAGGAAGATATATAAGACAACTGTACACAGACTTGGTTAAAATAAATGAAACACTAATGAAGTGTATCAACAAAAACAACAAAAGGCTGGAAAAAATGGAAGAACCTTTAAACAAATATTCAGATGAGGTGATAAAGCTGAAAAAAATAGAGGTTGAAATGAAGAAAAGGCTGGCTGAATATGAGACTGCTCAAGAAGAGATGCTTCAAAAAATAGTATAATTACAGGACAGAGCACGTAGGGAAAACCTGAGATTTTCAACTATACCAGAGAAGCTGGAAGGAACAGACTGCATTTGTTTGATGAAACCAGAAATAAGCAACTGGAATGGTATTCCACAGCCGTTGTTGTCAGTTGAAAGGACACATCGTGTGTATGCTCCAAACATGGCTATGAGAAAGCAATCTAGACCTTTAATAGTAAAAATGCAATCCTACCAGCACTTGGAGCTGATTTGGACAAAAGTGTGGCAGAAGGAAAAAGTACTAAAAGTGGAAAACAGCAGAGTGTTTGTGGGGAGTGATTTCTCATTGTACACCAGGCAGAAGAGAATCAAATCTATTGCATTATTTAGGGAATTTCGAGATGCAGGTGTGAGATTCAAAGTATTCTTCCCTAGAGGGACAAAATCATTTTTTGATGAAGTACATGCTAAGGAGGAAATGCAAAAGTTTGTCCAGCAAAAAGTGAGCTGTGAAAGAGAAAGAAATTCTGCTTCTCGTTCTCATGATAATAAAGAGCACAGAGAGACTGTATATGTGAAACTTTTTCCACTGATTCAACAGAAAATGTTGGAGTGAAGGAACAGAGCACAAGAGTTGACTAGAAGAATTGAGAATATATGTTGGAAATGAAGCAGAGATAGGATTTGAGAGAAGATTAATAGTAATAAAAACCAGTAACTTAATGTGGGATTACAATGCAATAATTATATGTATGAAATATGACAGAACAAGAAAATCTGGAAATATTGGACTTTTCAGAATTTGCTAGACTTGTGGAGGGACTCAAAAGCATATGCCCTAATTCATGCCATTACTGTTCAAAAAATGCTTTGGAGGGGAAGAGGAGGGGAAGTGAACTTTAAGTAAAGATTTTTTTTCTTACTAGCACTGCTCTTGTGTATGGTTTTCTTTGTATGCTATAAAGTTTTCTCAGTTATTTTTAAGTGTAATGGGGATTGTAAACATGTGCTGTTTTTTTCCTCCCCTCTCTCTTTCTTCTTGTTGAGTTTTAAGAAATGTAGACAATGCAATGGAAAAGGCGTGGTTAAAAGAGCATGACAAAATAAAAATTAATGTTCTTTCTCATTCTTGCGTGGGGAAATGACTGGATTGATTTAGTAACACGTTTTAAGAGTAAGCAAGTAAATGAACAAGAATATTGAATATTATGAGGCTTTTTCTGGCAAATACATGTATGGTCACTAGCAATTCTACAGCTGGTCTTCATGTTTCCATGGAAACAATCTGATAAAGAGAAAATGGCTGTTTGGTTCTCGTGTCTCCAAGGAAACAATCTGATAAAGAGAAACTGGCTATAGTCTGATGGAGAGTGACTGGCTGAGGAAGAAATGAGAAGAGAAATTGGCTAGAAAATATCTGAAAGCATTCAGGGGTTTTCCCTGCTGGGAGAGCTATGAAGAAAAGACAAAAACAGTTACCAGTTAGTAGAAGCACAGGCTGCACCCATGGACCTTAGCATGTTTAACCTTTAATTTAAGATGTAATGGGATCCTATCTCGCCTACATTCATAACAGATGGGTTTGGAGCCGATCCATCGGCTCCGACTTGGCCACTATACACTAGAACGAAGTCTCTCATTGGCTGGGCTCCCCCTTATCCCAGAATGCACCACACCTGCTTCCCCAGATCTTGTTTGCCGCTTTTCAAGCTGGACGTGGTCTCGACTTGGCTGAGCTAAGTGTATTTTTCTTAACCTTTTTGGTCTTTTGACTTAGGGTTTCTGTCAGAAATTCAACAAACAGCTGTTTTAACAGCTTTGTGAGCGTGTGTTTCTTCGTTTGGCAATTTTTATAATTTTTATATTTTTCGCGCTTCTGGTTTACTGGGCAAGGCCCGTTTAAATTAGAGGGCCTTTGCCCTTCGCTGTGTGCTTTGGTTTTGTTGAGTGACTAGAATTTGTTTCTTTCTCTGTTTTTCTGTTGTATCGCACTAAGCCCGTTTAAGTTAGAGGGCTTTAGCCCGTGTATTGGTCCGTATTTTGTGTACTGTATCTTCGATCTGTTGTGTATCTCTACCTTGCTTTCAAGATGTCTAAGGAGCAGAAGTCAGGGTTTAAGAAATGTGCTAAGTGTAATTATAAAATGTCTATCACAGGCAGCCATGCTGTCTGCGTTTACTGTTTAGGGCCTAAGCATCTACAAGATACATGCAGTGTTTGTCACGCTTTTTCTTCCAGGGTCCTTCAGGAAAGAAAAAACAAGCTAATACTAAAAGGTCTTATTAAGCCTTCATTTGAGGAAGCGTTGGCTTCATCTCCAGCTTCCAAAAAGAAAAGGTTGTCGGCTCCGACCAGCCCGTCGGGCCCAACACCCAAAAAGCATAGATCGTCGGCTCTGACCAGTCCGTCGGAGCCGACATCCAAGAAACATAGATCGACCTCTTCTTCCTCGTCTCCAATGGCTTCGGAGCCGATGGTTGAAGGGTCTGCCTCGGTGCCTCTTTCCTCGGCTCCATTGGTGTCAGAGCCGGAGGTTAGTGCACCGAGAGGCCAATCACCTACTTCGGCTCCTTTGGTTTCGGAGCCGTTGGAGGTGTGCAGCTCAGACTCTTCCCCCTCGGCCCCGGAGCCGCCTTCGGTGCCGACACCTTTACAAACGGTTCCGATCTTGGATTCGATAGTGTTGGAACCTTTTCGGAGCCGGTCCCCTGTTTTATCGGAGCTGAGACAGAAGTCGTCTCGGCCCCAGTCTATTTCCTCCAAATCCTCTAGGTTGTCGGATTCGGATTTGGATAGGGTTATCCAGAGGCTGTTCCAGTCCCCAGTTTTTACTAAAATGATCTCGGCTCCAGCCCACTCGGCTTTGGAGCCGATTCCCCATTCCGTGCATTTGATTCCTCCTCCAATCCCCTTGGAGCCGTTGGAGTCGGTGCTGGTAGAACGCAGCGGAATCATCCAGTCAGAGCAGAGACCCCCTCGGAGCTTCTCTGCTCTGACCTTCATTCCTACCCTGTCCTCGGTGTCAGGGTTTGGTACCAGGTCTTCCTCAGTGGGGGCCGAGGGCAATACTGTGGAGCTGGCCTCTTCGATGCCCAGTCTTCCCTTTGGAGCATCGGCCGCAGGTATTCCCGGTACTGTCATGGTCTCTCAGCAAGTGCCCTCTGCAGAGTCTGGAGGTCCTGCTTTTGAGGCCATGAGGAGTGCGCTGGCCATGACCTTGCCGGTTCAGCAAGTTTCTACCTCACCGTCCCTAGACTTGGGTACTGGTGCCTCTGGTGACATTCCTTCCCATGACAGTGGGGCCCCAGGGCCTGAGGATACCCCCTTAGAGGGTTCCCTTCTTCCGGGGGGGTCCTTCTGAATCTGCTTTGGATGAACCCCCAAGGAAGAAACTGTGCAAGAGGAAGCACGTTGATTCCCAAGATGAGTCCGTCACTTCAGATACTGACCTCGATGATGCGGAGGGGTCCCCAAAATCGTCCTCGGATGACTTCTCCTTCTCGGATATCCTTGAGATCTTGAGACAGAGAGGCGATTGGCAATCCAAAGCCCCTACCGCTGAGGAGTCAGTCTTCCTCAAGGCCTTTGGGGCCCAGCCCTCCTCCTCCTGGGTGTCTCCACCCTTCGACGAGTTGTTAGATTTAATCTCTCGGAGGGTGTGGGAGCATCCTGATACAGTGGAACCAGTGCCTGCCAGACCTAATAAGTTCCTTTCAGCCCCTCCCCAGAAGGAATTCCTCACTAAGGGTGTTGCAGTAGATGCGATGGTGGTGGCATCTGCCACTCAGCAGGACGTGGCAGAGGCTTCAATGTCTATTCATCCTCCTAATAAGGATTCTAGGAGCATGGATAGGTACGGGAAGCGTACCCTTTCTTCAGCGACCTTTACCCTGCGGTCGCTGAACTATCTCTGTCATTTTACCAGGCTCCAAATGGACCTCCTCAAGGAGTTAGGAGAGTCTCTTGTGGGTAATCTTCCTGAGGCATTAGCCCAAACCGTAGGCGCCCAGATGACTACCCTATCTTCTATAGTCAACTCGTCCATGAGGCTCATTTCCTATGCAGCCGAAGGGGCGAGTAGAGCAGCGGGCACAGGAGTGGCTCTTAGAAGACAAGCCTGGTTACGCTTGTCTCCACTTGCGGAGGCCTTTAAGTCTTCCTTCGCCGATGCCCCTTTTGATGGGTCTTCTCTGTTTGGACACAAGGTGAAGGACACACTTACTCAGTGCGAGCAGGAGGGCAAGAACTTGACTGCCGTTGGGGCCCGTTTTTCCGCTCCCTCTAGACCTTACCCCAAGGCCCAGAGAGGAGGGAAAATGTGGTTCAGAAAATCCCAAAAGTTCTTCCCTACTCCACCGGGTGATCCCCCCTCTAGAGGCAGGGGGGAGGGATTCACGAAGACGCCGCCCCAGAGGTGGCAGAGGCCCCCATAACACTGGAGACCACGATTCCTTTCGTGGTTCCTCCTACCCTCACCATCCCTAGGATGTGGCCCGGCTGTGCTTCTCCGGAGCCAGTCGGGGGGGTCGTTTTGCGAAACACCCACAGGCTTGGGAATCTATAACCAAGGATCAGTTGGTGCTTCGCATTGTAACCGGAGGCTACCTCATCACCTTCTTCAAGCTCCCTCCTCCTACAAGGAAAATCCCGGACGTGCCACCCAGTCAATGGGATCAAGCAGCCGTAGAAGTTTCAAAGCTGCTAAGTAAGGGAGTCATCCAGCCCATCCCCGCCGACCAGATCAGATCAGGAACTTACTCGAGATTATTTCTGGTGCCAAAAAAGACAGGGGACGTAAGGCCCATTTTGGACCTAAGCTCATTAAATCATTTTGTGAAAAAGTCCAAGTTCCGAATGGTCACCCTTCAGTCCATTCTCCCGTTATTGGAGAAGGATGTCTGGATGTGCTCCATAGACCTCAAGGGCGCTTACTATCACATTTTGATACGTCAAGAGTCCAGGAGTCATTTATGCTTCCGCCTAGGAGCCAGTCATTTCCAGATTCGTGCACTGCCCTTTGGTCTCACCACAGCCCCCAGGGTGTTCACCACGTGTCTGGCAGTGGTGACAGCTCACCTGAGAAGTCTAGGATTCCAACTGTTTCCCTATCTAGATGACTGGCTCCTCACTGCCACCTCCAAGCATCTACTGATTCAAGCGCTGATGGCCACAGTAACTTTGGGTCTCTCGCTGGGAATCACTTTCAATTGGGAAAATTCTGTGCTGTGGCCATCTCAGTGAATCACCTTTATAGGCGCAGAGTTAGACACAAAAAGGATGAAGGCATTTTTGCCATCAGAAAGAATTAAGGTCCTACAATCCCAGATTCTAAACTTGTTACCCAAATCTCGGGTTCCGGCCAGACAGATTCTACAGTTATTGGGCACGATGGCCGCAACTATTCTCCTAGTTCCATTAGCCAGGCTGCACATGCGGGTGCTGCAATGGCTATTATCGGTCCAATGGTCGTATCAAGAACTCCCCCTGAACCATTTGGTTCTGATTACGGACAGTTGTCGTCGGGACCTCCGTTGGTGGCTGCTTTGGTCCAACCTGGACTGGGGGGCGTCCTTTCGCGCTTCAGCCCCCAGTTGCCACAGTGACCACGGACGCCTCCCAGATAGGGTGGGGGGGTCATTATCTGGACAGGTCTGTCCAAGGCACTTGGCAGGATTGCGAAGCACACCTTCACATCAATGTCCTGGAAATGAGAGCGATGCTTCTGGTTTTGCAAGCACTTCATCATGCTCTCCCCCAAGGTACTATTGCGATTCTATCCGACAACATGTCGGTAGTTTGGCACATAAACAAGCAGGGCGGTACCAGGTCCCACCCCCTTTGCAGAGAGGCCATGAGAGTGTGGCACTGGGCCATAGCTACCCAACGGTTCTTAGTAGCAACCCACATTCCGGGGAAAGCCAATGTGATTGCAGACAGGCTCAGCAGGACTCTCCTGTTGCCCCACGAGTGGTCCCTCAACAATAGAGTGGCTGCGCAGATCTTCGCCAAATGGGGTCTCCCTTGTTGCGACTTGTTCGCCAGCCCCAACAATGCGAAATGCAGAGAGTTTTTCACTCTAACTCCCTCCCAGGGGCAGTTTCCCAGGGACGGTCTAGCCCACAATTGGCCCCCCGGTCTACTTTATGCCTTCCCCCCGATCCCCCTTCTCCCGAGGGTGATTCAGAAGGCTATTCATGTGGGGAGCGACATGATTTTGATTGCCCCACACTGGCCCCATCAGGTTTGGTTCCCATTCCTTCAGAAGTATGCAGTACAGGGTCCTTGGATTCTGGACCCAGTGCCGGACCTGTTGTTTCATCAGTCGGGACACTCTCATCTGTCCCTCTGGTCCTTGCGGCTGGCTGCTTGGTTACTCCACTTCCATCCTTAGTTAGAGATAACTCTCTTTCTCCAGAAGTGATGTACATTTTGTCCTCTTCTCACAAGCCGTCCACTGTTAAGCTGTATTCCAGCAAATGGAAAAGGTTTGCCTTTTGGGCTCAGCAGCGAGGTATTGATCCTCTTACAGTCCCAGTGCCACAGGTCCTAGAATTCCTAGCTTCATTGTTTCATTTGGGCTCTTCAGTCTCCACAATTAAGGTTCAACTAGCGGCCATCTCTAATTTTCATGTTTCCGTCGAGCCTTCCTTAATGGCAAACAGACTTTGCAAGTCCTTCCTCAAGGGAGCTTTGCTCCTCAGGCCTCCTATGGCCCATCCTGTGCCCCCTTGGGACTTAAATTTGGTTCTGGCCTCCTTAACTGCCCATCCCTTTGAGCCGGCAGCGACTTGTGATATAAAATTTCTATCTTGGAAAACCGCCCTTCTAGTGGCAATAACTTCTGCTAAGCAGGTTTCAGACCTTCAGGCTCTCTGTTCTATTCCTCCTTATTTGATTTTTCATAAAGACAGAGTTTCCCTCAGATTGAATCCCTCCTTTTTGCCTAAGGTAGCATCCCCTTTATGCATTCAGCAATCCTTGGAGCTCCCTGTTTTCTTTCCAAATTTTTCTAATAGAGCAGAATATACCTTCCACCAGTTGGATGTTCACAGGCAACTGCATTTTTATTTAGATAGGACCAGTCAGACACGAAAATCTAACCAGCTGTTTGTGTCCTTTGCAGAGAATAGGTTAGGTTTACCAGTTGCCAAGACCACCATAGCCAAATGGATTAAGGATTGCATCTCCTTCATTTATTCCCAGTCAGGCAGAGAGTTACCTTTCCCAGTCAAGGCTCATTCTACCAGGGCGATGGTCACCTCTGTAGCATTCCACTCCAAAGTTTCAATAGATGATATTTGTGCGGCTGCTACTTGGTCTTCTCCGCACACCTTCATTTCTCATTATAAGGTTGATGTGGCTTCCCGAGGCAGAGCTTCCTTTGTTTCCACAGTTCTCAGGAGTGTGTTCCAATGAGCCACCCGGGATTTAGGTGCTAGGGACGCTGTCTCATCTGTTATGAATGTAGGCGAGATAGGATCCCATTACATCTTTTAGTTATGTCCATGAATCACCATTACTGTGAGCCAACTGCAAAGTTTAATTCATTGTGCCAAAAAGAAAAACAGCTGATACAATTAGATAATTAGGTTTTTAGAGAATTGAATAATTAGAGAAGGGTGGTGTCGAAGACTATTGTGTCCAGTCGAAAAAAACCACCGTCGCTTTTTGGTCTTTTCGTTCTTTCCTTATCAGTGGATTAATGATGTTTGGCTTTATCTGTTTGTGTTTATTGTTTAGCAGCAAGTGCAGAGTCATGCATGTAGATCCTTTTTTTTTTCCTCTAGGGTCCTCCAGGAGAGGAAAAAAAAAAATTAATAAAAAGCTGATTAAACCTCTTTTGAAGAAGCCTTGTTTCGCGCTCCGACTCCTGCCAAAGAAAGATGGAATCTTCTGTGTCGAGGAGTCGCCGGGTCCCAGTGCGCAGGGGGTCCCCTAGCCTTGAGAGGCCTCCTGAAACTTCCTCTGTTTCCTCTCTCGGGTCTTGAGAATGTCGGATTCTGATATACCAGGGTGCTCCAAAGACTTTTCCAGTCCCAGTCTTCCAGGTTCACATTTTGTCCCCATATAAACCCACCACCACCAAATTGTACTAGTAAAGTGGAAGAGGTTTGCTATCTGGCTCAACTCAAGGGGCTTAGACCTATCACTGCTCCCCTGTCCCAGGGTTTGAAATTCTTAACATCCCTATTTAATCAGGGGATCTCTGTCTCAAACTATTAAAGTTCAACTAGCTGCTATCTCTAAATTCTCCATGAATCCCGGATCCTCATTTGATGAGCAGCAGGCTATGCAAGACCTATTTAGACAGACCAGCAACCGTAGTTGTTTGTGTCAGTTGTGATCTGTAAATCAGATAATAAATTGGGCACCATCACAAAAAGCTACAATCTCAAAATGGATCAGAGATTGCATAACTCAGGCCTATTCTTCTTCAAATAAGCGTATCATCTATCAAAAGCTCATTCTACCAGAGCTATGGTTATGTACTTACCATAACTTCGGATGTATGGGACCCATCTCGCCTACATTCATACATACCCACCCTCCTTCCCGCTACCTTTTGGATTTGGAGGAAATGTTGCTCTTGCTGAGCTCTTCTCTTGAAGTGCTCTAGTTGGTTACAGTTATTGTTATGTTTTTCTGTGCCTGTATGGATGTATGAAAGCAAACAAACAAGATCTGGGGAAGCAGGTGTGGTGCATTCTGGGATAAGGGGGAGCCCAGCCAATGAGAGACTTCGTTCTAGTGTATAGTGGCTGAGTTGGAGCCGATGGATCGGCTCCGAACCCATCTGTTATGAATGTAGGCGAGATGGATCCCATACATCCGAAGTTATGGTAAGTACATAACTAAAAGTTAACTCAAGTCTGTGGATGTGGCTGTTAGGGACTTCGGTTCCTATTAAGTATTCAGTATTTGAAGATGTACATAGTTTTGTGTGTTAGTATTAAGTTAATAGGTTTGGGGATATTTTTAGAGGGCTTTCAATAACACACAAAATTTTGTAAGATGTGACATAAGCTCAAATGACAAGAAACAACTGAATAAAAGTTCCACATGTCAGACAGTGCTTGCATGTAACACAAAATCTGGAACAAGATGTTTAACAAAAAAGATGTTATACATAAAAGGTGGGAATAATAACTTTTTAATGCAATGATGCTTTCTGTAATGTCTTAAATGTCAATGGTTTCACAGATAAATACAAAAAAGAAAGTATTGAACTATATTAAAATGTAGAGTGCAAATAGTTATATTACAGTAGACAAACACAGAACTGAATATATGAATTTGAAAAAAGAAAGATTTTCAGGGTGGTTATTCAAAGGAATATCTGGGACAAAGGAAAAAAGAAGTACTTATATTAACTGCAAGAGGAGCTCCAATAGTGATAAAAGTGGATATAAAAGATAATGGTGTTGCTAAGGGGGTACTGGCAAGTGAGGGGGATTACACTGGCATGAATTTATATTCCACCTAAAACTGCTGGGGTTGCTTAAGAAAATTCTGGGAAAAATAGTTTTCAGCAAGGAATATTACTTATAGTTGGGGACTAGAATGTGATTTGCAACAGTGAAGATGTGTCTGAGCGGAAGGGAAAGTATAACAAAGGAGGGTAAATTGTTGAAGAAAGTTATGACAATATTTGGTATGGAAGATGTGAATTTACATATTATTCCCCAAGATATAACAACTGGGCTAGGCTAGACAGAATTTACATTTCACAGGAACATGTGCATTTAACTGAAGGTCTTGATACACGCCCAATAACTATTTCAGATCATGCACCAATAATAACTAAATTAAAAGCACAGGGTAACGACAAAAAATGAGACATTGAAGCTTTCCACCTATCAGTTGAAAAGAGATGAATTTAAGGAATAGGTAGTAGAGCTTATTCAGAGCTATTAGGATAGAAATTTCTTCTGAAAATATAGCTAGGGAGTGGGATAAAATTAAGGTGGAGTTTAAAATAAGGTGGAAATAAAAGAAAGGGAGCTATGGCTAAGAAATTAGAATTACTTAGAGTGCTGACAAATGTTAAAGTATTGTAGGATAGGGGGAATCATACAAATCAAGAAGAGGATCAAGTGCAGAATGCTAAGCAAAAAATAAGGTATCACCTCGATAACAAGAATGAGTTTAGAAAGATTGCTGTAAAAAGCAACTGTTTCTTTGATAACAGTACAGCACAAAATCTTTTAGCACAACAATTCAAGCAACAGAAAGTAGAAAGGGCAGTCACCAAGCATAGGGAGCCTATAACAAGGAAGATAACAAGAGATCCTCCAGAGGTATTGGAAATATTTCAAAACTTTTATGAAAGTCGGTAAAAAGCAGGGAAACGTGGAAATCAAGAAAAGATACAAATGGAAATGTTTGTGGAAGAATTAAATATGCCAAGGTTAGAGGTAGATGAGGCTCAATTAATAATGGTTAGGATAGGAAGACAGGAGATAAAAATTGTGATGTATAACCAATCTACAGGAAAGTCCTCGAATAGAAGGTATTCCTGTGGAAGTTTGGTAGCTAGGAAGGAAATAAAGGTCTGGAAGTCTTTAACAGTATTATAAGAGAAGTACCACCAACATCCTGGAAGAAAGCACTGGTAGCTGTACTACCTAGAGGTGTTAAGCTCCACCAGAGCCAGCTTCATACAGGCCCATTTCAATACTAAAGTATGATTATAAAGCACTCATGTCTATAATGGTTAAAAGTATGACAAAAGTAATGCCAAAATTGATAGATATGCATCAGTGTAGTTTTGTGGAGGGAAAGCAAACATTTGACAACATTAACAGAACACTGATGATCTGGAGGGAAACAGAATGTAAGGAAATAGTATTGCTGCATTGCTGTTAGTCGGTCTTGACGCAGAGAAAGCATTTAACAGAGTAAGCTGGGACTTTATGAGCACAGCAATGAAAGCATTTGCATTTCCTGAAAAAAATACAAAGTTGATTAGGAGGATAGATGAGGGATCAGAGGTAAAAATTAAAGTGGGTGGAGTCCTCTCTGATAATTTCTGCTTCAGTAGAGGAACCAGGCAGGAGTGTCTTTTTTCCTCTTTGTTATTTGCATTATATTTAGAACCATTGGCAAAGAAAATAAGGGACTCAAAAATTCAAGGATATAGTTGGTATGATAATCAAGAAAAGTTGGCTTTATTTGCAGATGATATTATTTTGTACCTGATGGAACCAGGAAAGGAGACTGCAGTGTTGTGGAATATTCTAAGACAGTACCAAGTTTTTTGGAATATAAAATTAATGAAGATTATACAAAGGCTATAGCTATAAACTTTGTACCCACCAATGAATTGGTTTCAGCAATGTCCATATTTATGGGGACATGATAAAATGAAGTATTTAGGAGTAAATATTAAAAGGATTCAGTTATGGCAGCTAAGGATATGTGGGAAGAGACTAAACAAAAGGTAATACAAAAACTAAGAAGCTAGAAGATCTTGCCTATGGATATGGATAGCAAGATACAAACAGTAAACATTATTTTAGTCCCTATAGTTTTACACACAGCTCTGACATTGCTTTATCAACCAAAGGAGACGTTGTGGACAGCAATTAATAAAAAGTTAAAGGATTTTATTTGGGAAGGGAAGAGGGCAAGGGTCAAGTGAGATAAGTTGATTCTCCCAAGAGAACAAGGAGGTTAGAATTACCTGAGGTGAATGGACATTTTAGAACTACACAGTTAAGGCTCTTACACATAACACAAGCCAAAATTTAGAGTGGAAAGGGATGGTGATGATGAAGTGGGGGGGGGTGAT
This sequence comes from Protopterus annectens, assembly GCF_019279795.1. Lineage (NCBI taxonomy): Eukaryota > Metazoa > Chordata > Ceratodontiformes > Protopteridae > Protopterus > Protopterus annectens. The sequence goes on from NC_056743.1 coordinate 987,049,710, forward strand.
TCAAGAAAAGTAAAGATGGGAATTTGGACACATGTTTAAGGAGACAAATAACAGTCATACAAAATATTATATTCATAAAATAGCAGATATAATTGGTGTGGTAGTCAAGAAAAGCTAGCTCTAGTTTCAGATATTATATCTGATGTTGTTACTCTTCTTTCCATTCATCACTGATGGGGTTCGGTTCCAAGCCCTCGGAACTGAGTCAGCCTATTACCAAGCTTGCACCAGCCAAAAAAGCTCTTGAGCTAATTCTCTACCCAGAATGCCCTTCTCCCTGTTACCTCAGATTTCGTTTGCCATGTCGCTGTAAAGCTGCATTTCAGCCGAGCTCTCAGCTAAGTAAAATTTTTTTTGATATTTGTGTAAAAGTTTTTGGATATCTTCATATTTTACTAAACCTTTAGTATTTCTAGTCTCCCTTCTTTGATCTAAAAATATATTCTCCACTCAAACCATTGGTACAGTTGGTAAACTTAAGTACCATTGTTGGTGCGGCCTTTTCCCTTACCCTTGTGGTATTTCTTCAATACCATAACTGGTATTGCTTTCTCTTGCCTAACCTGTTACCTTTTTATCTCTATTCAGGCGTTTCCCTTTCTTCACATATACAGTGTGTTGTAATATTGGTATTTTTCTTGTGATTTCTTGTGTTTATTTGAACTGAGTGACTTTATTATTGTCGGATTATACAGTTAGTTGTGGTGTCCTTTCTATTAAAATGTCGGATAAGAAGGGTATCTCTGGCTTTAAGTTTTGTACTTCTTGTAAGGACAAGTTACCCAACAGTGACTTGCATGATGATTGTGTATACTGTTTGGGAGTGGTCCACCTTTTGGTGCAACCTCCATGTGATATTTGTCAAGGTTTCAGCCAATGCACTCTTAATGAGCGCAAAAATAAACTCATTCTGAACGGGTTACTCAAGTCTCCCTTCTCAGAGGCCATTTCGATGATGGAGATCTCAACCCCTCCTTCTAAGGACAAAAAGAGATTCCATTCTGTTCCTTCTTCACCATCAGGTGATCAGAGCAAACCTGGGAAATTTAAGGAACCCAAGTTATCATCGGAGCATAAATCTCTCTTTTCGGCTCCACCTTCCTCAGCTCCGATGATCTCAAAACCTTCAATACCGATGCCTGTATTGCCACAGACCTTGCCTCTGGCACCAATCATAGATCTTACTACTATCTACTACTACACCTATTTTGACTTTGGCACCTGTAGCTACTTCAGCTCAGGGCACACCTTTGACTTTGGTTTCCATTTTGGAATCGACCATTTCGGCTCCAAGTGCCGCTTTGGCACCGAGCATTGTACTGACCTCTCTGGATCTGACCCCCTTTGCTTCCGGTCTTAAAACTAGAGACTTCAGTGCAGGCAGACATTAAACCACAGACCCAATACTCTCCCTCAGTAGACCGGTTTCTGGGCCAAGCATATAGCCCATTTCTCGAACATCCTGACTCCCCGTCTAGAGTATCCACTAGATCCACCAGGTGCCTTTCGGAACACGACGTGGTGCATCTTGTGGACCAGCTGTTGATAGCCAGGGGGATTCCATCACTTTCTAAACGTGCTGCTGGACTTGGGTTGCCTTATTCACGGACTCCAACTTATACTTCGACCATTTCAGTTCAGAGGCCTTCTGTTCTGACATCCTTCTTGGAACCCACCACCTCGGCGCCTATGGTGCACCTCACTCCGGCTCCGAGTTTGTCTACCCTTTGGTCTTCAGTTCCTGCTGAACCAGTCCTTCCTCAATCTGGGGATTGGGGGATGGGCTCATCAGCCCGGGGTACAGTGCCGACTTTCTCCTCAGTTCCCTCTTCGGCGCTGATGGCTGCGACCACACCGATCTTGCTTCAGGCTCCACCCATGGGGGCAGGTCCATCGGAGCGGGGTGTGACCCCAGTCCCAAAGGTTGTCTTTCTCGGTTCTGGGCTCTCATTCCCTCTTTGGGGGGGCCTGCCTTCCACACGATGGAGAGGGCTCTTGCTTCTGGTAACACTCCTATGATGTCGGAATCCCAGTTTTTGCCCCCTGAGCTGCAGCTGTCACAGACCACCCCGGGACACCAGGCAGAGAAGCCGCAGGACACCCCTGCTCAGGGTACCCATTCTTATGAGTCCTCCTCAGAGGCCACCACTGAGGATCCCCCTCAAAAGATGATGTGAAAGAGGAAGTATGTGGTCTCACCTGAGGGCTCCTTAATGGAAGACATGGATTACGATGATGGTTAAAGTCACCTCCGGATGATGTCTCCATGAGACATACTGGAAATATTAAAACAGAGACGTGACTGGAAGCCCTCCAACCCTTGGTCTGAGGAGTCCGTGTTCCTGCAGGCTTTTCGTGCCCGGCCATCTACCACTTGGGTGACCCAGCCTGCCGTCGAACTCATCCAGCTTGTCGTGCAGCGTGCGTGGAAGAACCCTGATTCCACTGAGGTGATCCCCGGACACCAGACAAAATTCTGTCCCCTCCTGCTGAAAATCAGCAGTGGTCCAAAGGGTTACCAGTTGATGCTATGGTGGCGACGGTGGCCATGAAAAAGGACTTGGCTGAGGAAAGTCCCATTGTTCAACTGCCCAACAGGGAGTCCCGGGTGGTGGACAGACTTGGGAAGCATGTTTTTGCATCAGGGACCTTTGCTATACAGTCCCTGAATTATTTGGCACATTTTACGAGACTCCAGAGGGACTTGATCTCTGAACTCTCTGGGACACTCGCAGGACAGTTATCTGATGAGGTCAGAGACAAAGTGGCATCACAGCTAGCAACCCTGGAATCAATATCCAAGTCATCTATGAGTTTGCTCTCACACGCGACTGAAGGGGTGGCTAGAGCAGCGGGTTCAGGCATTATGAGACGTCATGCCTGGATGTGCATCTGTGACCTCACGGATCCTTTCAAGTCTTCCTTTCTGAATGCTCCCATCGAAGCTTCATCCCCTCTTTGACTCCAAAGTGAAGAAAATGCTAGCCAGGTGTAAGCAAGACGGAAAAACCTTGTCTGCCGTAGGCCTATGATTTTCCAACCCTCAACATACCTTCTCCAGGAATCAGAGGAGTGGGAAAATGTGGCATAAGAAATCTCAGGGTCCTTTCTGTGCCACACGTGGTGATGATACTCTCAGAGGCAGAGGGGGTAACAATTCTGGAAGACGGCCCTATAGAGGCAGAGGGGGTCCTCACAACCAAGGCTCCAGGGACTCTTTCTCTGGACAGCCTTATCAGTGCTTCTGAGGGGTGGCCCGATTGCTTACCTCTGGAAGCAGTCAGGGGTAATTTCTCTCTGCACCAAGCTGCCTGGCACTCTATCACCACCAATCACTGGGTGCAGAGGATTATCACCAGAGGTTGCACCATTCCCCTTTCTTGTCAGCCAAATTTTCCAAGAAAACTTCCTGATGTGCCACCCAGTCAAAGGGAAGCAGCAGCTTCAGAGATTATAAAGCTGTCTCAAAAAAGAGTCATCCAACCAGTCCCACCAGACCAGCATGGATCCGGATTTTACTCGAGATTCTTTTTGCTGCCAAAAAAGACAGGGGACTGGAGACCCACTTTGAAACTCAGCAGCTTAAACAAGTCTGTCATCCAAACCAAATTTCGGATGGTCACGGTTCAGTCCATCCTTCCCTTTTTAAGAGAAGGCAATTGGATGTGCTCTATAGATCTCTGGGGCGTGTATTACCACATCAAGATGGACAAACGCTCCAGGAGTCTGTTTCACTTCCAGCTAAGAGCCAGTCATTATCAATTCCGTGCCCTGCCAATCTCTCTACATCCCCCAGAGTGTTCAGGAAGTGCATGGCAGTGGTAACAACTCACTTCAGACTAAAAGGATTCCGGGTGTTTCCATATCTAGACGACTGGTTCCTTACCGCCCCCACCAACATCTTCTGATAACTGCCCTACGACATACTCTCTTCTCTTGAAAAATTGTTGGGAATAATGATACATTGGGAGAAATCAAACCTTATCCCTACACAACAAATAGAGCAGTGTTCAATACTCAGTCCTGTCTGGTATCACTCCCTCTACACAGACTTTACTGATTGAGGCTTCAAATCCAAGTGATTCTTTCTCAAACATCAGTCCCTGCAAGACAAGTTCTCCAAGCCCTGGGTTCTATGGCTGTGTCAGTTCCAATAGTGCCTCTAGCAAAGTCACATATGCAAATTCTGCAATGGCTCCTTCTGGGTCAGTGGTTCCCAAACTGTAATTTTATAAGATTCGAATAACCAACTCTTGCAAGCAGGACCTGCTTTGGTGGATGAGGCCAGATGAAGATCTTTGCAGCCAATCTTTTCAACCATCCCAGCCCACAGCTATTGTGACCACGGATGCTTTCCTGATCAGGTGTGGGGGGGGCATTTTCAGGGAAAGACTGTCCAAGGCACATGGTCCACCTTGGAGGCCTACCTGCATATCAGTGTCCTAGAACTGAGGGGCATGCTGTTAGCATTGCACGCATTCCAAGCAGCTCACCCCTCTGGGACAATTGCAATCCAATCAGACAATATGTCAGTGATCTGGTATATCAACAAGCAAGGAGGAACCAAGTCCTACCCACTTTGTCAAGAAGCCATGAGAATCTGGCAGTGGGCAATAGCTTCCAACCACTTTCTTATAGCAATGCATATCCCGGGGAGCACCAACGTGATTGCAGACAAACTGAGCAAATGCATCCTCATGCCCCATGAGTGGTCCATCAACCTCAAGGTGGCGTCTGCAATCTTCAGCCACTGGGGCCAGCCTTACTGCAATCTTTTCACCTCCCCATCAAACACCAAGTGCAGCAGCTACTTCGCCCTACTTCCCCTGCAGGGGGAGTCACCAAGGGATGCTCTGATCCAGGATTGGCCCACAGGACTTCTCTACACCTATCCTCCCATTCCTCTGATCCCACAATTTCTAAAGAAAGCTCTTTGGTTGAGATGCAGGGTGATCCTCATAGCCCCATTCTGGCCTCGAAAAGTTTGGTTCCCCTTTCTTCAGCCTCACCTAGTATTCCCGCCGTGGATTCTGGACCTTCTACCAGATCAGATCACTCACCCCCAAGGGCTGAGTCACCCGAACCTGTCCACCCTCAAGCTGACAGCTTGGTTCTCCACTTCTGCTAGTCACCAGGAAGGCTAACCTCTCCTCACCAGTTCGAGACAACATTCTGGCCTCTCACAAACCATCCACCAGAAGACTATATCAGAATAAATGGAAAAGGTTTTCCATTTGGTCCAAGGATAACATACTAGACCTGTATTCGGCTCCAGTTACTACAGTGCTTCAATATTTGGTTAAGTTTTGTGATAACGGAGCTTCTGCCTCTACAGTTTGTGTACATCTAGTGCCAATTTCCAACTTCCACAATGGTATAGATGGTATCCCTCTTATTTCGTTATGCCTTTGCAAGGCTTTCCTCAAAGGGATCTCTCATCTCAGGCCTCCTCTCAGACAGCCCATAGTACCATGGAACCTCACTTTAGTCCTTTAGTCTTTGACACAAAAGCCCTTTGAGCCTGCGGCTAAGTGTGACCTAAAGTTTTTGTCTTGGAAAACTTTGTTCCTGGTAGCCATTACCTCTGCCAGAAGAGTCTCAGAGCTGCAGGCATTGTGTATCAAGAGACCCTACCTGGGCTTTCACAAAGACAGTCTCACTTCGAACGAACCCATCCTTTCTTCCAAAGTGGTTTCTGAATTCTCTATTAACCAGTCCATTGATCTACCAGTGTTCGTACCAAATTTTACCAATAGAGGAGAGTATTACCTTCACACCTTAAACATACATAGACAATTAAGGTTTTACCCAGACAGGACCAAACCTATCCAAAAATCTGAACAGCTTTTCATCTCCTTTTTGCAACCCAAAATGGGAGTGGCTGTTTCCAAGGTTACATTATCAAAATGGTGAAGGGACTGCATATGTGTCACTAATTCCCCTCCATAATGAATCCATGCCTAAAGTTAAAGCCTAATCCACTAGATCTGTGGCAACTTCTATAGCATTCCAGGGTGTCCATGGATGACATCTGCACAGCAGCTACTTGGGCTAAGCCTCATACCTTTATCAATCATTACAAATTGGACCTGGTCTCCAGAGGGAGAGCTGCCTTCAGCTCAATGGTACTCAGGAATGTTCTTTAATAAGGGCCACCCATGGACCTCAAGGTAACTTGGGATTCTGTCCCATCAGTGATGAATGGAAAGGAGATTAACATCAGATAAAGAAGTTATGTCTCACCATAACATTCCATCTGTGTTGTTCATCTTCTTTCATTCATCACTTCCCACCCTCCTTCCCCCTCCAAAGGCTCCTGGGGGATGCTTTGGGTCTAAGTGGTGCACTAGGGTACTTGCAGAGAAGTGGCCTCGGCTTTACTTCCTTTCTTAGCAAACTTGATCTGAGGTAACAGGGAGAAGGGCATTCTGGGTAGAGACTTAGCTTGAGAGTTTTTTTGGATAGTGCGAGCTTGGTAATAGGCCAACTTGGTTCCAAGGGCTCAGAACCGAACCCCATCAGTGGTCCCATCAGTAATGAATGAAAGAAGATGAACAACACAGATGGAAAGTTATTGTAAGACATAACTTCTTTTTTATACCTGACAAAAATCAAAGAGCCATTACAGTGTTGTGGAACATTTTTGAGGCAATTTCAAATCTTTTCAGGATACAAAATGGCAAAAGTGGCAAATTATTTGTCCTGCACACAAATTGGTTCAGCAATATCCATATTTATGAGGATATGATAAAATTAAGTATTCAGGAGTATGGATTAAAACTGATTCTGGTGTGGCAGCTAAGGATATGTGGGAAGAAACTAAACAAAAGATAATACAAAAAAAATGAGAAAATGGAAGCTTTGTTATATGGATAAGGATAGTAAGATACAAGCAGTCAAATGTTTTAGTCCCGTTTGTCTTATACACAGGTCAGGCATATTTTTATCAACCAGAGAAGTTGTTGTGGATAGCAATAAATAGCTGAAGGACTTAATTTAGGGGGGAAGATGGCAAGAATCAAGTGGGATAAGCTGATTCTTCCAGTAGAACAGGGCAGACTAGGATTCCCCAATTTGAAGGGTTATTTCAGAGCTATGCAGTTAAGGCTCCTATACACAGCACAAGTGGAACACTATAATTCAAAGTGGAAATAGGATGCTGAAACAGGAGGCAAGCTCAAGAAACAAGAAGAGACTGGGGTTTTGGATGCAGGCCTTAAAGAATAACAATAATAACTATACAGAATATTATATCCATAAAGTAGCAGAAAGTATTCTAAGAACTAAGCCAACACAGGAATGGAGAAATGAGATTCTAACAATAGGGATGACTGCAATAAAGGATACAGACAATAGGCAAGAGTGGGCTGGAATGTACTGGATAAAACAGGCAAAGGAACCAAAGTATTTGAAGCAATTAACTAGAGAGGGAAAGGTAACAGAATGGGAAGAGACCAAAAATGTATTTGGACTGCAGGTTAGAGACTGCCTTCTCTATTAAGGATTGATATCAGAGTATAAGCAAAGAGAAAGAAATAGGGGGTTATTAAACAAAAGACCAGCACAGGTAGAGTTTTTAGTAGCATTTATAACAAAAGTTGTCATTAAAAAAAGGAACAATTAGTAGAGCATATAAAATATTGCATGATAACTGTAAGAATCAATCAGAGGAGGTTAGAAACTATTGAGAAGAGTGATTGGATAAGGAAATCGCACAGACCCAATGGGAATATATGTATGTCTCACAAATATGCAACAAAATCTTGAAGATTTAGTATTTTTGCTTGAAAATGTTTACATAGATGCCACAGATACAAGAACCAACACCAACAATTGTAGAAAAACCACAAGGAGGGAGAAATGCTCAAAGGAAACTACTTTAATGATCCACAAACACAATGAAATTAAGCGCTTTCATTTCTGTTAATTCAGAAACTTCTTCAGAATAAATTAAAACATTTAAAAACTTTGTTTTATACTCATAAAACACGGTCCCTCTTGGTCCAGGAAGCAATCAACAACCACAACACAGAGTTAACAATTCATTTTACATTACCAGTTTTTATCTTAAACTAACAGACCATCAAAAAGCTACAACTTGTAAAATAACTTCAAATATGTTTATCATATAAATAAACTATTAAAGTTATTAAAATTGATTAAAAATATGATGAGTAGAATAAATAAATCAAGTTAAAAAACTATATATATGTGTGAATCCATGTATACAAGTACTAGAATAGTTCCTAAAAAAAACTTATGATAGAAATTATTTTGAAAAAAATTTGTTAAAAATTGTATTAAAAACGTGATAAATAACATACATCCTGTGTCTATCTTTATCTCTCTAATGCCCTTAGTCTAAAAAAACATGTTATAGAAAATGAATCATTTATACCTGGCCATTGAGTGGCATTTCTTCTGAGTTGCCACAAAGCTTCCTGTTTCTCAAGGTAGAGCACCCATGGTCCACCTGTCATCCCTACTTCTAATACTTCAATTATAGAAAATGTAAAGCTATGGTTGGGAAATTCATTACATTGTTTTGTCAAGGCATTAGTATCTTTTCTGGTCTTTAAGATAAAAACTGGTAACGTAAAATGAATTGTTAACTCTATGATTGGTTCCTGGACTGGGAGGTGTTGTGTTTTATAAGTATAAAACAAAGTTTTTAAATGTTTTAATTTATTCTGAAGAAGTTTCTGAATTAACAGAAACAAAAGTGCTCAGTTTCACTGTGTTTGTGGATTATTAAAGTAGTTTCCTTTGAGCATATTTACATATATTTATACCCCAAGTAGACTCTAGAGACTTTTTCCTCAGGTAGACAGCAAATGTTGTGACTGGGAAGAAAGAGGTACTTGGGAACATATTTTCTGGGAATGCAGTGCATTGGCAGACTTTAAGGATTCCCTACAGGATGCACTGCCGGAGATGCTGGGTGGGTGGATTGGTGCAACAAGGGAGATGATTTTTCTGATCTATGATACAGACTTGGAACTGCCTCGACATGGTAAGGCCTTGCTGTGTCTAATCATGGTGGCTTCCAAAAAAGCAATTGCTAGAAAATGGAAATCAAACTCTAAACGAACTACATTAGAAGTAGTGAATACAGCAACAGAGATAAAACAACTAGAATTGAGATCTTTAGAAAGGGGTAGGACCAAATTATACAGGAAAAAATGGGAATTGTGGAAACAATACATACAGGGAAGGAATTAGGTTTAAAAGAAGGCAGGACTTAAATGAGCTATGTAATGTTTGACTGAAAATGATTGGGTAACTTGTAAGTTATGTATGATGTTTGCAACTGGGAGTGTGTCAATATGGTTTGTGATGTAAAATGCTTGCAACTAGGATTGTGTCACCATGGTTTGTTTTCATTTATATAAATGTATAATTGCTTATGTGGTAAGTGATGGTTTAATAACGATGTTTCTCATTAAAAAATGGAGTCAGGAATTTAATAATTTATGTAATGTTGCTTAGGTTATAGAATATATAACAATATATCTTAAGTATGTTTATGTTGATACAGTTTGCTTTTGTATAAATTTGCCTATATCACTCGTGATAATTCCATAAAGGTGTTTTAAAAAAAAAAAATATATATATATATATATATATATATATATATATATATATGCCTATAATTACTATTACAATGATTAGCAAGTACATTCTCTCTAAAATTTTGTTTTTTTCCACCATAAAACAGGGACAAACTGCAGGTTGCTGCTGCTTCTTTTGTCTTTTCCCAGTTAGGGGTTCTACAGCAGAACAACAGTCTGCAGAATGAGTGGCAGTGGATTTTTATGGTGTTGAGTTGCCAGCCCAGCGCCCAACCTTCCACAGAAGGTACACACTCACACCTAGGCCCAATTTAAAATGTCCAATCCACTTACAGCATGTCTTTGGGATGTGGGAGGAAACTGGAGAACCCTAAGGAAACCCATGAAACCACAGGAAGGACATTCACACAGAAGGCACCCCAGCTGAGAATCGAACCAAAGAACCTCTTGCTGTGAGGTGGCAATGCTAACTGCTGCATCACGGTGGCCATCCAAAATACACCAAATGTTTACTCATACAGTCTGCATAAATCTTTGGACAAATCCTCTTGTTTTAGGATAAATGAAAAAAAAATTTGATGAAATAGAACTACAAGCCTTACAGGATCTGCATGGATCTCTAGGAATACTATTTCTAATTGGATCTATATTACAAGATCGAAACTTTTAATCGAATAACTAAAGATCAATCTTGTAATATCAAAACCTAAAAATGTCGAACAGCCGATTTAACCTAGGGAAACACTTCCCTTGGCCATTATGTGGATTATGCCATTTTCTCCAATTTGGAGCAATCTCGGAGTTGGTATATTAAGTTAGGGGGGTGAAGCCTCCCACTTGAATTGGGATTTAAAGTTTTTTTTTGTTTTTTAATGCGGCCAAGGGAAGTCTTTCCCTGGGTTAAATCAGTCGTTCAACATTTTTAGGTTTCGATATTACAAGTTTGATCTTCAGTTATTTGACTAACTAAAGTTTTGATCTTGTAATATAGACCCTTTCTAATATTGGTGCCAGGGTTCATCTTATATTTTCCAACAATATTAGCTTGGCATATGATAGCATTAGAAGAAATTTGACGATCAAGGCATTAAAAACATTGCTGGTAGTTCTCCCAGTTTCTGTTTTAAAAATAGGCTATTGCTGAAATTATGACTTTGTTATTGCAACAATAATTTAACACATCCACATTCTGACAGGATCTGCACTTTTCCATACAGATCCTGCAAGGCCTCTAGTTCTATTTCAATTTTTTTCATTCATCCTAAAACAAAGAGGATTTGTCCAAAGAGATATGCAGATTGCATGAGCAAACATTTGGTGTATTTAAAACTGCAGAGTTTGTCCCTGCTTTTACATTGAAAAAAACAACCGAAATTTTAGAGAGAGAATTTTAAAACATTTATGGGAGATACATATAAATACTACATCACATGCACTTGATAAACACTATAATAGTAATCATGGGCATATCCTTGAGTTTATGGTTTTGCAATTGACACAGATGAGCAGCAAAGGTGGAGACAAGAATAAAACAGAAAACAAAATGGATAATCAAGTAGATGGATATTTTGGGCTTAATGATTCTATACCTTTAAAACTGGTACTCAAGGCAAGTAAATTATTTCATTAATGTTTTGTTTTCTAATTGCTTGATTTGTGATAGATTTATGTATTTAAACTGCAGTTTTCAATGGAATTTCATCATTTGATGAAGTGCGGAGAGCACGAAAGTGCTTATCTAATAAAATAAAACAAGTTTGCTTACCTGCCTTGGTGACTGGCCTTCGTTTTTTTATTGATATACTTTTTGTGTGGACTTATCTTTAATCACAGTAAGCTTTTTCTTGTACTCTGTTTTTGGACTTTTGTGGTTTCACTGATACATGGCTGAAGGCTTTCTCCTCTCTAAACGGTGACCACTTCAAAAGGGTTTTGAATATTTATGGTAATCCTTTACTGCAGTTTAATTTGGCCAAGATTGACAATTCTAATGTGAATGTTCGTTCATATATGGATTTTTTTTGTTACCTCACTTAATGAAGTTGAGAATTGTATCTTGCTAAGAGACTAATGGCAGACACTTCGTTTGGAAGCCTATCTGCATCACAGAGTCATACCTAGGGCTTGTGTGTTCTCAGAATGCCAATTTACAGTGAGCAGTATCATGAACTTTTAAATTGGCAAGCCTTAAACATTGAAACAAGCTTCAATTGTACGAGATTGACTTCTTTAACCCAGTAGAGACTGATTTGGTAGCAGAAATGGATACAAATTTGAATGAATTGAAAACTACATTCACACATGAAATGTTTGCCATTAAGTTGGATGAAATATTGTCCAACACTAGTTTATATAAGCTGCAACAAAAGAAAAGATTGAGAGAGATTATGAAGACATCAAGTATGGTCATATTTTTGTTTGGCTTCGAGATGCTTCTATCAGTAGAAGAGAGAAACACTGAATGGTCCAGGACAAATAGCTTCTGTCATCAACACTGCTGTTCCAGGAAGTGACTGTAGGCCAACTGATTACTACTTTGGCTAGTTCGGTATCTAGTATTGGGTGAACTTTAGAAATGGGGACAAGTTGGAAAAACATTGTTGCCACTACCCCCTTTATCCATCAATCACTTTCCACCACTTCCAGTTTCGGTGAAACACTATCTACAGGGAGCAAGCATTGTCTGAGCAGGGGAAGGAAAAGAGGGGTGTTTCAGTGAGTCAAGGGCAAGAAGCCAATCTAGATGTAATGTAGAATCCGCAGGAATGTTCATATTTCATTTGTTTAAAGTGAAACAAAGGAACATTTATATTTAATAGAGGTTTATTTGTTATACCTGCTGAGAGTTCCATTTTTAGTGATGTCATTCTTGACCTTAGGTTGTTCACAAGTATTGTGTTGAAATGTTTGATGTTAAGTTGTCCAATCTTGCCTTCTTTCTTGCTGAATGGGTTCAGAGCTGATCTTCGGCTCTGACTTGGCCACTTACTATAGCTCAAGAGCTCTTTACTAGCTCGAGGCTACCCCTTATCCCAGAATGCCCAGTGTCAGCTACACAGATCTCATTTGCTGCTTTAGCTGCGAGGTTGTGATCAATACTGGCTCAAGCTTAGTATAATTTTTTGTCTCTTTTAAACTCAAATATTGTGCTTAAAATTTGATATAATTCTTTGGTAATAGTTTGTAAGTTTTTTTTATTATAAACCTCATCTCGTCCTTGTGCTTTACTTTGGTACTGTGTTGGCCATCTCCCCTTAGTTGCTAGACCTTCTGTTATTCCCTGAACTCGTTTAACTTAGAGAGTTCTTCCTCCCCCCCCCCTTAAGGACAGCTGTTTAATTTAGAGGCTCTCCTTTACGGTCTTTATTAATTTTTAGTTTTTCTACTGTAGTTTGACTTTTACTAAAATGTCTAAGGAAGTTAAACTCTCTGGTTTTAAAAAGTGTGACTCATGCTGTCAGAAGATGTCTCTGACAGATGGGCACACTAGTTGTGTTTATTGATTGGGGGCTCTACACCTGCAGGACTCTTGTGCTGTTTGTCATGCCTTTAATCCAAGGGTCCTGCAGGAGCGGAAAAACAAGCTTATATTCTGTGGATTATTAAAACAGGATTCTCAGGCTAAAGCATCTCAGCCAGTGAAACCTTTGAAACCAGTCAAGCCGTCGGCTCCATGTTCGGAACCGACCTGTGAGCTTGACAAACCAAGTGTGTCGGTGCCGGCTGGCATGGACAAGACTACCCCTCTGTCAGCTCCAAATGTTACTTCGGAGCCATCTCAGAGCCACAAAAGAGCTAGGTCTCCTTCTTTGGAGCCGATTCGCTCGGTGCCACAATCACCATTACTTCAACGCAAGTCCAGTCATTGCTCATCTTCCCACTCCTCTCGATCCTCGAGGTTATCGGATCAGGATGTGGAGAGAGTGGTCAGTAGGTTCCTTAAGTCACAGGCCCTTGCTAAAATGCTTTTGAACCCACCTCAACAGGCTTCGGCTCCATCCACTTCAATTTTGATTCCTCCTCTGACTATACTTAGTTCGGAGCTGGAGTCCATGGACGCTCTGATAGTGGTTCCTTCGGCTCCGATGACATCTTCATCGGCTCCGATTACCTCGATTCTTCCTCCCATTGAGGTATCTGGGCACCAAAGCTCTCTCATTGGCTCTGAGGGGGGAAGTGGCATCGGACCCTTGTCCAACCTCGCTCTCCCTCTTTGAGCGTCAGCTCAGTTGAGCTCGGCTCCCACATCGGCCTCGGAGCTGTCGTCCATGGCGCAGGATGGTATTCCTGTCTCTTCAGAGCTGAAGCCTTCCTTGTATAGAGACCGCGATGCTTTCGAGGTCATGCGGAGAATGCTGTCCCCACAGACAGCTCCACTATCGGTTCCACCCCCTCGGTGCCTGTGACAACCTCTGCTCCTCCTCCAGCCCCAAAGCGTATGGAACCGATACCCCAGGACACCCCATTGGGTGAACCCTCTTCTTCTGAAGCCTCCCCAGAGCATTCTGAGCAGGCTCCCCGGAAGAAAAAGTGCAAGAAGAAGCACGTAGACTCCCCTGAGTCTGTCACCTCAGATACAGAACTGGATGAATTGGAGGGGTCCCCAAGGTCACCCTCTGAAGAGGTTTCTTTTTCAGACATCCTTGAGATTCTCAGGCAGAGGCATAGCTGGACTTCCCTAGCCCCCTCCGAGGATGAGTCTGTATACCTGGATGCATTTGGTTCCTGACCTTCCACCTCCTGGGTATCTCCGCCTTTTGATCCACTCATGTCTGTGGTGTCCTGAAAGGCTTGGTCAGCTCCAGATTCCATGGAACCTATCCCGAGGAAACCCAACAAACTCATTACAGCTCCCCAAGGCAAACAATTCTTAACTAAAGGTGACCCAGTTGATGCCATATTGGTAGCAGCAGCCACAAGAGAGAGTTAGCTGAAACCTCACCTGTCCATCCACTGAATAAAGACTCTTGTACAATGGACATATATGGGAAGTGAATGTTTTCATCAGCAACCTTCTCCCTTAGGTCCCTGAACTATCTTTCCCATTTTACTAGGCTTCAGAGGGATCTCCTAAAAGAGCTTGGAGATACCCTACAAGATCCCACAGCTGAGGGAGCTTCAGCCAAGGTAGCTACCCAGCTTGCGACTCTTAATTCAATAGTCAACTCCTCCATGAGGCTTTTTTTCATATGCGGCTGTGTCAGTTTGTGGTACCTTTCAGAGCGTCCTTCACCAATACCCCCTTTGATGGCTCCTCTCTCTTTGGGCCTCAGGTGAAAGACACACTTACCAGGTGCCAGCAGGAAGGCAAGACGCTCTCTGATGTCAGAGTCTGTTTTTCCACTCTTACCAGACCATATCCAAAAGGTCAGAAGGGTGAAGAGATGTGGTTTCAAAAATCCCAGGGACCCTTCCCTTGCCTGACGCACATGGTGAATTTTCCCCCAGGGGCAGAGGGGGAAATAATAACAATGGCAGACGCCGCCCTTGTGGCAAAGGGGGTCCACAAAATCAGGGTGACAGAGATACGTTCTCTTTCAAACTCCATCAACATCCCTGAAAGGATGTCCAACTGCTCAACTCTGGAGGCAGTCTGGAGAAAGCTTTCATTGTACCCAACCGCCTGGCAAAATATTACAAAAGACAAATGGGTACTAGCCATTATATCCGGAGCTTACAAGAGATACGTTCTCTTTCAAACTCCATCAACATCCCTGAAAGGATGTCCAACTGCTCAACTCTGGAGGCAGTCTGGAGAAAGCTTTCATTGTACCCAACCGCCTGGCAAAATATTACAAAAGACAAATGGGTACTAGCCATTATATCCGGAGCTTACAAGATTCCCTTTCAACCCCCTTTTGTTTTAAAAAAATCCATCCCAGATGCTCCACCCAATCTAAGGGATCAGGCAGTCAGAGAAGTTTCAAGACTGCTAGAAAAAAGAGCCATCCAGGAAGTCCCCGCAGACCAAGTAGGATCTGAAACTTACTCAAGATTCTTTTTAGTGCCCAAAAAGACAGGGGGACAGGAGACCAATTCTGGATCTCAGCAGGTTAAACAAATCTGTACAAAAAGAAAAGTTCCGGATGGTAACACTGCTTTCCATTCTCCCCTTTCTGGTTCAGGACAATTGGATGTGCTCCACAGATCTTCAGGACGCATACTATCATATAAAAATGGACAGATGGTCCAGGAGATTTGAAGTAGCAAACACCAACTGTACCACAGCTAGGAAGTTTATTATAAAACAGGTAAGCACTTTCAGGGATGTGCCCGCACATCCCTGAAAGCGCTTACCTGTTTTATAATAAACTTCCTAGCTGTGGTACAGTTGGTGTTTGCTTGCTACTTCAACTATATTTTTATTAGTTGGTAGAGGATTTCTGTGTTTTGCGGTCCAGCAGATTTCTACGCTTCTGGCTAGGGGCCAGTCATTACCAATTCAGAGCTCTGCCCTTTGGTCTCACCACAGCCCCTAGGGTGTTCAACAAATGCATGGCAGTAGTCACAGCTCATCTGAGACGTGATTCCAGGTGTTTCCTTATCTGGATGACTGGCTCCTCACTGCTACCACCAGGCAATAACTTATAGACGCACGACATTACACTATCACATCCTGTGCTCAACTAGGCATCACAATAAACTTCAAAAAATCTGCCTTGTTGCCCTGTCAATCTATTACATACATAGCAGCAGAGCTAAACAAAAGAAAAATGATTGTAAAATTGCCTCAGGAAAGAGTTTCCATTATTCGAAAACAGGTGTCACTTCTCCTGAGGAGCAAAAGAATTCAAGTCAAATATGTTCTTCAAGTTCTAGAGTCCATGGCAGCAGCCATTCTTCTAGTTCCCTTAGCATGCTTTCACATGAGAATCCTTCAGTGGCTTCTTTTCACAAAATGGTCCTTCCAGGAATTACCCATGTCTCACATGATGCTAATTACGGAATCTTGCAAAAGAAACCTTTCCTGGTGGATGGTCTCCCCACTAGTTTCTCAGGGCAGACCTTTCATGGAACCCCATCCGGTTGCCACAGTGACCATGGATGCTTCCCTGATAGGGTGGGAGGGATTATCTAGGGAAGACAGTCCAAGGCACTTGGCAACCTCACGAGTACCACTTGCACATCAACATCCTGGAGTCCCAGCCAGAACTATTGCAATACAGACGGACAATATGTCAGTGGTTTGGTACATCAACAAACAGGGTGGAACCAGGTCTTACCCCTTGTGCCGAGAGGCCCTCAGACTGTGGCAATGGGCCATTTCCTCCCGTTTTCTGATAGCAACACATATCCCTGGGACATCCAATGTAGTAGTGGACAGGCTCAGCAGGGCTATCCTCATGCCTCACAAGTGGTCTCTGAAAAAGAAAATTGTGGATGTTATTTTCCGCAAATGGGGCCAGCCTTGCTGCGATCTCTTTGCCTCTCCCCTCAACCACAAATGCAGCGGCTACTTCTCCCTTATTCCTCCTACAGGTCAGACACCCAGGGACGCTCTAGTCCATGATTGGCCTCAGGGACTCCTTTATGCATTTCTCCCTTCCCCATAATTCCAAAAGTCATTCAGAAAGCAAAATCATTGGGTTGCAAAATGATCCTCATTGCCCCCTATTGGCCTCAACAGATTTGGTTTCTGTTCCTTCACCTCCACCTTCTAGCCCAGCCTTGGATTCTGGACCCAGTGCCGGACCTCTTGATTCAATGATCAGGCGGGCTACACCAATCCCTCCAATCTCTCAAGCTCACAGCTTGGTTACTCCACTTCCAATCCTAGCCAGGCTCCCCAATATTTCCCCAGCAGTGCATATTATTGTTTCCTCCCATAAGACAAATACAAGGAAAGTCTATGCTAACAAATGGAAAAGATTCTCTTACTGGGCAGAATCCAGGAATTTAGATCCTTTTACAGCTCCTATACACGGGATTTTGGGCTTCTTAGCAGAACTGTTTCATTCTGGTGCAGTGGCTGCTACCATCAGAGTACAACTGGCTGCCATTTCAAATTTTCATGTTGGAGTTTCTAACTCCAGCATAATGTCTCACAAACTCTGTAAAGCCTTCAAGAGAGGTACATCTCTACTTAGACCCCCAGTGAAAAAGCCACTTCCACCTTGGGATCTCAATTTGGTTCTTGCCTCCTTCATACTGCCACCCTTTGAACCAGCAGCATGTTCCTTGAAGTTTCTCTCTTGGAAAACTCTTTTCTTAGTTGCTATTACTTCTGCCAGACATGTTTCAGAAAATACAGTTTTGTACCTACCATAAATGTAGATGTTCGAGTGCTAATACAGCTGCAGTCATAACAGATGGGTTCTCCTGCCGTCAGGCAGGTCCTCGGTCGGCCGAATTCCAAAGTCTAGGTCCGGCGTCGGTTGTCCTCACTTCTTCCCTGACGTCAGTGCGACAGGGGTATAAAGGAACCAGCTGATGCCATTTTCTTCAGTTTTTCTTGCCCCAGATGTCAGGTGCCCCCAGAAGGAAGGCAATACATAAGTTTGTGTAATAATGCAGTGCAATATAATCAAAATACAGTAGTTGCAAGCAAATACATCATAAAAGAATACCCCAATCAGGTTGTATGAGGATGTGCTAGCCTATAGGCCTGTCCCAAGAGGGGAAGGAGGGAGGGAAACCTGGACTGCAGCTGTATTAGCACTCGAACATCTACATTTATGGTAGGTACAAAACTGTACTATGTTCATCGTGCATACAGCTGCAGTCATAACAGATGGGTAGAATCCCAAAGCTAAGAAAGGGGTGGTAGGCACTAGGTGGAACTAGGAGGAGCCAAAATGCCCTGCAAGACTGCAGTGGCAAAGCCTGCTCTAGATTTGGAGTATAATGGTAGGTTGTAGTGCTTGGAGAAGGTATGCACAGAACTCCAAGTGGCTGCTTCCAAAATATCCTTGGTAGGAACTCCTCTGAGGAAGGCTGCAGAGGTGGCTGTGGCCCAGGTGGAATGAGTTCTAATGCCTGTAGGTACAGCTTTGCCATGAAAGGAATAGCAAAAGCGTATGCAGTGGGCTATCCATTTTGAGATTGTCTGTTTGGAGATTGGCTTTCCTTGAGCTCCTACCGCATAGGCCACAAAGAGCTGTTCTGATTTTCTGAAAGGCTTTGTTCTGTCCAAATAATAGCGCAGTTGTCTGTGGATGTCCAAGGAATGTAGTAATCTCTCCCCTTTGTTTTGAGGACTAGGATAAAAAGTAGGTAAATGTATGGCCTGATTTAAAGCTACCCTGGATACCACTTTAGGCATAAAGGACAGGTTGGTTCATAAGGAGACTCTGTCCTGATGGAAGATGATAAAAGGCTGGACAGCCATGAGAGCCTGTAGTTCTGAAACTCTACGAGCTGAGGTGATAGCCAGAAGGAAGGCTGTTTTCCAGGACAAATATTGCAAATCTGATGAGGCAGCTGGCTCAAAAGGAGGCAAGGTCAGTTTTTCCAGAATGAAGTTAAGATCACAAGCAGGTATTGGTTGTTTCCTTGGAGGTCTTAAATTCGTAGCCCCTCTGAGGAACTGTCTTAAGAGAGGGTGAGAGAATAAAGGTGGATCAGTGTTGTATTCTGCAGAAATGGCTGAGGCATGGATTTTGATGGAGGAGAAAGAAAGTCCACTGCTTAGCAGTTTAGCCAAGTATTGTATTTGAGGTAAATTCAGTTTTCCAGGGTCCTGGCCCTTTTTCTCATTCCAGACACAAAAACTTTTCCATCTTGCGGAGTAAGCTTTTCTAGTTGATGGCCTTCTGGCCTCCAAAATGACATCCTGCACCTCCTTGGTGAGTAGGGCCTGCTGTGATGCTAAGGAATCTTCCATGCGGCTAGATTGAGTGTTTTTAGCTGACTGTGAAGAGTTTTGAAGCTGTGCTGGGTCAGAAGAAGAGGCATTAGAGGCAGGGTCCATGGTGGGGAATGCGTCAGGCTCCTCAGGAGTGGGTACCAGTGTTGTCTTGGCCAGTCCGGAGCAATGAGGATCATCTTTGGTCTGTCTGCTCTGGTCTTCAATAGAACTTTGGGCAGCAGAGGAAGAGGTGGGAAGGCATAAACTGTCATTGATGTCCAACTGAAAGAGAGAGCGTCTACTCTCCAGGCCTTTGGATGGAAGATCCTTGAGCAGAATTTTGTCAATTGATGATTTTTGTGGGAGGCAAAGAGATCTATGTCTGGCCTTCCCCATTCTTGGATTATTTCTGTAAAAACTTTTGGATGCAACTTCCATTCATGTGGGTCTGTCATATTCCTGCTTAGGTTGTCTGCCAGAGTGTTTTCCTTGCCTGGCAAGTACTGTGCTTGTAGTTCCATTTGTAAGTCCATGGCCATGTTCCAAAGTGACATGGCCAGTCTGCATAGGGGTAAGAATGTGTTCCTCCCTGCTTGTTTATGTACCACATAACTGTGGTGTTGTCCGTGCTTATCAATAGTTGACCTGGTTGTAGGATGTCCTTGAAAGCTATAATAGCATTTATTACTGCTAGCATTTCTTTTTGATTGATGTGAAGGTGCTTTTCTTTTTGGGACCACTTGCCCTGAATGCACCGATCTGTCATGTGCGCCCAGGCGTAGTCCGAGGCATCTGTTGTGATGACTTGATTTGCTTGAGGCTTGCTGAATGGAAGACCTGTGTTTGTTTGACATGCTTGAGCCCACCACAGAAATTCCTTTTGCAGACATGGAATTAGTGGTATTATTGTTTCCAAACTGTGGCTGTGTTGAGACCATATGTTTTTCAGGTACCATTGTAGTTTCCTCATATGCAGCTTTGCACATGGGATTAGTAAGATGCAAGATGCCATGAATCCCAGAGCCTGCAGGATTTTCCTTGCAGTCAGCCTGGTGCAATTTGCTAGTGTTATGAAGTATTGAATTAGTTGCCCCTACTTCTCTGGTGTGAGGTAGGCCATCTGGGTGTTTGTGTCCAAATTGGCACCCAGGAAAATTATCTTCCGAGAGGGTATTAGCCTTGATTTATTTTTGTTGACTGTGTATCCCAGAGAATTCAATAACATTATTACATAAGCCAGATGTTTCAGAAGAATGTGCTTGCTGTCCGCTTGGATCAGGCAGTCGTCCAAATAGGGATATATTTGTATTCCTTGAAGTCTGCAGTAGGCAATTACTGATGCCAGGCATTTCGTGAATACTCTGGGCGCAGTAGATAAGCCAAAGGGCAATGCAGAGAATTGATAATGGGTTGAACCTGCAAGAAATTGGAGGTACCTTCTGCAATTTTGTCTGATAGGGACATGCAGATATGTCTCCTTGAGGTCCAATGTTACCAGCCAAGACTCCTTGCCCAGCATGGGAAGAAGTTGCTGTAGAGTGAGCATCTTGAATTTTGGTACGAGTAGAAATGTGTTTAGGATGGATAGATCCAAAATAGGTCTCCAATCTTTTCCCTTCCTTGGCACCAGAAATAGCCTGGAATAAAAACCTTGACCTTGTTCGTGTGTCGGTACCTCTTGAATAGCTTTCATGTTTATGAGATCTGTAATTTGTCTTTGTGCCTCTGCCCTTTGATTGTGTGGCAGGTTTGGCATGCCTCTCATTTTTGGAAGGGTGTGAAAATGGAATTTGTAGCCTCTGTTTATAATGTCCAGGATCCATTTGTCCTTTGTGACAATATGCCAATTTTTTGAAAATAATGCCAGCTTTCCTCCTAAGGGGGCTGCCATTTGCGACCTGGTTGGCATGCAAAGGGGAAAGTAATTGGGCTTGCTTTCTGAAAGATTGTGAGTTGTCTTCACCACCTCTTTGTGTAGGAGCTTGCCATTGTCTGCCTCTATATGATCCTTGGGATTGTCCTCTGCCCCTCGGGCGCCTGTATCTGCCTCTTTGGGGTCTGTCTGTGGCAGGAAAGGACCAGTTTTTGGAAGGCCAATTTCTACTAAAATGTGGGGGTTGAACCTGTAGAAATTCTTTCACAGTTTGCATTGATTTAGCCTTTTCCTCCATTTTCCTTAATACCTCCTCAGCATTGGCACCAAATAGTACATCCTTTTGAAGAGGGGCGTCTAGTAATTTAGCTTTGACATGATCAGGCAAGGCTTGTTCCTTGAGCCAGGCATGCCTACGTATGACTGATCCTGTAACAGCAGCTCTACATGAGGCCTCTAGAGCATCAAAACCACATTGTAAGGTATGCTTAACCACTTGTTCTGCACTATGCATCAAATCCTGCAACTCCTTCAAGTCTGGTTGTTCAGGTTGTGACATTTTACTTTTTAATTGTGATAACAAAAACTGTTGGTATTTTAGCATATGAAACTGACAGTTTAAGGCCCTCATGGATAAGGTAGCCGAGGTATATACCTTTTTCCCCACCTTTCTAAGGATCTGGAATCTCTCTCGGAAGGCAGTGGATTTTTAGCAATGGAGGCCTTAACTCCCTTGGGACCCTGTGAGATGGTTTCTGGGTCAGCAGCATGGCTTTTGTATAGAAATTGGTGTGAGTCAGGGACCCTGTAGTACCTGTCAGGCTTAACTGGAGCTGGAGGTAGAGAGTCCGGGTTAAGGCAGGCCTCCGAGTAAACATCATCTAGGATGTCCAAGACAGGAGGTATAGTCAGAGGCCTGTGCTGAGGAAGCAAGAGAAATTCCCTGAGCCTCTTCTTGGAATCTGAATAATCCTGGCCTTCCCAGTGGAAGTGTTCCCTTAAGGTATGCAAAGTTTCCCCAAATGAGTAATCCTCAGGGGGGGGATACAGAAGGGGGGGACTCCTCCGCATCAGAGTCTTCAAAAGGGGAGTAAGAATGTTCCTGATCATCAGAGTGCTCTGAAATAATGGAGCCCTGATCAGAGGAGGAGGAATCTTCCTCCACTCTAGGCCTTTTGTCCGGTGGGGGCTGAGAACCTCTGATAAGAGTAATTAAATCCTCAGCCATTTTAAGCATCTGCTTCTTAGGCATGGGGCCTGGAGATGGGCCCTGTGTAGCTGGTCTCTTAGAGTGCATGGTTGCTTTAGACTTTGTGAAAGCCTTGATGGAGAAAGAAGAGGAAGGTCTGAAGACACCTTGAGTGGAGGTGGACCTGTCCACATTCTGAGTTTCAACACCAAGAGTGGCTTTGGTATCTGTAGTCGGGGTGTGGGCCGAGGATCCTGCGACCTCAGGCACAGGAGACACTGTCAAAGACAGGTCACCGGTGGTCAGGGGCTGCGTAGTCACCTCGCTGAGAACCGGACCACGTGCAGTCGGTAGAGGCCGCGGACCTCGTGTGTCGGTCCTTGTCTTTGCGTTTTTTAGACAAAATCGGAGTCAGAGTATCCGACGACATAGTATAGTTAAATGCTTTCCCAAAATAATGCTGGGCGAACTCTGCCCGACACTTAGTGCGTTTATTGAATGTAGCACAAAAGCGACAGACCGAGACGTCGTGGTCTGGGCCTAAACAAGGTATACAGAGGGAATGGAAATCCTTATGCGGTATTTGCTTCCCACAAGAAATACAATTATTAATTTTGTCTGACATCGGTCTGAGGCAAGAAAAGTTTCCCCAACGGGGTACTTAGCTTTTAAGAAGACTTCGGTTTCCAAATTTTCGTAATCTCAGGAGCTGGCCGACCGGCACTTGCAAACTGCTTCTGCTTCGGGCACCGCGCGGCAAGAAAGACTGAAGAAAATGGCGTCGGCTGGTTCCTTTATACCGATCGCACTGACATCAGGGAAGAAGCGACGACAACCGACACCGGACCTAGACTTTGGAATTCGACCGAGGACCCGCCTGACGGCAGGAGAACCCATCTGTTATGACTGCAGCTGTATGCACGATGAACATCTTTATGCACTATGTGTTCGTCTTCCATACCTACTTTTTCAAAAAGACAGGGTTTTCCTGAGAACTAACCCATCTTTTCTACCTAAAGTTTGTTCAGACCACAATTTGAATCAATCCATTGAACTCCCTATCTTTTTCTCTAATAATTCCAATATGGCAGAATACAGATTACACCAATTGGATGTGCATAGACAATTGCGTTTCTATCTCCATAGAACTAAAAAAATGAGAAAATCAGACCAGTTGTTCCTTTCATTTGCTAACAACAAACAAGGCCTTCCAGTTTCTAAAGTAACATTGTCAAAATGGTTATCGGACACCATAGTCCATACCTATCACTTGCGACAAAAAGATCTTCCAACAAAACACAAAGGTCATTCAACCAGGTCAGTAGCTACTTCGGAAGCATTTCAATCTAGATTGCCCATAGATTCAATTTGTGCAGCAGATCCTCATACATTCATTTCTCATTACAAAGTAGATGTGGTCTCCCAGGGCAGAGCTTCCTTTGGTACCACTGTTCTGAAAAGTCTGTTCCAATGAGCCACCCAGGACTGAGGTGCTAGGGATGCTGTCCCATGCAGCAAGAACGAAGGCAAGATTGGCCAACTTAAAGTTATGTACATACCATAACATTCCATGTTAGTTGTCCTTCATCTCACCTTCCATCTTGCATCCCTCCCTCCTTCCCCCTTCCTCGAGAACTGAGAGGAGTTTCTCAATGGTTTCACTGGCTAATTTGTTTTATTAGTTGCTTCTCAACCAAATCATGACAATTAACTGTATATCCAGGTTTATTAATGGATTATCTTCTATAATTATGTTTAGTGTGAGCTATCTCAAACGAGATCTGGGTAGCAGGCGCTGGGCATTCTGGGATAAGGGATAGCCTTGAGCCAGTAGAGAGCTCTTGAGCTATAGTACGTGGCCGAGTCAGAGCAAAGGATCGGCTCCGAACCCATCCAGCAAGAAGGAATGTGAGATGAAGGACAACTAACATGGAACGTTATGGTAGGTACATAACTTTTTTCTGTGCTAACAAACTTTCAACAAGTTTAAAAAGCCCAGGTCTTTAATCTACCTGATCATCCATTACTTTTTAAAGTATGTGAAACAGACTTATGTTCCAATAACAGCTATTAAAAAAAAAAAAAAAAATCTGATATTGTTGATCTTCATTCATTCTTTAATGATGGGTGTCAGTTCCTTCCTTGGAACAGAGTCGGCCTTATAACAAGCTCATGCCAGCCAAAAACTCTCAAGCTAAGCTTTACCCATAGTGCCCCTCTCCTGTTACCTCAGACCTCATTTGCTGCACAGTCATCAAGACATGTCAAGCCAGCTCTCAGCTAAGTAATTTAGAAAATTATTCTAAAACTTTTTTCTACAGATTTTCTCTTATTTACCTTGATAATACTTTTTCTATTAGTCGCTAAACTTTTACCCGATATTAAGGGTTTTTTCCTGCTTTCCTTATCAACTTGGTAATTTCCAGGACCATTGTTGGTACATGCCTTCTCTTTTTCTCTCTACCTTCTTTCGGGTCTATATTACAAGACCGAAGACGCATTCCTTCGAATGCGTCTTGGTCGAACTTAAAAGGCTGAAAACGCAAAATATCGAAGCGGCTGTTAAGCGAATTCTTTCCCTGGGAAAGAATTCACTTGCCCGCTTCGGTACTGTAGTGCGGTCTCGGAGTTGGTATATTTAAGTAGGGGGGTGTGGGGGGCAAAGTTCCCCACTTAATGTAATGTTTGAAATTTTTTATTTATTTATTTTTGTTGGAACAGCAATTTTTTTTTCCAAGGGAAAAAAAATCGCTGTTCTGACACTTCGACATTGTAAGCTTTCGCTTACATAGGGTCGATTAGTCATTGTTCGCTTTTTAAGTGTTAACCCCATTCCCCTTCCCTTTTTCTTAAAAAAAAAAGAATGCCCCTCTGTCTGTATCTTACCCTTAAAGAAAGCTTTCTATCCTTTGCTAGAGAGTTTACATTGGCAATTCTTTTCTGCACTGATTGTTGATACTTTTTAGTCTACTGACTCAACTTGTTTTCCACCATGTCACAGAAAAAAGGGACAACAGGTTTTAAGCAATGCGACCAACTGTGGTCACAAAATGCCTAATTCTGACACCCATGTTTCTTGTGTATATTGTCTGGGTGTCTTCCACCTATCTGTTCAGCCTCCTTATGACATATGTAAAGGGTTCAGCTATCGTACCCTAAACGACAGGAAAAACAAGTTGATACTTAAGGTCCTTTTAAAAACACCTTTCTCAGAGACTATTTCTGGGTTGGAGGGCTCATCCTCTCCAGAGAGAGAACACAAAAAAAGGTCTCACTGTTTTCCTTCCTCACGCTCTGGTGATAGGAAGTTGGAACCTAAACCAAAAAAATACCCAAATTGACACCAACCACTTCGGCTCAAGGGCCTGAACCGCCCTACACTGTGCAGTCTCTGGCATCGAAGCTACATTTCCACTTCGGTGCAGTTTTCAATAATTTTCACCCCGCACCAATTTCTACGGCACCAACCATATCATAAGCCAAAGCTGCAGTGGATAACTACAGCTATCTGTTTTTAGGAAGACGAGAAAGAATATTTGCTCATCAAACTTCCTTTTGCAATGTCTCGCTACTGTTTACAGTATACTAATGGTCATGTACCTGTTGCAATGTCTGATTACTGCTTACAATATAGTAGTGGTCATGTACCTGTTGCAATGTCTGACTACTGCTTACAGTAAGGTAGTGGTCATGTACCTGTTGTAATGTCTGGCTACTGCTTACAGTGCATTAGTGGTCATGTACTTTACTAGTAGAAGCCTCACCGGTACTTCACCATGTTGAAAAGCAGCTCTCAGAGCACTTTTCCTACAACTCGCAGAATTATGCACAACAGGGTATATTACTATGATATTGGTATTGAAGATATCTATGGAGCTCACCACCTGATAATTGACCTCCCTATTTATTTACCATTTGGCATTGGGTACAGCTGAGGTTTTGATTGGGATGTGGGTGCAGTTCATTGCACAAGGACATGGGAGAAGTTGGCAATGGCATAGAACTGTTGCAAGACAGTTCTTCGCTCCATGGATATTGTTGAGAAGTAAATACTTTCATCCACTTTGGTGCACATTGCTGTAAGAAATTAGCACACTATATGACATGCAGCTGTCTGTGACAATTCAGGATCATAGCCCATATGCTGCTGGAATATTCCATACACCAGTATACCCAGACTTAGACACATTTTTGCTTTAACTGGTACTGAGTTACTGCACAGTAAACTGTGCCTCCAATTTCTGTTCCATCCTGTTCGGCACCAACAATAATTAATCCAGCACTGGACACTTTCCCCCACCCCATACATGTGACTGGTCTTGAGACCACAGTGCCAATAGGACAGTCTGCTCAGACCAGATACTCACCCATGGCAGATTCATTCTTTGGGCAGCAGTATTTTTTGGAACTACCTGATTCCCCATCTGGGATATCGACCCGATCTACCAGGAGCCGGTCAGAATTGGATGTGGTGCGTCTTGTGGATCAGCTGCTGAATTCCAATACCTTCCAGAACTCTTCTCCTGATCTGGAGTTGGGAACCTTTCTCCACGGACTCAGACACATTCTCCTCCTTTGACCTCCTTGCAGGCATCAAAGCACTCAGCACCAATGCCTCTTTCGGTTCCCACTTCTTCGGTTCCACTGGCGGATCTCACCATAGTTCCAGAGCAGACCCTTTGGTCTTTGGCTCATTCTGAGCCAAACCATCCTCAGGATCATGACTGGACTGCAGGCACCGTGACCCCTAGTAAGGCACCTATTTTTTCTACACTGCCATCTATTACGGTTCCAGGAGTCCTGATAGTACCGAGTCCTCTTGGGGCTCTTTCCTTGGGAGTGGACTTGTTGGAGTGGGGTGTGACCCCAGTTCTGAGGTTGTCCTTCTCAGTTCCAGGCTCCCATCCCTCTTCAGGTGGGCCAGCTTTCCAAGCAATGGAGAGGGCCCTTGCCTCTATAGGCAAACCATCAGCATCAGAATTCCAGATATGTCCTCCCTCTGAACCGCAGATGACACAGACCACCGCATTGGGACATCAAGTACAAGAGCCTCAAGATACCCTACCACAGGGTGCCCCCTCTTCAAAGCCCCCACTGAAGAGGTACCACTTAAGAGGATGTGCAAGAGGAAGCACGTGAACTCCCCTGTGGAGTCGCTCACCGAAGATATGGACTACGATGAAGGGGAGGGGTCCCCACAGTCACCCCCTGAGGATGTCTCCTTTGGAGACCTACTGGAAATCATGAAGCAGTGGGGAGACGAAGTCCAACAACCCTTACTCCAAGGAGTCCGTATTCTTGCAGGCTTTTCGTGCTCAACCCCCTACTTCCGGGCTGACCCCGCCGGCAAACGAGCTAGTCCAAGTCATTGTGCAGCGATCATGGAAAAGTCCCAATACCGTTGAACCAATCCCATGGAGACCACACAAAATTTTATCCCCACCTGAGGAAAGTCCACACTGGTCCAAGGGACTACCAGTAGACTCTATGGTGGCGGCAGCCACTAGGAAAGAGCTCACCGAGGAGACCCAGACTGTCCATCCCCCAGCTCGGGCAGTGGACAGGTTAGGAAGGTGAGTGTTTGTGTCCTTGACCTTTGTCTTTGAACTATTTGGCACATTTTACCAGGCTTCAGAGAGACCTAGTCTCGGAACACTCCAAAACCTTAGCAGGAGCAGTCTCTGATGAGGTACGTGACGAGGTACGTGACAAAGTTGCCTCATAGCTTGTGACCCTGGAATCCATATCTAACTCATCCACGTGGTTAATTTCTCACGCTACCAAAGTGGCCAGAGCTGCAGGTTCAGGCGTTGTCATGAGACGTCATGCCTGAATGCACCTTTGCGGACCCTTTTAATTCTTCCTATCTTAACTCTCCAGTGGAAGCTTTTTCCCTTTTTAGCCCAAAAGTGAGAGACACGTTAGCCAGGTGTGAAAAGGACGGCAAGACCCTGTCTGCCATGGGCATACATTTTTCCACCCCACCCCCCAATGACCTTACTCTAGGAATCAGAGGAGTGGAAAGATGTGGCACAAAAAAATCCCAGGGTCCTTTCCGTGACACACATGGCGATTTTACTCCCCAGGGCAGAGGGGGTAACTTTTCTGGAAGACGCCCCTACAGAAGCAGAGGCGGCCTGTACAACCTGGGGTCCAGGGATTCCTTCCCTGGATAGCCCTACCAGTGCTTTTGAAGAGCGGCCCCGATTGCTTTCTTCTGGAAACAGTCAGGGGACATTTCTCTCTGCACCACCCTGCCTGGCAAACAACCACAGATACCTGGGAGCAGGGGATCATAGCCAGATGTTACCATATACCATTCAATATTTACCCAAAGTCATCGAAGACAAATTCCCCAACGTTCCACCCAGTCAAAGGGAAGCAGCAGTTCAAGAGATAAGAAAGCTGACTCAAAACAGATTCATCCAAGCAGTCCCACCAGATCAAATAGGATCCTGATTCTACTCAAGATTCTTTGTAGTGCCAAAAAAGATGGGACTGGAAACCAATTTTGGATCACTGCATTCTGAACAAATTTGTCAACCAAACAAAATTCCAGATGGTCATGGTTCAGTCTCTCCTCCCCTTTCTGGAGAAAGACAATTGAATGTGCTCCATCAGGATGCGTATTATCACATAAAAATGGACAAATGCTCCAGAAGATTCCTTTGCTTCTGGCTAGGAGCCAATCATTACCAATTCCAGGCGCTACCCTTTGGACTCTCTACAGCCCCCAGTGTGTTCACAAACTGCATGGCAGTGGTAACAGCTCACTTCAGACTGCAAGGATTCCGGGTGTTTCTGTACTTAAACAATTGGCTCCTTACAGCCCCCACCAAGTGTCTACTGGTGACGGCTCTAAACTACACACTAACACTGGCAGAATACCTAGGAATCTCTACAAAGAGGTAGAAATGTAAGCTGACTCCTTCTCAAACCTTGGAATTGATAGGAGCAACTTTCAATATCCAATCCTGCCTGGTCTCCCTCCCAGATCACAGACTGGAAAGGCTAAGGTCCCAACTCCAGGTGATACTCTTTCAAGACCAAATTTCAGCTACGGCAGTCCTCCAGCTTCTAGGATCAATGGCAGCATCAATTACAATAGTTCCTCTAGCAAGACTACACACGAGACTTCTTTAGTGGCTCTTACTGATGCAGTGGTATCCTTCGCATAATCCTATGTCCTTTTAGATCCGCATAACAAAACAATGCAAACAAGACTTAATTTGGTAGATGAAGCCAGAGAAAGACTTATGAAGTCGCCCTTTCTCAACCCAGGGCCATACTGACCATAGAGACTTCCCTGATAGGGTGGGGAGCTTTTTCAGGAAAAGACGGTCCAAGGCACGGGGGAGGGGCAAATATAGAGACCTATCTGCATATCAATGTTCTAGAACTCAGAGCAGTGCCTCTAGCGTTGCAAGCATTCCAGTCTGTCCTCCCATCAGGGACAACTGCTATCCAGTCCGACATGTCAGTAGTCCAGTACATCAACAAACAAGGGAGAACCAAGCCCTATCCATTGTGTCAAGAGGCCATGAGAATGTGGCAATGGGCAATAGCTTTGAACTAATTGCAACGCATATTCCCGGGATTGCCAATGTGATTACAGACAAGCTGAGCAAATGTATCCTACTGCCTCATGAGTGGTCCCTCAATCCAATCACTGAGGCGAAGATCTTCAGCCTCTGGGGCCAGCCTTGTGTGACCTATTTGCCTCCCCAGTAAATTACAAATGCAGCAGCTACTTTGCCCTAACTCCCCTGTAGGGGGAGTCCTCGAGGGACGCTCTGATACACAATTGGCCCACAGGACTCCTTTATGCTTTTCATCCCCTTCCCCCGATTCCTCAATTTCTAAAGAAGGCCCTTCGGCTGAGAAGCAGAGTAATCCTCATTAGTGGCCCCAACAGGTTTGGTTTCCCTTCCTTTGGCCTCAGTATACCAACCATGGATTCTGGATCCAACTCCAGAATTGATCTCACACCCACAAGGGTTGACTCACCTAAACATATCCAGTCTCAAGCTGACAGCTTGGTTTCTCCACTTCCAGTAATTGCCAAGCAGAATAATCTTATCTCCCTGGTACACAATATCCTTCCAACTTCACATAAACCTTTCACCAGGAAAATCTATCTTAGCAAGTGGAAGAGATTCCTTATTTGGTCCTGACAAAGAAAACTAAACCCTTGCTCAGCTCCTGTTAATGTGGTTCTGGATTATCTGTCAGGTCTTCTTCATTCAGGAGCAGAAGCCTCCACCATTCGAGTACATTTGGCTGCTATCTCAAACTTCCATAATGGATTCCAAGACTCATCCTTAACTTCCCATGGTCTCGCGTATCAGACCACCCTTCAAGAAACTGATCAAGCCTTGGAGTTCAACTCTAGTACTGCAATCCCTGACACAATCACCTTTTGAACCTGTTGCCACTTGTGATATAAAGTTCTTATCCTGGAAATCACTATTTTAGTAGCCATCACCTCAGTAAGACACATATCTGAGCTTCAAGCCTGGTGCATAAAATGCCCTTACATGGTCTTTCATAAGGACAGAGTATCACTCTGGACTAACCCTTCCTTTCTGCACAAAGTAATTTCAGAATTGACAATTAACCAGACAACTGACCTACAAGTCTTTTTTCCTAACTACTCAAAGTGGAATACTCCCTTCATTTGCTGGGTGTGCATAGACAATTATGATTTTATCTGGTCAGAACTAAATCAGTACATAAATCAGACCAGTTGTTTGTTTCCTATTCAGGCCTTAAATTGGGAAACTATTTCTAAAGTGACCTTATCTGTTTGAGAAACTGCATATCCTTGGTCTACTAACATAATTCCTCTACAGATCAAGGTCAAAGCGCACACACCACCAGATCAGTGGTGACTTCTGTTGCTTTTCATTCAAAGGCTTCAATGGATATCTGTGCAGCTGCGACTTGGGCTACCACTCATACCTTTATCACTCATTACAAATTGCATTTGGTCTCCGGGGGAGAGCATCCTTTGGTTCAATAGTACTCAGAAACATCCTTCCATAAGGGCCTCCCAGGAGAAAGTAGCTAGGGACTCTGTCCCACCAGTAAGGAATGAATGAAGATGAACATCAGATAAAGTTATGTTCTTACCATAACGTTCCATCTGTGTTGTTCATCTTCATTCATTACATCCCACCCTCCTTCCCCCTCCAAGGGGCTCCTAGAGGTTCATATTTGGTCCAAATCCCACATTAGGGGAACTTGCTCAGGAAAAGTCTTTGCTTTCATTATCATGGGCAAACTCAATCTGAGGTAACAGGGAGAGGGATACTATAGGTAAAGCTTAGCTCGAGGTTTTTGGCTGGAACGAGCTTGTTATAAGGCCAACTTAGTTCTGAGGACAGGACAGACAACAATCGGTAATGAAGATGAACAATACAGATGGAACATTATGGTAAGAACTTTTTTTTTTTAATCTTACTAGGGAAGAATGTTTAGCACTGGATGAACCATGTAGCAAAAATATTCAGATTTGCCCCGATGATAAAGGGGGCACAATTATTAGACAAACCTCTTTATATAAATCACAAGAAATATTCCGTGCCTCACCAAAGTTCTGACTGGATACCAAGAGACAAGCTGAAGAAATAATAATCTTGTCAGAACACTGCTATGAGTCCAAGCTTTTAATAAAACAAGTAAAACCAGCATACAGTTCTTGAAAAATTCCAATAAAATGAGCACTTTCGGGTATGTACCCTTCTTCAGATTAACAAGCAATCATAACAATTCAAATTTAAAAAACAGTCCAGCCAATGGGTTATCAGTAAAATACCCGCCTACTCCTAAGGGCTGTTTCATAGGCACATTGTCATTCAGGCCATGTGTTCTATGGGCCATAAGTTCTATGATCCACTTCACCTCTAAGGCTTCTGTGCGGTGTCTTATATCACCCCCTCTATTATTCATGTTTACATTTATTATGGCCCTAAACTTGAATGTATGTGTAGTACAACGTTCTATGTGTCTATACAAAGCATTGTGAACATCACCAATTCTAATAGCCGAAAGATGTTGTAATATCCTTACTTTAAACATACAGTTTGTCTTTCCAATGTAGAAGCTTGGGCAATGTTGACACTCAGCTATATAGACTATATCCTTAGTTCTGCATGTGGCCCTCGCCCTAAATTCGAAAGCTTTACTAGTTACTGGATGTATAAATGTAGTACCACTATCTATATATGCACAGGCTTTGCATATTCCACAAGGAACGGTTCCCATATTAACCTTAAAAGGTTTTATCCTATTGATTTTTCCTTTACATAGGATATCTTTTAAATTTTTATTTCTCCTAAACCCAAACCTAGGAGTATTCCCTACTATACTCCTTGTTTTTTCTTCACTTGTTAAAATATTCCAATTTTTGCGGACAATATCACACACACCCTTAATATTACTACTATATGTCAGCATGATCTTCAAATTTTCTCCTTTTTGTCTATCATGGGGTGCATCATCTAAATTTCTTTTACCACACAATACCCATGGTTTGTACCTCTTTCTTCTAACATCTTTATCTCTATCTATATTCTTATTGACAATGCCCTCATTATAACCTCTGTCCTGAAAAAAAACTTTTAACTTATGTACTTCCGTCTCAAACTGTGCATCACTAGTGCAGAGTCTGGACACTCTACTAACCTGTCCCTGTATAACATTAGGGAATGTGAACCTGGGATGCATGCTGTCATACGTTAATAGTGTGTTTCTCCAGCAGTCCTTCCTGTACAAACTGGATGAAAAACCTTCTGCTGTTTGTTGTATACGAACATCCAGAAAGTCTATTTCTGAAGAGGAAGTGGCAACTGTAAATCTCAAAAATGTGGTAGTCGAGTGTATGTAAGTAACAAACAAATCTAATTCCTCCCTACTACCCCTCCACAAAATAAAAATATCATCCACAAAGTGCTTATATAGCGCTATATGTTGTGACCAGGTTCCATTCAATAAAAAAGATTTTTTTCTCCCAAAATGATAGTACCAGGTTAGCATATGTATTCGCACAGGGGGTGCCCATGGCTACCCCCTGTGCCTGCTTATATGCCTGTTGCATTCCCAGAAAGACATTATTTTCCAAAACCAATGCTAGCATAATTTCCAATAAATCTATCTTACTTCCTTCCACCCCCATATCACTCAACAATAGGCTAATCGCATTAATACCATAATCATTGCTTATCACTGTGAAAAGATTTTGTACATCCATTGTGACCATTAAGAACATTTCTGTGGAGTGTTCTGTATTAACTTCTCCTAGAGTTTTCAAAAAGTGTCCTGTATCTCTCAGGATATCATCTATGGTATCCACATATGGCCTCAGAGTGTATTCTAACCAAATCGATATATGTTCGGTGACCCAATCCCTCCCTGACACAATGGGTCTGAGGGGTGGGTTCACTAAAGATTTGTGTATTTTTGGGAGGGCTTTAAAAATGGGCGTAACTACTCCTTCTATCCACAAAAATTGAAACAATTCCTCACTTATTTTCATGTCCACTAACAATTGTCTTAACTTGTTATGTACTGTATCTATCACTTGTTTTACTACCAAGGGATTAATAGGGGTATAAATATTGCCATCAGATAGTAATTCCTGTATCTTAGTCTGGTAATATACAGTATCAAGCAGTACTACTGCTCCCCCTTTATCAGCCATTTTAATTGTCAAGTTTTCATTATTACTTAAATCATACAAAGCCATTCATTGGGTAGAAGTAAGGTTATAATATTTAATGTTAAGTTGTCAATCTCGCCTTCATTCTTGCTTGATGGGTTCGGAGCCGATCCTCGGCTCCGACTCGGCACTTGCTTTAGCTCGAGAACTCCTTTTACCAGCTCGAGGCAGCCCCATATCCCATGATGCAAGGCAGTAAGTACCCAGATCTCGTTTGCCGCTTCGCTTGGGAGGTCTTCTTTTTACCAGCTCCTGGTAAGTTGTTTCACTTTGTGATTTCAAGCCCCTTTTTAGTCAAAAAAAACTAATTTTTTGATAGTTTAATTTTAATTTCTATCCCTTGCTGACAGAAATTCCTGTCTTTTAATTTGTTCTTAGTTATCCCTATCCCATCCCCCTGTTAGGGTGTGTGTGTTGGTTTTTATAGAATACCTTTTGGTATTTTGTATAATTTAATTTATTTTTGACTGGTGTGTGTGTGTTGTGTGTCGGCACCATGTCAAAGGAGAGGGTTTCAGGTTTTAAGAAGTGTGACTCGTGCTGTCAGAAAATGTCTCTGACAGACGGTCACACTTCTTGCCTGTATTGTCTGGGCCCTCTTCACCTGCAGGACTCCTGTGCTATTTGTCACTCCTTCAGCCAGAGAGTCCTGCAGGAAAGACATAACAAACTGGTTCTTAGGGGCCTTCTTGCCGGAGGGCTCTCCGGCTAAGTCGGCTCCAATCGAAACCAGCAAGAGTTTCAAGGCCCAGGCTTCTGTTTCTAAGCCTGCGGCCTCGGCTCCGACTTCGTGAGTCGAGATCGGCTCGGCTGGAGCCGATTCTCGCTGAAGCCTTCGGCACCGATGGCTATCGGTGCCGAACTGTAGTGTCCACCGATGTCGGCTCCGATCGGCTCCAACACCCATGTGGCACAGGCATCGGTGTCGGCTCCGATCGGCTCCGACACCGTTACTTTGGTGGCTGTATCGGCTCCGAGAAGTCGGCTCCGACAGGATCCGTAGTATCGGCTCCGATGGCTCATTCCAGGAAGAGGTCGAGGTCTCCTTCCTTGGAGCCAATACTTTCGGCTCCGGCTTCACCTCTTCTGTCGGAACGGAGCCATCGGAGCCGATCTTCAAGGTCATCCAGGTTGTCTGACCAAGACCTAGAGAGAGTGGTCAGCAGATTGCTCAAGTCACAGGTACTGGCCCAAATGCTTCACAGTCCGTCTCAGCAGACGACTGTTGGTCCACACCCCGTTACAGTTCCTCCTTCAACTCTACCCCAGAGCTTGGAGTTGGAGTCTTCGGCATGGTTACTGCTACGGCTGGAGGACGGATACCCCTTCTGTTCCTTCAGCCTCTACTCTTATCTCCTCTTCCTTAGAGGATTCGGTGGTCGGGCTTCCATGGTCTCCTCCGAGGGGTGAGTGGCATCGGACCCTTGTCCGACCGCTCTTCCCCTTGGAGCCTCGGCCTTGGTGAGCTCGGCTCCGACATCTGCCTCGGAGACTTCCCTTTCGGTGGCCCCTGGAGTTCCTAGCTCTTGGAGCGGGTTCTCTCGGACCTGCCTGGGAGGGGAGCATTCGAGGTGATGAAGAGTGTACTGGCCACTGGTATCAGTCAGCAGTCTCTTCCCGTAGCTCCTCCCTCTATTGTACCTGTTGACATCTCTGCCACTTCTCTTGCTACAGGACCCAGAGATCCTCCGCCTCAGGTTTCCCCATTGGGAATTTCCCCTCTTCCGAGGATTCTCCTGATGTTTCGGGAGATCCTCCTAGGAAGAGGACTTGTAAGAGGAAGCATGTAGACTCCCGAGTCTGTCACGCCGGATACTGACTTTGATGAGTCAGAGGGATCCCTAGATCCCCTC
Organism: Protopterus annectens; assembly: GCF_019279795.1. Classification (NCBI taxonomy): domain Eukaryota; kingdom Metazoa; phylum Chordata; order Ceratodontiformes; family Protopteridae; genus Protopterus; species Protopterus annectens. The sequence goes on from NC_056743.1 coordinate 987,085,703, forward strand.
TGAGGATGTCTCCTTTTCAGACATCCTAGAACTTCTAAAACAGAGGGAAACTGGCCCACCAACAATCCCTCTGAGGATGAGTCAGTATACCTAGAGGCGTTTGGATCTCGGCCCTCCACCTCCTGGGTGTCTCCGCCTTCGACCCCTTATGCAGGTTATTGCACGAAGGCGTGGACAGCTCCTGACTCTGTAGAGCCAGTCCCTAGGAGGCCTTCTAAATTTATCACTGCCCCTAGTGACAAACAATTCCTTACCAAGGGTGTCCCCGCTGATGCCATGGTGGTGGCTGCGGCCACCAAAAGGAACTTGCAGATCCTTCCGTGCCGTCCATCCTCCTAATAAGGACTCTAGGACCATGGATAGGTACGGCAGCGGATGTTTTCCTCAGCGACCTTTGCTATGCGTCGCTGAATTATCTTTGTCACTTCACCAGACTCCAGAGATATCCTGAAGGAGCTGGGAGAAGTAGTTCAGGATCCTACAGCTGCAGGGGCTCAAGAAAAGATTGCCGCAGCTAGGAACCCTCAATTCCATTGCTAACTCCTCCATGCGGCTAATATCTTATGCTGGATGGAGCGAGTAGAGCCGCAGGCACAGGTGTGGCTCTTAGACGCCAAGCCTGGATGCGGCTATGTGATTTTGGATCCCTTTAAGGCGTCCTTCACAAATTCTCCCTTTGATGGGTCAGCTTTGGCCCTCAGGTGAAGGAGACCTTGACCAGGTGTGAGCAGGACGGCAAGACTCTTTCTGCTGTTGGAGTCCGTTTTCCACCCCTTCTAGGCCTTATCCCAAAGGACAGAAGGGTGGGAAGATGTGGTTCAGTAAATCCCAAGGAGTCACGCCGGATTCACGTGGTCAGTTTACCCCTAGAGGCAGAGGGGTAACAACAACAGACGCTCTAGAGGCAGAGGGGTCCGAAGAACCAGGGAAACAGGGAGCCTCTCTCTGATAAGCCCTTTCAGCATCCCTGAGGTGTTGCCCGGCTGTCCCTCCTTGGAGGCAGTCGGGGAAGATTATCACTGTACCCAGAAGCCTGGCATTCCCTCACTCCAAGACAGATGGGTACAGTCGATCATATCCAAGGGTTACATAATTCCTTTCGAGGAAAGTCCCTTCCCTCAAGTTCCCTTCCAGATGTACCACCCGGTCTAAGGGACATTGCAGAGTTAGAAATCGCAAAACTACTGCAAAAAGAGCCATTCAGCCAGTTACAATAGACCATTCAGAGCCGGAATCTACTCAAGGTTCTTTTGGTCCCCAAAAGACGGGAGACTGGAGACCAATATTGGATCTCAGCAGACTCAACAAGTCTGTCAGGAAGACAAGATTCGAATGGTCACTCTTCAGTCAATTCTGCCCTTCTTACAGAAGGACAACTGGATGTGCTCAATAGATCTTCAGGATGCGTACTATCACATCAAAATCCACAGACGCCCAGGAGATTTCTCCGCCGGCTGGGGTCCAGTCATTTCAGTTCAGAGCCCTGCCCTTTGGTCTCACTACAGCCCCCAGAGTGTTCACCAAATGCATGGCAGTGGTCACGGCTCACCTGAGACGCCAAGGATTCCAGGTGTTTCCGTATCTCACGACTGGCTCCTGTCAGCCACCACCAGGCATCAGCTTATACAAGCCAGGGATTACACAATAGACCTTTGTTCTCATTTGGGCATCTCAGTCAACTTCGAAAAGTCATCCTTATCGCCCTGCCAGTCTATTACCTTCATAGGCGCAAACTTAAACACTGTTCGGATGTCAGCTACCCTTACAGAACAAAGAGTTTCAGACATTCAGACTCATGTCAGGATCATTCTGGCCAGCAAGAAAGTACAGGCCAGAATGGTTCTAAAGGTATTAGGTCTCATGGCTGCAGCCATTACTCTTCTCCCCCGGCTCGATTCTACATGCGCCTCCTTCAGTGGATGCTGTTCACACAGTGGTCATACCAGCAACTCCCAATGCGTCACCAGATTCTGGTGACACAAATATGCAAAGAACATCTTGCTTGGTGGATCACATCGTCTCAGGTTCACCAAGGCAGGTGCTTTGTACCTCCGTCCCCGATAGCCACTGTCACCACGGATGCCTCCCTGATCGGGTGGGGGGGGGTCATTATCAGGGCAGGATGGTTCATGGGACGTGGCAACCGTTCGAGTACCATCTGCACATAAATGTCCTGGAGATGAGAGCAGTGCTTTTAACGTTGCAAGCCTTCAACGACTTTCTTCCCGTAGGGACAATTGCAGTCCACACAGACAACATGTCTGTAGTTTGGTATATCAACAAACAGGGCGGAACCAAGTCCTACCCTTGTGTTGAGAAGCGCTCAGACTATGGCAATGGGCGATCTCCTCTCATCGGTTTCTGGTAGCAACGCATATCCCTGGGAAAACCAACATTATAGCGGACAGATTGAGCAGAGCTATTCTCATGCCTCACGAGTGGTCTCTCAAGCAATCCATAGCGGAAGAGATTTTTCTGGAATGGGGTCCCATGTTGCGATCTTTTGCTACTCCCCAAAACAGCAAATGTCCAGACTTCTTCAGCCTCTTCCCTCTATCAGGCCATCCCCCCAGAGACGCTCTGACCCAGGATTGGCCCCAGGGACTTCTTTATGCCTTCCCTCCATTTCCTCTGATCCCTCAGGTGATCCAGAAAGCTACCGCTTTGAGAGCCAAATTGATTCTCATTGCCCTTACTGGCCTCGACAAGTTTGGTTCCGTTCCTCCATCATCACCTTTTGGTGCAGCCGTGGCATCTGGACCCAGTGCCAGATCTACTGATTCACCAATCTGGTCAGCTGCACCGTCAATCCCTTCTCTCAACCTCACAGCATGGTTGCTCCACTTCCTTCCTTAGCCAGGCTTCCTTTGATCTCTAACCCAGTTAGAGATATCATAGTAGCTTCATTAAAATCCTCTACCAGGAGGATTTACACAAGCAAATGGAAACGTTTCTCTTATTGGGCTAAGGCCCAAAATATTGATCCTTTTACTGCCCCTGTTCAGGCAGTTCTGGACTTCTTAGCAGAGATTTTTCATGCAGGCTCCTCTTCTTCCACAGTCAGAGTTCAGTTGGCTGCTATTTCTAATTTTCATGTCGGGATAGCAGATCATAATATTATGTCCCATAGGCTCTGCAGGGCCTTCTTGAAAGGAATTTTCCTACTAAAGCCTCCAATCAGGAATCCTCCTCCTCAGTGGGATCTAAATTTAGTGCTGACATCCTTGATTCTTCCCCTTCGAGCCAGCTGTTTCTTGTTCCTAAAATATCTTTCTTGGAAAACGTTATTCCTAGTGGCTATTACATCTGCCAGGAGGGTGTCTGAACTTCATGCTCTTCGGTTCGACCCCTATATGATTTTTCACAAAGACAGAGTATCTTTGAGAACTAATCCATCCTTTTTACCTAAGGTCGCTGCAAAAACAATCTGAATCAATCCATTGATCTCCCTGTATTTTTCCTAACTATTCAGATAGAGCTGAACAAAAGCTACATTATCTTGACGCCCACCGTCAGCTTAGATATTATTTGGACAGAACAAAAAATTTAGAAAATCTGATCAACTTTTTGTTTCCTATGCGGATAATAAAAAGGCCTTCCTGTTTCTAAAGTGACTTTGTCCAGATGGCTTTCTTGGTCATCACTGAAATTTATACGATCAGGGGAAAACAGCTGTGCTCAAAACCTAAAGCACATTCAACTAGGAGTTTAGCTACTTCTACAGCCTTTCAAGCTAGACTGCCTTTGGACACTATTTGTGCAGCTGCCACTTGGGCCACTCCTCACACTTTTGTTTCCCATTACAAATTGGACTTGGCCTCCAGGGACAGAGCCAGTTTTGGCTCTACAGTCCTCAAGAGTTTGTTCCATTGAGCCACCCAGGATAGAGGTGCTAGGACGGTCCCATCAAGCAAGAATGAAGGCGAGATTGACAACTTAACATTAAGAAGTTATGTACCTACCATAACGTTCCATGTTAGTTGTCTTCTCGCCTTCTTTCTTGACCCTCCCTCCTTCCCCTGGCCTGGACAGACCTTGTATAAGAAACTATTATGCTAAAGACCATTCAGACCTGGTCCTTTTCCATCTGTAAGTTTCTTCTTCCTTTGGGAAGTATTTTATGCTTGGTGTTATTGCCCTTTGTCAACAAACGAGATCTGGGTACTTACTGCCTTGCATCATGGGATATGGGGCTGCCTCGAGCTGGTAAAAGGAGTTCTCGAGCTAAAGCAAGTGCCGAGTCGGAGCCGAGGATCGGCTCCGAACCCATCAAGCAAGAAAGAAGGCGAGAGAAGACAACTAACATGGAACGTTATGGTAGGTACATAACTTCTTATTCGCTTTTCCTTCATAAATGTATTGTGCAAAATCTTGTTCACAACATTTAAGAAATACATGCATGGCCGTCGTAAATGGAGGTGCAAAACTACTTGGTTGTTTTAACCCAGAATCTCTAGGTGTATTAAGACCAAAGATGTGTTTCAGCACCACATTTCTGCAAAAGAACATTAGGTCCATGATGACCTCATTATTTTTTTTTTCAATAATCATTTTTATTGTTTTGCCAAACCATTATACATTTCACACACTATTTACATTATGTACAATATTGCTTCCAATGTTTTAGTTCCATTTTGAATTTCCCTATAATACATTAAGAATAAATATCATTTTAACCAAGTACAGGAAATTAAAATCACAAAAAATTAAACATAAAAGCATCTACAATAGACAATTATAAACCAACTCAAGCCAATAATTTGTATCATTTCTACATTTTCTATCTAATCCAAGAATGTGTTGGTACACATACAGAATGTCCTGACGGAAAGTGGATAGGAACCGCCACGCCAAAATAATATTAAAGATTTGTTCCCAAATTTTTATGCTGTTTATACTTTTCTTATTATTTCTAATTAACAATTTGTGCGCTAATATATGCTTAATCGCTAACAGCCTGAAATTTTGCCACGACACCTGTGCTGGGTTCAACCAATTTGTGGCTATATATAATTTCATTAGTAAACTAATATTCATAATTACAATCTTTTTGTTTTGTCCAAATTCTCCGTGGAATATGTAAAATCAGAAATTCCCAGGAGAGTGTTGAGTTTTGGTAACCCATTTTTTGTAGTTGTAACTTTAAAGAATTCCATAATTTATAAATGCACTTGCAACTCCAGAACATGTGTAACAGGTCTGCTGTCTGATCTACACACTGTGGACATTTAGGTGACTTTTTGAATCAAATTTATGAAGTGTAAGATGGGTATAATATGCATTGTTAAATATCAATTGAGTAAAGACCAGTTTTTGAAGTGATACGGATTTTAATGTTAAGTTAAACGCCTCTACTATTTTACTGTCGTCTAGGGATGGCAATTTCTCTCTCAGTATTTGGATAACAGAATATGATTATTATATTTTTCTCTTTTGCCATTTTATACACTGAGGATATATATTTTCTATCTTGTTGCAATGCTTCCCACAGATGACCTGAAATAACTAGTTCCTCTTTTTATTTCAGAACTGGTAAAATAATTTATGGCCAAATCTTTAACTGCCTCATTATAATTAAATAAGAGATGGGAAGATTCATCTCTTTTAAGATATCATGTACCGCTACTCCTAGGAAGGGGTATAAATCCCTTACAGTTAATTCCTTAATAAATGGATATTTCTTTAAGTCTATCAGTTGATTACCAATAGTTATATTAGGATTTCCATCAAATGGTTGAAACATCATCATATATTTTAAAAGGTTCAAGGAGGCAAACAGAGTTTGAGTCGCCACTGCCCATACCTTGATGTGTTCCATTAACTCATATTTACTCAATGTTTTTATATTCAAAATGGTACAGCTTTAACATTAATTCTCTTCCCTTTTATATGTTTATAATTTAGCAGTACCCATTTGGGTATCCATTTTCTATTTTCACTATCCAAGTAAGACACCCTTAAAATCCTATTGGCCTGAATCACTGTATAATACATCTCAAAATCTGGTAAATCCAACCCCCCCCTCGTTTTAGGAGCCATCAGTGTTTTCTTAGGATATTCTCATTTTTCTGGGTTCCCACAGAAATTTCCCCAGTCCTATCTGAAATTGCTTGAAAAAGGATTTCGTGATTTTAAGTTGTGCTGCTCTAAAAATATATAGCATTCTGGGGAGAACGTTCATTTTTATTATCGCTGCTCTTGCCATCATCGGTAGCTTCAACTTACTCCATCTTTTCAAATCCATTGTTATTCGGTCTCCAGTTGCCTTAATATTGTTGATAAAAAATTCTCTATTTTCAGTTGAAAAGTCAATCCCCAAATATTTTATTCTTTCTTCTGTCCTTATTCGTCCTATCAATGGTAGCATTGAAAAAGGTGTAGGTGTCATGATGACCTCATTATAAATACTCTCCCTACTCGGTACAAAAGTTAAACCTTTGTTTAATACAAAGCACTCATCATCAGATAGACAATGACTAGATAAATTACAAACAATATTAAAATCGGTATTGTCAGTCACTCTAATGTCCGTCTTTTTTTGTTGTTGTCCCTGCCTTCGCTCAGCGAACGTTTCCAAGCGCCCTTCTTCTTTACGGGTGCTGGAAGTTGAGACAAAAAATGCTGCTCACCTTGTATCTCCTTACGCCTTTTTATGCATCTTTCTGCTATTAGAATTGGTGATGTTCACAATGCTTTGTATAGACACATAGAACATTGTACTACACATACATTCAAGTTTAGGGCCATAATAAATGTAAACATGAATAATAGAGGGGGTGATATAAGACACCGCACAGAAGCCTTAGAGGTGAAGTGGATCATAGAACTTATGGCCCATAGAACACCTGGCCTGAATGACAATGTGCCTATGAAACCCGCCCTTAGGAGTAGGTGGGTATTTTACTGATAACCCATTGGCTGGACTGTTTTTTAAATTTGAATTGTTATGATTGCTTGTTAATCTGAAGAAGGGTACATACCCGAAAGCGCTCATTTTATTGGAATTTTTCAAGAACTGTATGCTGGTTTTACTTGTTTTATTAAAAGCTTGGACTCATAGCAGTGTTCTGACAAGATTATTATTTCTTCAGTTTGTCTTTTGGTATCCAGTCAGAACTTTGGTGAGGCACGGAATATTTCTTGTGACTTTTTGCTCTATTGTGTTCTGTGTGCCTTACATGCTATGGAGGGAACAGCAGTAACTACCACTTCATATCCATTGGCTATGTCGAGCCGTATGAAGGATCCGTCGGATGGTACATCTTTTAAAAATATTTTTCCTAAGGACAATCCACTGTTGAATATGGACTTCATGGTTCTGAAAGATAGCTGCCTGATTGACTCCATACCTGTGAGTACTGATAAAAATTTTGATGAGACACTAAGAGACTTCAGTTACAAGGTGGGAAGGCTGCAACAACTCCAATGGCAAACTCACCACTTTGAAGCTTGTCTCAAGTTTGGGATAGTACCCAGAGGCATGAGAGTACTATGTATGCCGACCCAAGGTGAGCGGTATCCTGAGTTGCTAGCTAAGTGGCAACTAATCAATATACGCACTGGGTTTCAGTATATGGAACTTTTAATCAACTTTTTTGAACCAGAAATTGTAGCCTTAAAAAAGAGTATTGTGGCATTACAACATAAACTTGAAACTGAATTTTTGGAGAAAAGGTATGCTGAAAGGCTGGAACAGTTATACATTACTCTGTCGGATAGTGATGAAAAGCTTAAGACTCAAAAGACTGGTAAATTAAGGAGAGATTATGATGACTTTTTAAGGGGGAACATCTTTTTGTGGCCCAGAGATAGGGTACAAAACAGGTCCGTGAATGTTCCACCTTTAAGGAGGTTTGATACGAGTAAACCGGATGTGACATCGATTAGCGGACATACACCCTCAGTACGTGGCACCACACATCAAACAATAGCCATCGTAGGGCAGTTGGATGCACCGCAGGATCTCGAGCCGACGCAAAAGACCCAACAACCAGTTTTGGAAGTTCCGGTGGTTGAGGAAGATGGAGGTAACACAATGAGTAATGAACGAACTGATGTCAGGGAATGTTCGCAACTTGATGAGTTTATTCGGATGGGCGCTAGGCGTAAGGAGATACAAGGTGAGCAGCATTTTTTGGCTCAACTTCCAGCACCCGTAAAGAAGAAGGGCGCTTGGAAACTTTCGCTGAGCGAAGGCAGGGACAACAACAAAAAAAGACGGACATTAGAGTGACTGACAATACCGATTTTAATATTGTTTGTAATTTATCTAGTCATTGTCTATCTGATGATGAGTGCTTTGTATTAAACAAAGGTTTAACTTTTGTACCGAGTAGGGAGAGTATTTATAATGAGGTCATCATGGACCTAATGTTCTTTTGCAGAAATGTGGTGCTGAAACACATCTTTGGTCTTAATACACCTGGGTTAAAACAACCAAGTAGTTTTTCACCTCCATTTACGACGGCCATGCATGTATTTCTTAAATGTTGTGAACAAGATTTAGCACAACACATTTATGAAGGAAAAGCGAATAAATATTATAACCTTACTTCTACCCAACGAAAGGCTTTGTATGATTTAAGTAATAATGAAAACTTGACAATTAAAATGGCTGATAAAGGGGGAGCAGTAGTACTGCTTGATACTGTATATTACCAGACTAAGATACAGGAATTACTATCTGATGGCAATATACCCCTATTAATCCCTTGGTAGTAAAACAAGTGATAGATACAGTACATAAGTTAAGACAATTGTTAGTGGACATGAAAATAAGTGAGGAATTGTTTCAATTTTTGTGGATAGAAAGAGTAGTTACGCCCATTTTTAAAGCCCTCCCAAAAATACACAAATCTTTAGTGAACCCACCCCTCAGACCCATTGTGTCAGGGAGGGGTTGGGTCACCGAACATATATCGATTTGGTTAGAATACACTCTGAGGCCATATGTGGATACCATAGATGATATCCTGAGAGATACAGGACACTTTTTAAAAACTCTAGGAGAAGTTAATACAGAACACTCCACAGAAATGTTCTTAATGGTCACAATGGATGTACAAAATCTTTTCACAGTGATAAGCAATGATTATGGTATTAATGCGATTAGCCTATTGTTGAGTGATATGGGGGTGGAAGGAAGTAAGATAGATTTATTGGAAATTATGCTAGCATTGGTTTTGGAAAATAATGTCTTTCTGGGAATGCAACAGGCATATAAGCAGGCACAGGGGATAGCCATGGGCACCCCCTGTGCGAATACATATGCTAACCTGGTACTATCATTTTGGGAGAAAAAATCTTTTTTATTGAATGGAACCTGGTCACAACATATAGCGCTATATAAGCGTTTTGTGGATGATATTTTTATTTTGTGGAGGGGTAGTAGGGAGGAATTAGATTTGTTTGTTACTTACATACACTCGACTACCACATTTTTGAGATTTACAGTTGCCACTTCCTCTTCAGAAATAGACTTTCTGGATGTTTGTATACAACAAACAGCAGGTTTTTCATCCAGTTTGTATAGGAAGGACTGCTGGAGAAACACACTATCAACATATGACAGCATGCATCCCAAGTACACATTCCCTAATGTTATACAGGGACAGGTTAGAAGTGTGTCCAGACTCTGCACTAGTGATGCACAGTTTGAGACGGAAGTACAAAAGTTAAAAGGTTTTTTTCAGGACAGAGGTTATAATGAGGGCATTGTCAATAAGAATATAGATAGAGATAAAGATGTTAGAAGAAAGAGGTACAAACCATGGCTATTGCATGGTAAAAGAAATTTAGATGATGCACCCCATGATAGACAAAAAGGAGAAAATTTGAAGATCATGTTGACATAATAGTAGTAATATTAAGGGTGTGTGTGATATTGTCCGCAAAAATTGGAATATTTTAACAAGTGAAGAAAAAACAAGGAGTATAGTAGGGAATACTCCTAGGTTTAGGAGAAATAAAAATTTAAAAGATATCCTATGTAAAGGAAAAATCAATAGGATAAAACCTTTTAAGGTTAATATGGGAACCGTTCCTTGTGGAATATGCAAAGCCTGTGCATATATAGATAGTGGTACTACATTTATACATCCAGTAACTAGTAAAGCTTTCGAATTTAGGGCGAGGGCCACATGCAGAACTAAGGACATAGTCTATATAGCTGAGTGTCAACACTGCCCAAGCTTCTACGTTGGAAAGACAAACTGTATGTTTAAAGTAAGGATATTACAACATCTTTCGGCTATTAGAATTGGTGATGTTCACAATGCTTTGTATAGACACATAGAACGTTGTACTACACATACATTCAAGTTTAGGGCCATAATAAATGTAAACATGAATAATAGAGGGGGGTGATATAAGACACCACACAGAAGCCTTAGAGGCGAAGTGGATCAAAGAACTTATGGCCCATAGAACACCTGGCCTGAATGACAATATGCCTATCAAACCCACCCTTACTGATAACCCATTGGCTGGGCTGTTTTTTTAAATTTGAATTGTTATGATTGCTTGTTAATCTGAAGAAGGGTACATACCCGAAAGCGCTCATTTTATTGGAATTTTTCAAGAACTGTATGCTGGTTTTACTTGTTTTATTAAAAGCTTAGACTCATAGCAGTGTTCTGACAAGATTATTATTTCTTCACTTTATATAAATAGAATGCATTTATTAAGAATGTTCATGACAATCTTTTGACTATGATTTGTATATGTATTTGAATGTAGATGACCCTTTTTTTTGCCTATTTTTCAGAGTTTACCAAAGATTTAAGTTGAGCCACCTTTGCTTCCTATAGTTTCAGGACAAGGTTGGCTAACTGAACCTTTATCTATATATGCTGAAGAAAAGCTAAAACCAGTTCTGGTCAAGACACCTGCTTGTACTTAAAGACACTGAAGATTTTCTTGCCAGCTTGTACACATGTAGAGATGGTTTAAATGACATCAAAAATCTTAAATTTGTAACCATGAATACACTTGCACTTTTTACTGTAATACCCAATGATTTTGTACAGAGGCAGTCAAGATCTGTCTCAGCACAGTAGATAATTAACCAAATTTAAATTGTTAGAGCTGGTACTTGCACAATGTTTGAAGGTGAATATTATCTTTTTACAGAAATTAGGCGTAGCTATGGGCACTGCTTATGCCAATAGCTGCACAATGGGAAAATGGACACATTTTAAGTTCATCCAGATTTAGTAGTAATGTCATCCATTACAAAATATTTGTGGATATTTTTTCACTTTGGTGTGGGACCACTGATGAGTTGATTTCATGAAGCTTTTAAACTCCAGCACTGACTTCCTTAAGGTTCCTGTTGCACAGTCATACTCTGAAATAGTCAAGTTGTATAAAAACAAATATGGTGTCTTAAATACTAGTGCTTTCAGGAAACTGCACTAGGAAAAAATCAGTACATTACATTGTATAAGTATGCACACAAGGTTTATACTTAAAGGGCAGTTTCTGAGGATGTCAAAATTACATACATATGCTGCACACACAAAGGAAGCATATAATAGGCTTGGTAAAGAATTTTTTACATCAGGGCAATTGGCACCAAATTACAGGGACTACTAATACAGTGAGGGCATTAAGAAAAGGGAGACCGTATTTCTCCAAGAAAAGTGGACTGTATCCATGTGATCAAAATTCTAGATATACTATTTCTAAAAGAGGTGCCAGGGTTCATCTTACATTTCCCAACAATACTAGTTATGTGATACCCTTAGAAGAAATTGGTCAATCTTATTAGCCAACCAAGGCATTAATATCATTGCTGGTGGTTCTCCCAGCTTGTTTTAAAAATGGGCCAGCGCTGAAACAACTTTTATGGCAATAATTTAAGACATTCACATTGACAGGATCTGCACTTAACATGCAGAGCCTGTAATGCTTGTAGTTCTATCAAAAAATTATTTTCCTATTTGTTCTAAAACAAATCAGAGGATTTGTGCAAAGATTTATGCAGACTGCATGAGTAAACATTTGGTGTATTCAGCAACCTGCAATTTGTGCTCATTTTTATGCTGGAAAACACCAACATTTTACAACATTTAGGAGATATACATACAGAAATACTATAAAAGCACACTTGCCAATAGTAATCATGGGCATGGTTTTGCCATTCACACACGTGAATTCAGAGGTGGTGATATCAAGAATAAAACAGAAAATGCATTAAAATGCACAATTACACTTCAAGCAGATAGGTTGGGTTTTAAGGATTGTATACCTTTAAAACCAGCACTCAAAGTACAGATTTCATTGGGGTTTTAATTGCTTGATTTGTAACAGATTTTTGTATTTAAACTGCAGTTTCCAATGGAGTTTTATAGTCTATTGAAGTGTGGAGAGCATGAAAGCTCTTGCCCAATAAGAAAACAAGTTTAATTTTGCCTAGCAGCTTTGATTGGTCTTCGTGTTTGTATTGCAAAATTGCATGCAAAGTCTAAATTGGTTTTATTTACATTTTAAATTAAGCCTTTTGGGGGTTCTAATACCTCAGCAGGAATAGACCCCTTTCCTAAATCAAAGAATGATTAAAGTTCATGAAATTAGTATTCCACAAGTGCTCTTTGCAGCACCTGCACTGTGCTCAGTAATTACTCTCCCTGCAATTCAAATATCCATTACTCCCTACTACTATTGGAGCTGCCTGAGTATCACTGCAGGGATCCATCAGTGGATCCTTAGATTACAGTAAAAACACTGCCCATGTTTTAGCCACAGTTCCTTACTGCCTTCACCTGCTTATGTTTTGTACACAGACCATTATAGTCTGACCTCCAGGTATGTGGTAGAAACTCTTCCAAAGGTGGAGCAGAACTTCTCAAAGCATCTACTAGGCACTGTCAGGACATCCTAATTAAACAGGCAAGTTTCCTTGGTGTCTCCAGGTGCCCCCAATTCTATAGACTAGATTACAACAAAGAAGTGAACTGTGGACAACTTAGCTACCTTTGACCTAAACTTTCAAAATACAGGGGGCTCAAGTCTAATGCCATGACTACAGCATCAGTAATTGGGTTGTGTCCAAAGTGTTTTGGTATCACATGTAGACTTGGATATATACATAGCCCAGAAGTCTACCACAGTCAAGAATTCAGAACATGTTCTAAATCATTACCTACTGGGTTTCCTATTCTCCAATTCAGCATTGGGGTCTTCCACAGAACTAGAGTTATTCATACCCTAGCGAGTCTTGATCTTGTGGTCTTCAAGGCTGGATACTAAACAGCTGCAAGAATGTTCCTGTCTGCAAGTCAATATACCTAACACTACCCATCTTGAGACTGGAATGTCCCCTTCACCCATTTGTGTGCCTTCCTACAGCACAGCTCCAGAATAGGAGTGAGATCACCCCAAATTTGTATCTTGTTACAGAACCAATGCTGTGTTTTTTACCAACATATCTAACCAATTTACACCTACGCCCCACACCAATTCCTTCCTTTTCAGCAAGTGGTATTCACCCCAATAAATTCTATACTGTCCTGGTTTATTCCAAATTAATCCATTCTACCACTTGACTAGAATCATAGATTACTACCCTTCACCTTGCAAGGTAAACTTCTGTGTTATAGAGTACATTTAATCACCAGGAAAGGCAGACTGGGTAGAAGCCTATTTTCAGCAAAAGCCCACGCAGAAAAGCTTCAATATTTAAAAAGTTATGTCTTACCATAACGTTCCGGGTCATTGATCTTCATTACCAATCTTCTGTTCTGACTCGGCAGTTTACCAAGCCAGCGCCAGTCTATATAGTGCCCTTCTCCATATTACCTCAGATCTTGTTTGCCATGTATGAAACAAAACATGCCAGACAGCCTCTCCGCTAAGTGTTCACTTTTTCGATAAGACTTTTTTCAATACTTAGTCATTGTTTTTGTTGAACACTTTGCTAGTGCCCTACTTTCACCTTTTTCTACCAGTTGGAAATTCTTGTACCATTGTTGTACTTTTCCCTTACCCCGTTGGGTAGTTTTACCACAGTTGGTACACCCTCTGTTCTTTCACTTTCCTTCTTACACTTAAAGGATTGTGTTGCTTTTCTTGTTTGTGGGTTATTATTGGATTGTGTTTTCCTGTTTGGAAATTAAACTGTTGTGGAAAATGTCAAAAGAAAGTGACTAACAGATTTAAAAGATGTGGCAGAAAAATGCCAAACGCAGACAGTTATGTATCTTGTGTATACTGCTTAGGGCTTTCTCACTTATTGGAAAAAACGCCTTGTAATATTTATAAGACTTTCAGCTCCCGCACGACTGCGGAACACAAAAATAAACTTATGCTTGCTGGTGTATTAAAATCTCCCTTTGTGGAGGTGATCTCTGAGACGGAGGCTTCACCCCCTCCAACGATAAGAGGAGGAAGTCCCTGCCTGCTGCTCCTCACGAGACAAAATTATCAGAACCAAGGCCTAAGGTTCCAAAGTTATCGCATAGTCATTGGTTTTTGAGGCCGAAATCCTCTGCTCCAATCTCAGCTCCAAGTGACTTTCATTAGTACTGTCTATTCCCTCAGCACCAATCATAGCTTACAAGATACCGACCACACCATCTGCTCCCATCTCTGACTGCACAAACTTCGGCACAGACAACCATTACGAAAACTGCCTCGGCTCCACAATATCTCTGCCAACAATAGCCACTCCTGAAAATGGGTCTTTTCCTCCCTGAACTTCATATTGGTCATTCGACCTCTGCTCAGAGATTAATTTCTTCCCAGGACCAGATATTCCCAGTTGATGGGTCCCTTCTATGAGACAGCAGTACAGTCCTTTCCTTGAATGCCCAGTTTCACCATTAGGGATATCTATCCATTCCTCTAAGAGCCTGCCAAAGTTAGATGTAGTGAGACTGGTGGACCAGCTGTTGACAGCCAGAGGCATTTCTACACCTCAGAAACCCACCCTCCCTCCCATTTGGTGCACAGGGCCCTGTTCAGAGGACTTCACAGTATTTTCCTCCTCCAACCTCTTCACAGGTTTTAGAAGTCGTCACAGACCTCTACCCCAGTTCCAGCTGCTTCAGCACTGATAGTGGAGCTCACTTTGGTGCCGGAGACTTCCCTAGCCTGAACCCTCTGTGGAAACAGGCCATCCTCTGGTCAGAGATTAGCCTGCCTCGGCAGCTCTCTCTCTCCCGGAGGCTCCTTCCCTGGGGGCTTGCCCTTTATGGCTGGGTGTAACCCTGGCTCTTTGTCCTCTTCGGTTTCGGGCTCCCATCCCTCCTTGGAAGATCATGGCTTCCAGGCAATGGAGAGAGCATTAACCACAGCACGCTCTAAGTTGGACCCATCAGCAGAGACATGCTCTCCCACTTCTGAGCTACAGCTACCACCTCTCACTACTATTGGACATTGGGCCTGGGAGCCTTAAGTTAGCCTTCATCAAGGTTCCTATTCTGTGGGTTCCTCCACTGACATTCCCCTTGAGGAGGTCCCTCGCAAGAAAGTGTGCAAGAGAAAACACGTAGATTACCCATGAGGAATCACTGACCGAAGATACAGACAACAGGTAAGGGTCCCCATTGTCATCCCCTGAAGATGTCTCTTTTGGGGACATCTTAGAAATACTGAAACAGTGGGGCAACTGGAAGTCCAGCACCCTTTCCCTCAAAGGAGAATGTATTCTTGCAGGCCAAGCCCAACCCTCTACCTCCTGGGTGACCCCCCCCCCCTGCAGATGAACTTGTTCAGTACATCATGCAGCGGGCTTAGAAGAACCCTGCTGCCACTGAGCAGATTCCACATAGACAAGATAAGGTACTCTCTCCACTGGAAGATCAACTCCATTGATCCAAAGGTCTTCCTGTTAATGCTATGGTTGTGCTGGCAGCCACAAAGAGCTCGCTGAGGACAGCTCCACTGTCCATCCTCCGAACAGGGAGTCTGGGGTGATAGGATAGAAAAGTGGGTCTTTTCCTTCAGCAACCTTTGCAATCAGGTCGATGAACTACTTGGTACACTTCACGTGTCTTCCGAGAATTAATTTCAGAGCTTTCCAAAACAATTGCAGGAGCAGTGTCTGAGGTACGAGACGATTGCCTCACAACTTGCTACCCTGGAGTCCATTTCCAATTCGTCCACGAGGTTGATTTCCCACTCAACCAAAGGGACAGCAGGAGCTGGAGTTGTGGCTACACACCACGCCTGGATGAGACTGAGATTTTGTGGATTCTTTTAAATCTTCCTTAATGCCCCCATACAGATCTCATCCCTTGTTTGGCTCTAAGGTTAAGAATACTTTGGCCAGGTGTAAAAAGGACGGCAAGATCCTGTCTGCTGTAGGTGTCAGTTTCTCTATTCCTCAGAGACCCTACTCTAGGAACCACAGGACTAGAAAAATGTGGTACTGAAAAGCCCAAGGGCCTTTCTGCGACACACGGGCCAAATTTTCCCCTTGGGGAAGAGGAGGTAATTCAAATGGAAGACATTCCTTTAGGGGCAGAGGGGGCCCACATAACCAGGGACCCAGAGATTTTCTCTGGACAGCCCTATCAGCACTCCTGAACAGCGGCCCGAATGCTTGCCTCTGGAGGTAGTTGGGGGTCATTTCTCTCTGCACCACTTTGCCTGGCAAGAGATAACCATGAATTCTTGGGTGCAGACAGTAATAACCAGAGGATACTGCATTTCTTTCATTTCAAAGCCAACCAGGCATATTCCTAACTTTCCACCCAAAAGGAATTCGCAGCAATAGAAATTAAAAAGCTGCTTCAAGAGTCTCATCCAAGTAGTTCCCCCAGACCAACATAAATCTGTTTTACTAGATTCTTTAGTGCCAAAAAGAATGGGACTTTAGGCCCATTTTAGACTTCAGCAACCTAAACAAATTTATCAAACAAGTTCTGGATGGTCACAGTACAGTTGAGAACTTCCTTTATTTGGGAAAAGACTATTGTATGTGCTCTATAGATCTTCAGGACGTGTATTACCACATAAAAATGGATAAATGCTCCAGATGATTTCTCCACTTCTGGCTGGGAGCCGATCATTACCAATACCGAGCATTGCCTTTTGGTCTCTCTATAGCCCCCAGAGTGTTCACCAAATGCATGGCAGTGGTGACAGCTCACTTGAGACTGAGGATTCTGGGCATTTCCATATTTGGATGACTGGCTCCCTACCACCCCAATCAAGCATCAACTACTGTTCATCGTACAGTAAACAAGAAAACTTTTGACACACCTGGGCATTACTGTGAACGATAGCAAATGCAAACTTACACCATCCCAAAGGCTGCAGTTCAATGGGGGCGGAATTTGACAAATGGATTTTTCTGAAATTTCTTCCCTCCCACAGATTACAAAGACAGACTTTAACTCTAACCAATTCTGAAATACACCAAGGTTCCAGCAAGTGCGATTCTACAACTTCTGTGATCTATGGCAGCTTCCATCATGATGGTCCCATTAGTGAGACTCCTTCAAGAGTTGTAAATAACTCAATGGTTCCCTTTAGATCTTCCTATGTCTTACAGGATCAGGATAACCAAGCATTGCAAACGAGACATTCTCTGGTGGCTGAAGCCAGATCAAAACCTATGGAGTCGCCCATTCTCCTCTGCTTTACCCTTAGCCATAGTGAATGCAGACACCTCCCTGATCGGGTTTGGGGTATTATCAGGGACAGACAGTCCAAGGCACGTGGTCACCCCTGAAGGAAAATTTGCACATCAATGTTCTGGAACTGAGAGCAGTGCTTCCCGAGTTGCAAGCATTCCATTCTGTCCTGCCTTCAGGAACAATTGCCAAACAACATAAATAGTCTGGTACATAAACGGGGGAACCAGATCCTACGCTTTGTTGGAAAGCCATGAGAATCTGGCAATGGGTGATAGCTTCCAATTGCTTTCTTGTAGCAACCCACATTCCCAGGGATTCCAATGTGATTGCAGACAAGTTAAGCAGATGCATTCTCCTGCCTCACGAGTGGTCCCTCAATCCGAAAGTGGCAGCAGAGATTTTCAGTCACTGGGGTCAGCCTTGCTGAGATCTGTTTCCCCCACAAATCCATCAGCTATTTTGTCCTAATCCCCCCTGCAGGGGGAGTCGAGGGATGCTCTCCTACATGATTGGCCTGTGTGTCTTCTCTAGGCTTATTCTCCTCTACCCTTGATACCACAATTCATGAAGGCTCTTTGATAGAGAAGCAAAGTGATCCTTATTGCTCCTTACTGGCCTTGTCAAATTTGGTTCCCCTTTCTATAGCCTCATCTCATTTGTCAATCCTGGGTTCTGGATCCAATCCCGGACTTGGTAATGCATCCATCCACAAGGCGTGTTTCACCCAAATGTATCCAGTCTCAAGCTGATAGCTTGGTTTCTCCACTTCTGCAGTTTGCCAGGCAAAGTAACCTATCCTCTCCAGTTAGTCATTCTTTTGTCTTCAAACTATCCACCATAAGGTTTTACCTTCGTAAATGGAAGAGATTTTTTCCACTGGTGCAAGGATACTAACCCTTTCTCTACACAATTACCTATTGTTCTGGCCTATTTACCTACTCAACCCGAGTCTGGAGGTGCAGCTTCTTTTATGAGTCCATCTGTCTGTGATATCAAACTACCATAATGGCTTTCTTCATAATTCATTAATTTCTCAAAGACTAAAACTTTTCTAAAGGCAGTTCTCCATATCAAGCCCCCTTTAAAACAACCAACTGAGCCATGGGACTTTATGGTTTTACAATCTTTAACCAGTTCCCTCTTTAAACCGGCAGCCACACTATAGACTTGCCTGTATTCCTCCCAAAATTCTCTAATAAAGGGAAGTATATTTTTAATTTGTTTGACATTCAGACTACATTTTTACCTTGACAAGACAGCCTTTCAGACAATCTAACCAACTACTGCCTATTCTAGTCCTAAGATAGGGAAAGTAGTATCTAATGTTACCCTATCCAAAGGTCTTGGAGATAGCATTACCTACATATACCATGAAAATAAGATAGCTATTCCTGCAAGAATTAAAGCGCACTCGATCAATTTCAACTTATGTAGCCTTCCATTCTAGGGCTTCCATGGATGACATTTACGCAGCAGCAACATGGGCCTCTCCTCAATTTATTACGCATTGTAAATTGGATAGGATTTCTAAGGGGAAGAGCTTCCTCCGGCTCAATGGTACTCTTGAATATTCTTCCTTAAGGCCTCCCAGAAAACAGGTAGCTAGGGACTCTGTCTTACTTGTAAAGCATGAATGAAGATTAACATCAGATAAAGTTATGTCTTACCATAACATTCCAACTGTGCTGTTGATCTTCATTCATTACAACCTCCCCCTCCAAGGGCTCTTGGAGGTTCGGTTATGGTCCTCCTACTCCTGGTAAGGTTACTTGCTTAGAGAAAGCCTCCACTTTTTCTATAAACTGTCCTGTTTTCTAGGCAAACTATCAGATCATTTGTTCACCGGGAAAGTAAGACTTGAACGAGCCAATTTTCAGTGGAGGGCTGGGGAGAAACACACCAGACACGTCTATGTAATGTGGGAGGACCCAGAGGAAACCCACACAAACACAGGGAGGACATGCAGACAGAAGGCACCCCACCCAATAATCAAACTGGAAAAAGTAAAGTTTTGTACCTACCATAAATGTAGATGTTAGAGTGCTAATACAGCAGCAGTCATAACAGATGGGGTTCTCCTACAGTCAGGCGGGTCCTCGGTCGGCCGAATTCCAAAGTCTAGGTTCGGCGTCGGTTGTCGTCGCTTCTTCCCCGTCAGTGCGACAGGGGTATAAAAGAATCAGCAGACGTCATTTTCTTCAGTTTTTCTTGCCCCAGATGTCAGGTGCCCCCAGAAGGAAGGCAATACATAAATTTGTGTAATAAAGCAATGCCATATAATCAAAATACAGTAGTGCAAGCAAATACATCAAGAATGAATACTCCAATCAGGTTGCATGAGGAGATGTTAGCCAATAGGCCTGTCCCAAGAGGGAAGGAGGGAGGGAAACCTAGACTGCAGCTGTACTAGCACTCGAACATCTACATTTATGGTAGGTACAAAACTGTACTATGTTCATCATGCATACAGCTGCAGTCATAACAGATGGGTAGAATCCCAAAGCTAAGAAAGGGGTGGTAGGCACTAGGTGGAACTAGGAGGAGCCAGAATGCCCTGCAAGACTGCAGTGGCAAAGCCCACTCTAGATTTGGAGTATAGTGGAAGGTGTTAGTGCTTGGAGAAGGTATGCACAGAACTCCAAGTGGCTGCTTCCAAAATATCTTTGGTAGGAACTCCTCTGAGAAAAGCTGCAGAGGTAGCCGTGGCCCTTGTGGAGTGAGATCTGATGCCTGTAGGTACAGTTTTGCCATGAAAAGAATAGCAAAAGCGTATGCAGTGGGCTATCCATTTTGAGATTGTCTGTTTGGAAATTGGCTTTCCTTGAGCTCCTATAGCATAGGACACAAAGAGCTGCTCTGATTTTCTGAAAGGCTTTGTTCTGTCCAAATAACGCAGTTGTCTGTGGATGTCCAAGGAATGTAGTAATCTTTCCCCTTTGTTTTGAGGATTAGGATAAAAGGTAGGTATGTGTACAGCCCGATTCAAAGCTACCCTGGATACCACTTTTTGCATAAAGGACAGGTTGGTTCATAAGGAAACTCTGTCTTGATGGAAGATGATAAAAGGCTGCACAGCCATGACAGCTTATAGTTCCGATACCCTACGAGCTGAGGTAATAGCCAGAAGGAAAGCTGTTTTCCAGGACAAATATTGCAAATCTGAGGCGGCAGCTGGCTCAAAAGGAGGCAAGGTCAGTTTTCCTAGAATGAAATCGAGATCCCAAGCAGGTATTGGTTGTTTCCTTGGGGGTTTTAGATTCTTAGCCCCTCTGAGGAACTGTCTTAAGAGGGGGTGAGAGAATAAGGGTGGAGTGTTGTATTCTGCAGAAATGGCTGAGGCATGGATTTTGATGGAGGAGAATGAAAGTCCACTACTTAGCAGCTCAGCTAGATACTGTAATATTTGAGGTAAGTTCAGTATTCCAGGATCCTGTCCCTTTTTCTCATTCCAGACACAAAACAATTTCCATTTTGCTGAGTAAGCTTTTCTAGTAGACTGCCTTCTGGCCTCCAAAATGACATCCTGCACCTCCTTGGAGAGTAGGGTCGGTTGTGATGCTAAGGAATCTTCCATGTGGCTAGATTGAGTGTTTTTAGCGGACTGTGAAGAGTTTTGAAGCTGTGCTGAGTCAGAAGAGGAGGCATTAGAGGCAGAGTCCATGGTGGGGAATGCGTCAGGCTCCTCAGGAGTGGGTACCAGTGTTGTCTTGGCCAGTCAGGAGCAATGAGAATCATCTTTGGTCTGTCTGCTCTGGTTTTTAATAGAACTTTGGGCAGCAGAGGAAGAGGTGGGAAGGCATAAACTATCATTGATGTCCAACTGAAAGAGAGCGTCCAATCTCCAGGCCTTTGGATGAAATATCCTTGAGCAGAATTTTGTCAATTGGTGATTTTTGTGGGAGGCAAAGAGATCTATGTCTGGCCTTCCCCATGCCTGAATTATCCGTGTAAAAACTTGAGGATGCAACTTCCATTCGTGTGGATCTGTCATATTTCTGCTTAGGTTGTCTGCCAGCGTGTTTTCCTTGCCTGGCGAGTATTGTGCTTGTAGTTCGATTTGTAAGTCCAGGGCCATGTTCCAAAGTGACATGGCCAGTCTGCATAGGGGGTAAGAATGGGTTCCTCCCTGTTTGTTTATGTACCACATTACTGTGGTGTTAAGTCCGTTCTTATCAATAGTTGACCTGGTTGCAGAAGGTCTTTGAAAGCTATAATAGCATTTATTACTGCTAGCATCTCCTTTTGATTGATGTGAAGGTGCTTTTCTTTTTGGGACCATTTGCCCTGAATGCACCGATCTGTCATGTGCGCCCCCAGGCGTAGTCCGAGGCGTCTGTTGTGATGACTTGATTTGCTTGAGGCTTGTTGAATGGGAGACCTGTGTTTGTTTGGCATGCTTGAGCCCACCACAGAAATTCCTTTTGAAGACATGGAATTAGTGGTATTATTGTTTCCAAACTGTGGCTGTGTTGAGACCATAGGTTTTTCATGTACCATTGAAGTTTCCTCATATGCAGCTTTGCACATGGGATTAGTACGATGCAAGATGCCATGAATCCCAGAGCCTGCAGGATTTTCCTTGCAGTCAGCCTGGTGCAATTTTCTAGTGTTCTGAAGTATTGAGTTAGTTGCCCCTGCTTCTCTGGCGTGAGGTAGGCCATCTGGGTGTTTGTGTCCAAGTTGGCACCCAGGAAAATTATTTTCCGAGAGGGTATTAGCCTTGATTTCTTTTTGTTGACTGTGTATCCCAGAGAATTCAACAACATTATTACATAAGCCAGATGTTTCAGAAGAATGTGCTTGCTTTCCGCTTGGATCAGGCAGTCGTCCAAACAGGGGTATATTTGTATCCCTTGAAGTCTGCAGTAGGCAATTACTGATGCCAGGCATTTCGTGAATACTCTGGGCGCAGTAGATAAGCCAAAGGGCAATGCAGAGAATTGATAATGGGTTGAACCTGCAAGAAATCTGAGGTATCTTCTGCAATTTTGTCTGATTGGGACATGCAGGTATGCCTCCAATGTTACCAGCCAAGACTCCTTGCCCAGCATGGGAAGAAGCTGCTGTAGAGTGAGCATCTTGAATTTTGGTACGAGTAGAAATGTGTTTAGGATGGTAAGTCCAAAATAGGTCTCCAATCTTTTCCCTTCCTTGGTACCAGGAATAGTCTGGAATAAAAACCTTGACCTTGTTCATGCGTAGGTACCTCTTGAATAGCTTTCATGTCTAAGAGATCTGAAATTTGTCTTTGTGCCTCTGCCCTTTGATTGTGTGGCAGGTTAGGCATGCCTCTCATTTTTGGAAGGGTGTGAAAATGTAATCTGTAGCCTCTGTTTATAATATCCAGGATCCATTTGTCTTTTGACAATATGCCAATTTTTTGAAAATAATGCCAGTTTTCCGCCTAAAGGTGCTGCCATTTGAGTCTTGCTTGGCATGCAAAGGGGAAAGTCATTGGGCTTGCTTTCTGAATGGTTGCGAGTTATCATCACCACCTCTTTGTGTAGGAGCTTGCCACTGTCTGCCTCTAAACGATCCTTGGGATTGCCCTCTGCCCCTCGGGTGCCTGTATCTACCTCTTTGGGATCTGTCCATGGCTGGAAAGGACCAATTTTTGGAAGGCCAATTTCTACTGAAACGTGGGAGTAGTACCTGTAGAAAATCTTTCACTGTTTGCATTGATTTAGCCTTTTCCTCCATTTTCCTTAATACCTCCTCAGCATTAGCACCAAATAATACATCCTTTTGTAGAGGGGCATCTAGTAATTTAGCTTTGACATGATCTGGTAAGGTTTGTTCCTTGAGCCAGGCATGTCTACGTATGACTGATCCTGTAACCGCAGCTCTACATGAGGACTCTAGAGCATCAAAACCACATTGTAAGGTATGTTTACCCACTTGTTCTGCACTGTGCATCAAATCCTGCAACTCCGAGTCTTGTTGTTCTGGTTGTGATATTTTACTTCTCAATTGTGATAACAAAAACTGTTGGTACTTTAGCATATGGAACTGACAGTTTAATGCCCTCATGGTTAAGGTGGCCGAGGTATATACCTTTTTTCCCCACCTAAGGATCTGGAATCTCTCTCGGAAGGTAATGGATTTTTAGCAGTGGAGACCATAATTCCCTTGGGGCCCTGAGAGATGGTTTCTGGGTCAGCAGCATTGCCTTTGCATAGAAATTGGTGTGAGTCAGGGACCCTGTAGTACCTGTCAGGCTTGACTGGGGCTGGAGGTAGAGAATCGGGTTAAGGCAGGCCTCCGAGTACACATCTAGTATGTCCAAGACAGGAGGTATTGCCAGAAGCCTCTGCTGAGGTAGCAAGAGAAATTCCCTAAGCCTTTTCTTGGAATCTGAATAATCTTGGCCTTCCCAGTGGAAGTGTTCCCTTAAGGTATGCAAAGTTTCCCCAAATGAGTAATCCTCTGGGGGGGATACAGATGGAATGGACTCCTCTGCATCAGAGTCTTCAAAAGGGGAGTAAGAATGTTCCTGTTCATCAGAGTGCTCTGATATAATGGAGCCCTGATCAGAGGAGGGGGATTCTTCCTCCACTCTGGGCCTTTTGTCCGGGGGGGGGTTGAGAACCCCTGATAAGAGTACATCCTCAGCCATTTTAAGCATCTGTTTTTTAGGCATGGGGCCTGGAGATGGGCCCTGCGTAGCTTGCCTCTTAGAATGCATGACTGCTTTAGACTTAGTGAAAGCCTTGATGGAAAAAGAAGAGGAAGGTCCGAAGACACCTTGAGAGGAGGTAGACCTGTCCACAGTTTGACATTCACCTCCAAGAATGGCTTCGGTATCTGTAGTCGGGGTGTGGGCCGAGGAGCCTGCGAGCTCGGGCACAGGAGACACCGCCAATGAAGTGTCGTCGGTAGTCAGGGGCTGCATAGGCGCCTCACTGAGAACCAGAACACGTGTAGTCGGCTTTGGTGTGGTGTCGGTAGAGGTCGCGGACCTCGTGTGTCGGTCCTTATCTCTGCGCTTTTTAGACAAAACTGGAGTCAGAGTATCCGACGACATATAAATGTTTTGCCAAAATAATGATGGGCGAACTCCGCCCGACGCTTAATGGTGCGCGCTTGTTGAATGTAGCACAAAAGCGACAGACCGAGACTTCGTGGTCCGGGCCTAAACAAGGAATACAGAGGGAATGGAAATCCTTATGCGGTATTTGCTTCCCACATGAAATACAATTATTAACTTTGTCTGACATCGGTCAGAGGCAAGAAAAGTTTCCCTAACGGGGTACTTAGCTTTCAAGAAGACTTCGGCTGCAAAATTTTCGTAATTTCAGGAGCTGGCCGACCGGCACTTGCGAACTGCTTCTGCTTCGGGCACCGCGCGGCAAGAAAGACTGAAGAAAATGGCATCGGCTGGTTCTTTTATACCCCTGTCGCACTGACGTCAGGGAAGAACCGACGCCGGACCTAGACTTTGGAATTCGGCCAACCGAGGACCCGCCTGACGGCAGGAGAACCCCATCTGTTATGACTGCAGCTGTATGCACGATGAACATCCTCTTGCTGTGAGGCAACTGCAAACTGCTGCACAACTGCACCATCCATGATTTCCTGACCATCACCCCACACTTGGCTGCAGAGGTGCATACCAGTATCCTAAGTGAGACTTATTCCTTGAAAGAATTACAATGGTCATTTTGTAGAGAGTTTTGTCTAGCACTTCCACTTAGATCTATTTTCCAAGGATGACCCATCTAGAGAGTGTTAAGATCCATATTGCTTAGTCAAAGCTCCCAGACATCTCCAGCAATGTAATGGCTTGAGCCCAAGAAGAGGACTTCATTTCCCCAGTGAAGTCCAAAATGACTGTCCAAAATGACTAAGTGGTGGAAGTATTTAGTAGCTTGAAGGGCGAAACTACTGAGTGTGTCCATTATGACCACAAGCAACAGTAGAAAAAGCATCTCTGCCTCACTCTGGAAATTTGCACCTTTAACTTTCAATGAGTGAAGCCCAAGAGTTTTGATAATCAAATTCTCACATTTCAACCAAATGTTCAGATTTCTAGACAGAGAGGTTAGTGTGTAAATTGCAAACTCTTACAAGTTTTTTATACCAAGTATTCTCTAGGTTTTGTCAATTGGATTTTGTGTCAACACAGTAACTATTAAGTTTATACTTTAAACTGGATATCTCAGCGACCACACAATTACACACTAACAGTATTTTGCTCATACAGCAGAGCTTTCATATGAATCTAAGCAGCTGTGTTATTTTGTTGATGCATTTTAAAAGATAGATTTGTTCATATAACTTGACTATCTGCAGTGGAGATTAAAAAAAACACACTTATTTGCCACTGTGTAAGCTTTAAAATAAAATCTTAATACTTTATACGTAACATGGTTTTGGAATTATAAACATGAAGCAATATTTGACACCTAAAGGTGTTAGTAGGACATTAACTGATCCACAGAATTGTATTCAGACAGAATAAGTGATCTGCTACATGGACAGAAAATATCCAGGCACCTTGAAATGGAAGGAAATGCTTCACAGAACAGGTGGCCAAAAATGACACTACCTAGCAGTGTACACTGAAAATATTGATTTCAATGTCTGCTATACACAAGAAATGAAAAAAAAAGGCAGCTAAAAGTGCATCCGTAGTGTCCTGACACCATGCGCACCAGAGCAAAAATATGTAGACTCCTCAGTTTGAAAACATTGCATAGTAACCGTTTGGTTATCAGGTGTCAAAAAAAGCTGCTTCATGGAATCTGGCGAATCTCTCAGCATTATCTGCTGTATTCATCTAAGCGATAAATCACTCGAATGCTCGATTGCCTCATACCAAATCCTAATGGTACCACCTGTTGTGAGTTGGTTATCAAACTAGTCCGAAGAGATCTCAGCCATATGACCCCAGTTATTTCAAGACAATTTATGAAGCTCAAAGCACAATTCAAGGACATTAGAAATCTGTTTCAAGTATTTCTGTATTTTACATATCCCTAACCAAGACAGATAACACACTTGTCCAGAGAACAAAGCACATGTAGAGCAGTGCACACTGTCAATGCAGCACAGCAAGCACACAGAATAACCCTCAAAAGTTAAAGCCTCAAGGTTACTGAAAGCAGGACTACACTGCACTTAAGTGCAAGTACTCTGCCATTTCTGTATTGTCAAAAGCACTGCTGCATACATTTTAAACAAGGGATTACAGTTTAGATTGACCCACCCACCATAATACTCTGCAAACTGATTGTTCCGACCTCTGCAAGCAAGAGCAACTTGTTTTCCACGTTACACACCTCAGCCAGATGAGGCGTTGTTTCAGAGTAAAAGTTATACATTTCCAACAGATAATTAAGATCCCAAGTAGTCACTTTTTTTTTTTGTGAAGCTGATAAGAAGCTTCCCTTTTAAATAAATTTTAGCATGAGATTGCATTAAGAGAGAGGTATCCATAAGCAGACATGCTGAACAGCTGACAAATGAACCTTAAGAGGAGTAACACTGGCCAGGGGATAGCAACTCACAAAACCAAACGTTCCATAAACTAGTGCTGGATCCTGCCTTTACACCAACTAGAAAATCTTTACCAATACGGCTTTCTAGCAGGTTCTCTTGCCTACTTAAGTACCTGCTGCACATCCATTTAAACAGATGCACGTGGCAGGTCAGGATACATCAAACACTACTTGTCCACAGACTAGGTCCTGTGTTGGGAAGCTTGTGGTAGTTACCCTTAGTTACTTCCAAAGGGAGAATCACTATTACCTGGGCTTGACGGGAGTCAAATTGATCTCTGCAGTCTCCTTTATTAGTGGACAATTCTGTCCAAGAAAAAAAATGCATTTGTCTTCTAGGACTTCTTGCACACAGCAGAAAGGTCAGTAGAAAAAATATTTATGCGCCCCATAGCTGACCAATTCCTGGCCAACCCCCACCCCACACGCATTCAACTTCCATTCTTGGGTGTCCTAGTCCTCAACTCGTATGTCACACAATTTTTCTTAAGACTGCATGCAAGATGTCTGTAAAGCAAGGCTGTACTGAAAGTTAAGACTACCACTGCCAGTCTGCAAAGGTAAATATGGTTCTCCCATTAATGCACATCACCAAAGGTGTTCTAACCACCTTCAGATGATTCACAGTAGAACACATCCTTTGTTTTAAGTCAGTCTTTCCTGTCTCAAAGACCCTGCTCTCCTCAAGCAGGATCTGAGGTGTCTGCTACAGAGTGCTGGACCCGAATGGATGGAAACCCACACAAATTGTGAAAATAGAGGTTTTGTACAGGGTTTGAATCACTCCCATCTTCACTTGCCAAAGTTTTCTAGACTGCATGCCTAGAAATGTCCTATGAATCTACTTGATTTCTCAAGTTGAGTCTTACTAAAGGATATTAAAACCCTAGAAGTCACAAAACCAAAAAGCATGAGGACAGTACTTGAGGGAAACTCGATCTAAACATTTTCACCACGGAAGAAACTCTTAACTGAGGTATCTAGGAAACACCCTAGGAGAACACTCCTGTGAGGAGTCAAATATTTATGTTCTCCTTGGGCCCAAGTCCATGTAGGAGATCTTTCACTCAAAAGGAGAGATTCTGGACAGACTCTGCAATAAATCATCTAAACAAGTGACCACCTAGCAGTAGACTATCACAGGAGATGAACACCCAATACCCATACAGCAGTGGGCAAACTAAAGGATAATGCAGACAACTAAACACAGAAAGCTTTAAACGTCTTAAAAATCTTGATACAAGAATATGATAAAGTCACCAGAAAACTCAAATGGGGAATAAGGGGGGTAACAAGTTTTGAAGTGACGACACTAAGCTTGGACACTATTAAGGTTCCTCTATGGAACCAGAACCATTCTTGAATAAAACCCTCCTCCTAAAGAAAAGGAGCTGCTTTTATCATCCCCAGAGAATTAAAGCAGGGAAAAAAAGTGTAATGTGGATGATGGCGGGGGGTGGGGTACCACAGAAAGGAAGGAGAGACTCCCACTGCTACCCATAACCATGGATTAGTTTCATACTGGGTTCTGGAAGTTATCTTGCCAAAGAAAAACGTAGTTTCTGAATTTCTGAAAAGATTTGCCAGAGTAGGAGAGTCTTCTAGTCATTCATAAAGAGAAGTCCTTTGTTCTGGGGAGAGCGCTTCCTCCTGTCTTTTTGGGACCTCCTTGCCACGGCTTCTTAAAATTTTGGCTTAGAAATCAAAGACTAAATAAACTAATCCTAAAATAGGCTTACCGATCTCATCACACTATGGACCTCTGCAGCACAAGGTCCAAAAAACTATCCAAGTGAGAACTTAGAATTCCAGCCTCACATTTTCCAGACAGTTTCAAGTGAGAAACAAAGGAAACATGACCGTTACAGTGACCCCAGCAGCCCTGAAAGTGGCATCACCAGAATCATAAGCAGATTTCAAACAGTGGGTAGCCACTAAGACAGAGGCAATCAGGTTACACAAGCCCCCACACCCCCAGAAGGGGCAACATATGCCACAATATTCCTCATGTTCTCAACAGGCAAACATTAGGAAAGTACAGTTGTGTACCTACCATAAATGTAGAGTGTATTCACTGTTGCAGTCATTACAATTGGGTTATCCTGCTGGCAGGCTACCCGCAGTCGGCCTGAGTTCCAAAGTCTAGGTCTGGCGTCAGTTGCTGTCGCCTCCTCCCTGACGTCAGTGCGCCAGGGGTATAAAAAGATGCTGCAGACGCCATTTTCCTCAGTTTTTCTTGCCCCAGATGTCAGGTGCCCCTAAAATGGTAGGCGAAATTATGCCAATAAGCATGCATACACAAAACTTTTCCTTCATCTACAAGCAAATACACCCCATAGGTTGTATAGAATAGAGAAGTACAGATAAGTCCCAGCAAAGGAAAAGGGGGATGGTGGGAGGGTAAAGTACAGTTTTGTACCTACCATAAATGTAGATGTCCGATAGGCATGCATCTGCAGTCCTTACAAATGGGTTGTCCTGTCGTCAGGCAGCCCTTCGGTCGTCCGGATTCCAAAGTCTGGGTCTGGCCTCGGCTGATGTCACATTCCACCCGACGTCATAGCTGCAGTTATTCGGGTATAAAGGTATCAGCCGACGCCATCTTCCTCAGTGTTTCTTGCCCCAGATGCCAGGTGCCCTCTAGGAAGGCTAAATTTGGATAATTGCAAAAGTTTCCAAATAAGAGAGCAAATAAAAATAAACATGTATATACATATATACAAATACACCATAATAGATTCCCCCAGCTAGCTAGAAGATGGGTAAATACCCTAGGAGTACATCAGCGGGGAAGGAGGGAGGGTAATCCTGACTGCAGATGCATGCCTATCGGACATCTACATTTATGGTAGGTACAAAACTGTACTATGTCCTTCAAGGATGCATCTGCAGTCCTTACAAATGGGTAGAATACCATAGCCAAACTGGGGGAGGAGGAGTAATAAGATTATGGTGTAGTCAAGATCCCTTGCAAAACAGCAGTGGCAAAACCTGCTCGGGATCTGGAGTATAAGGGTAAATTATAATGCTTGGCAAATGTATGCACGGAGCTCCAAGTAGCAGCCTCTAAAATGTCTTTGGTAGCCACTCCTCGTAAAAAAGCTGTGGTGGTGGCTGTAGCCCTTGTAGAGTGAGGTCTGATGTTTTCTGGAGTTTTCTTCCCATGGTAAGAGTAACAAAATCTAATGCAATTTCCTATCCACTTAGAGATAGTCCGTTTTGAAATTGCTTTTCCTTCCATTCCTGGTGCATATGCTACCAGTAGCTGGTCAGTTTTTCTATTGCTCTTGGTCCTGTCCAGGTAGTAACGTAATTGTCTATGTACATCCAAGGTATGTAACAGTCTTTCTCCCCTGTTCTGTGGGTTGGGGAAGAATGTAGGCAGGTGGATAGCTTGGTTTAAAGATACCCTGGAGACCACCTTTGGCATAAAAGTAGGATTAGTTCTCATGGACACTATCTTGATGGAAGATCAGGAAGGGCTGTACTGCCATTAATGCCTGTAGTTCTGAAACCCTTCTTGCTGAAGTGATTGCAAGCAGGAAAGCAGTTTTCCATGATAAGTACTGTAATTCTGCTGTTGCTGCTGGCTCGAAAGGAGGGAGTGTCAACTTTTCTAGCACAAAGTTCAAGTCCCATGCTGGCAATGGTGGCTTCCTAGGTGGTTTCACATTTTTAATTCCTCTCAGGAACTGCCTGAGCAGAGGATGTGAGAAGACTGGAGGATCCAGGTTGTATTCTGCTGAAATAGCTGATGCATGAATCTTAATGGAAGAATAGGACAGGCCATTGTGGAAGAGCTCTGCCAAGTATTCCAGGATGTTAGCAATGCTTACCAGTGACACATTTCCTTTTGCAGTACTCCAAATGAAATATCTTTACCATTTTGCTGAATAATTTTTTCTTGTTGAGGGTCTGCAAGCCTCCAAGATAATGTCTTTAACCCTTTGAGATAAAGTTGGGTTATTTGGTCTTATGCAATGTTCCAGGCAGCCAGCTGCAGTGTTTTCAGGTTTGGATGCAGGGTTTTGAAGTTGTTCTGTGTTAACAGTAAGGGAACTAGGGGCAGAGGCCATATTTGTTCCCGAGACATACTCCTCAGTAATGGGTACCAATGTTGCCTTGGCCAGTCTGGAGCTATCAGGATGATCCTTGGACGGTCTTCTTTGATATTCAATAGCACCTTGTGCATCAAAGGAAGAGGTGGGAATGCATATGCTGTCAGGTTTTTCCAACTGAAAGATAGGGAGTCCACTTTCCAGGCAAGTGGGTGGTACGTCCTCGTGCAGAATTTTTTCAGTTGGTGATTGTGTGGGGATGCAAATAAGTCTATTTCTGGTAGTCCCCATTTCCCTGCAATGGTTTTGAAGATGTCCGGATGCAGCATCCATTCGTGGGCATCCGTGGTAGTTCTGCTTAGGATGTCTGCTAGTATATTTTCTTTTCCTGGCACCAAAATTGCTTGTAACTGAATGTTGTAGCTCAGGGCCACATTCCAGAGGTCCATTGCCATCCGGCATAGAGGGTATGAATGTGTGCCTCCCTGTTTGTTGATGTACCACATAACTGTGGTGTTGTCCGTCCTTATCAACAGTTGACCCTGTCGAAGAAATGGTCTGAATGTCTGTATTGCCAGTTTTACTGCCAGCATTTCCTTTTGATTTATGTGTAGGTGCAGCTGGTCTTGAGTCCATAAGCCTTGTATGCACTTGTCCAGCATGTGCGCCCCCCAACCGAGGTCTGAGGCGTCCGTTGTAATGGTCTGGCTTGGTTGAGTGCTGTTGAAAGGCAGTCCTTTGTTTGATTGACAGGCCTGAGCCCACCATTGGAATTCTTGCTTCAGGCATGGAATTATTGAAATTTGGGTTTCTAGGCTGTGCTTGTGCTGAGACCATAAATTCCTTGGGTACCACTGTAACTTTCTCATATGTAGTCTGGCATGTGGAATCAATATTATGCAGGATGCCATGTAACCCAGGGCTTGCAGGACTTTTCTTGCTGTTAGCTGGTTCTGCTTTGTTAATGACATGAAGTAGAGAGGAAGTTGCTCCTGTTTTTCTACTGTTAGGGATGCCATTTGTTTTGATGTGTCCAGCTCTGCACCCAAGAAGGTTATCCTTTGGGATGGTATCAGTCTTGACTTTTTTATATTGACTGTGTATCCCAGGGCTTGCAGTAGATGAATGACCTTTTTCAAGTCTTTTAATTTGTTTTTGTTGTCCGCTTGTAACAGGCAAACGTCCAGGTAAGGGTAGATTTGAATCCCCTGTAGCCTGCAATGAGCAATTACTGATGCCAGGCATTTCGTGAATACTCTAGGCGCAGTAGATAAGCCAAAGGGCAATGCTGAGAATTGATAATGGTCTGATCCTGCAAGAAATCTGAGGTATCTTCTGCAATTTGGTCGTATGGGGACGTGCAGGTATGCCTCCTTGAGATCTAGAGTTACCAGCCAAGACTCCTTGCCCAGCATGGGAAGAAGCTGCTGTAGGGTCAGCATTTTGAATTTTGGAACAATGAGGTATGTGTTTAAAGCGGACAGGTCGAGAACAGGTCTCTATTGGTTTTCTTTTCTTGGTACCAGGAAAAGTCTGGAGTAAAATCCTTGTCCTTGTTCCATAGATGGTACCCTTTCTGCAGCTCTCATCCTTAGTGAGTTATTTGTTTTAGAGCTTCTGTCTTCTGATTTGGAGGTAGGTTTGGCATTCCTCTCTTCCTTGGTAGAGTATGGAAGTGAAACCTGTAACCTTGGTCTATTGTCTGTAAAATCCATTTGTCTCCTGTGATGTAATGCCAGTTTACTGAAAATAAGGCTAGCTTCCCGCCTAAGGATGCTTCTAGTTGTTCCCTGGTAGGCGGTGCCAGTGCCAAGTCACTGTGATTGTCCTGTGGAAGTGGTGGTGGCTGGATCTGTGGCTGTACCTCGCTGGTTGTTAGCCTGCCACTGACGTCCCCTGTAGGCACCTCTGGATTGACCCCTGCCTCTTGAGCGTCTATTCCTGCCTCTCTGAGCTCTGGAGGTGTCTGGAAAGGACCAATTCTTGGAAGGCCAGTTCCTGCTAAACCTTGGAGGCTGGACCTGCAAAAAATCCTTGACTGTCTG
Source organism: Protopterus annectens (assembly GCF_019279795.1). Lineage (NCBI taxonomy): Eukaryota > Metazoa > Chordata > Ceratodontiformes > Protopteridae > Protopterus > Protopterus annectens. Next base: position 987,118,891 of record NC_056743.1, read on the forward strand.
GACAGATTTTGCTTTCTCTTCTACCTTCTTCAGCACCTGCTGTGCAGGGGAGCCAAACAAATTGAGCTTACCCATGGGAGCATCTAGAAGCTTTGATTTAACATGGTCTGGTAAAGACTGCTCTTTTAACCATGCATGTCTTCTGATCACTGTACCAGTCATGGCTGATCTAAAGGAAGCCTCCAGTGCATCATAGCCGCATTTTAAGGAATGATTACTGACCTGCAGAATGTTATTTACCATTTCCTGAACAGATTTTTTATCTAATGGTTCATCCGAGGACAGTTTTTTAGTTAACTGGTCTAACAAATTCCTGATACTGAATCATGTGGAATTGACAGTTCAAGGCCCTAGCTGAAAGAGTAGCAGAAGTGTAAACTTTTTTACCCCATCTCTCTAAGGCCCTAGATTCCCTTTCAGAGGGGAGGGGTTTTTTGGCAGAGGTAGCTGCTACAGCCTTGGGTCCCTGGGAGATAGTTTCAGGATCTGCAAAAGGAGCCTTATACAAATGATAATGTGTGTCCGGAACCCTGTAGTACCTATCGGGCTTAGCAGGGGCCGGAGGTAGAGAATCAGGAGCAGTACAAACATCATTAAATGCATCATCCATAACAGTAAGTATTGGAGGAATGGCAAAAGGCCTATGCTGTGGCAAATGCAAAAAGGTTCCAAGCCTTTTCCTAGAGTCTGAAAAATCCTGGCCCTGCCATTGAAATTGTTCCCTCATAGCATGCAAGGTTTCCCCAAAAGAAAATTCCTCAGGCGGAGAGGCAGAAGGAATGGACTCTTCTGCATCAGAGTCTTCATAAGGAGAAAAAGGGCCCACTGGAGGGTTTGAATTATCTGATTCATCAGAGGAGCCATCTGAAGAAACTGGCTCAGGGGGCTCTACTCTAGGCCTCTTCTCTGGAGGTGGGTGAGATGCCCTGTCTGGGTGTAGTTGGGATCCCCGATCAAAGAAATGAGATCCTCTGCTAGAGTAAGCATTTGAGAACTAGAGCTAGGCCTGTGAGAGGGGGTCTTAGCAGGTACAGTTTTGGTAGATGTTGCTGCTTTAGCCCTGGCAATGGCCTTAATTGACATGGATGCAGGTGGCCTAGCAGCTCCACGTGCAGGGGTAGAAATATCCAAAGGGATAGTATCAGATAAATCCTGTGAACCTGCTGGGATTTCAGTAGCAGATTCAGCCACGCTTTCGGCCGAAGAACCGTGGACTCTGTTTCAGCCGAAACCGAGACACTCGCGGTTGGCTTAACCGCGGTTTCGGCCGAAACCGCGGACCGCGAGTGTCGGTCCTTTTCCTTGCGCTTTTTAGATATTTGCGTAGTCGGAGGATCCGACGGTATAATGTAAGCAAAAGCGGAGCCGAAAAACTCCTCTGCAAATTCCGACAGATGTCTAAGCGTTCGTCGGTTAAAAGAAGCACAGGCTAGACAAGCTGCTACGTCGTGGTCTGGGCCTAAACAAGGTAAGCAGTAAGAGTGGAAATCTTTATGAGGTATTTGTTTCCCACAAGTTAAACAGTTATTCACTTTTTCTGACATCGGCTGAGGCAAGAAAGAGTCCCCAACGGGGTACTTCGCTTTTTTAGAAGTCTTCGGTAGTAATCTCTGGTTCTGACCGACCGGCACTTGCGAACAGCTTCTGCTTCGGGCGCCACACGGCAAGAAAGACTGGGGAAGATGGCGTCGGCTGATACCTTTATACCCGAATAACTGCAGCTATGACGTCGGGTGGAGTGCGACATCAGCAGAGGCCAGACCCAGACTTTGGAATCCGGCCGACCGAAGGGCTGCCTGACGACAGGACAACCCATTTGTAAGGACTGCAGATGCATCCTTGAAGGACATCCTGGACTGCAACAGTGAATACACTCGAACATCTACATTTATGGTAGGTACACAACCGTACTATGTTCATCGTATTTCACTGTTGCAGTCATTACAATTGGGTTGAATCCCAAAGCTAAGGTTGGGAGGCTGGTGCTAAATAGGATTAGGAGAGGCTATGAGGCCCTGCAGAACTGCAGTGGCAAAGCTAGCCCTGGATTTAGAGTAGAGAGGTAAATGATGGTGCTTTGTAAAAGTGTGCACTGAACTCCAAGTTGCAGCCCCTAAGATGTCTTTGGTTGGTACTCCTCTGAGGAAGGCTGCTGAAGTGAATGCTGCCCTGGTTGAATGTGGCCTAATGCCCTTAGGCACTGATTTGCTATGCTGTGAATAGCAGAAACGAATGCAGTGGCCTATCCACTTTGAAGTAGTCTGCTTTGAGATGGGTTTTCCTTGCGATCCTGCAGCATATGCCACTAGAAGTTGTTCATTCTTTCTAAAAGCTTTGGTTCTGTCCAAGTAGAAGCGTAGCTGCCTGTGAATGTCCAAAAAATGCAGAAGTCTCTCACCCTTATTCTGTGGGTTTGGATAAAAGGTAGGCAAATTAATTGTTTGGTAAAGGGCCGCACTGGACACTACCTTAGGCATAAATGAAGGGTTTGTCCTCAGAGAAACCCTGCCAGGATGGAAAATAAGAGGTTCCACAGCCATGAGTGCCTGTAACTGAGACTCGTCTAGCGGAAGTTATTGCTAGGAGCCGAGCTGTTTTCCAGGATAAGAATTTTATATCAGCTGCAGAGGCTGGCTCAAACGGAGGCAGTGTGAGTTTCCAAGACATAGTTGAGGTCCCATGCAGGTATTGGTGCTCTGCTTGGAGGTCTTATGTTTTTGGCCCCTCTGAGGTACTGCCTTAGTAATGGATGAGAAAAAATAGGAGGTTCTGTATTGTAATGAGCTGAAATGGCAGAGGCATGAATTTTAATTGATGAAAAGGAAAGGCCTTTATCCAGCATCTCATTTACGTATTGCAAAATCTGAGGAATATTTGGAACAATCGTGTCAATACCTAGTTCCCTGTTCCAAGCACAAAATCTCTCCCATTTTTCTGCATAAGATTTTCGGGTGCTAGGCCTCCTGGCCTCCAAAATAACAATCCATCACCGCTTTAGAGAGAGGCGTGTCTTGAATGGCTACATTACCCACCATGCTGCCATGTTTAAGGTCCTGAGTTGGCTGTGCAGTATCTGTCTTGTTGGGTCAATAAGTGAGGAATTTGAGGTAATGTCCAAGCTGGGCATTGAGACAAGCTCTTTAGGATTGGGTACCAGTGCTGGCGGGGCCAGTCTGGGGCAATAAGTATCATTTTTGGCTTCTCTTGTCTGACCTTGAGAAGTACCTTGGGAAGGAGGGGTAGAGGAGGAAAGGCATATACTGTTAGGGTTTTCAACCTGAAAGATGGAGCATCCACATCCATGCTTGCTTGTTATACGTCCTTGTGCAGAATCTCTGTAGTTGGCAGTTGTGAGGGGAGGTAAACAGGTCTATGTCTGGGCATCCCCAGTTCCTGGTTATCATGCTTTAGACTTGCGGATCCAATTTCCGCTCGTGGGGATCCATTAGGTTTCTGCTTAGTTCACCTGCCAGAGTATTTATCTTTCCTGGCAGGAATTGTGCTTGCAGACGTACTTGGTAAGTCAATGGTGTGTCCCACAAGTTCATGGCTAGTCTGCAGAAGGGGTAGGAATGTGTGCCTCCCTGCTTGTTTATGTACCACATGACTGTAGTATTGCCCGACTGCATCAGTAGTTGTCTTGGATGAAGCAGATCCTTGAAGGCTGTCAGGGCATTTTGAACAGCTAGCATCTCTTAAATGATATGTAGATGCATTTGACTTGTGGACCATGTGCCCTGAATACATCTTCCTGCCATATGGGCCCCCCCAGGCATAATCCGATGCATCTGTTGTCAAAGTCTGCCTGGCTGTGGGTAAGGTGAATGGCTGTCCCGTCTTGTGGTGACAGGCCTTTGCCCACCATCGAAACTCCTGTTGCAGGCAGGGAATGAGGGTAATTATTGTTTCCAGGCTGTGGCAACGTCGAGTCCAAACACTTTTTAGATACCATTGAAGTTTCCTCATATGCAGTCTTGCATATGGAATTAGCAGAATCAGGATGCCATAAAGCCCAAAGCCTGCAGAATTTTTCTTGCAGATAACTGGGTCTTTGTTGCCAACATTTTGAAATAAGTAGTCAGTTGTCGGTCTGGTGTGAGAAGCCATCTGGGCAGTTGTATTTAAGCTTGCACCCAGAAATATTATCTCTTGAGAGGATACGAGTTTTGATTTCTTTTCGTTTACGGTGTACCCTAGACCCGTTCATAATCTTTTTACAAACGCCAGATGCTGTAGTAGAATGTCCTCCTCTACTTGAATAAGGCAGTCATCCAACTAAGGATATATTTGTATTCCTCTGTCTGCAAAATGCAATTACTGGTGCCAGGCATTTTGTGAAGACCCTGGGCGCAGTAGACAAGCCAAAGAGCAGTGCAGAGAATTGGTAGTGCATTGAGCCAGCTGAGGTATCTTCTGCATGATTGTCCGATTGGGACATGCAGGTATGCCTCTTAGGTCTAAAGTCACAAGCCAAGCCCTTTCTTGCCCAGCATGGGCAGAAGCTGCTGCAGTTACATTTTGAATTTTGGAATATCCAGAAATGTGTTTAGGATAGACAGGTCCAGTATTGGTCTCCAGAATTTGTCCTTTCTGGGCACCGAGAAGAGTCTCGAGTAAAATCCTAGTCCCTGCTCTTGCTGTGGTACTTGCCGAATGGCCCTCATGTCCATGAGGGATGAAACTTGTTTTTGTGCCTCTGCCCACTGATTGCATGGCAGGTCTGGCATACCGTTTGGCCTTGGCAGGGTGTGAAAGTGGAACCTGTAGCCTTGTGATATGATATTTAAGACCCATTTGTCCTGGGTGATCATGTGCCAATTTTGTGAAAAAAGTGCTAGTTTTCCCCCCAAAGGAGCTGCCAGAAGATAAGTGCTTGGTGCTGGCAGGGGAAGTCATTGAGACAGTTTCCTGTCTGGCTGTGATTTTTCCTCTCCGCTTTTGGAGGTAGAAGCACCCCATTGTTTAGGGTTATATGAGCATTGGGGCTGTGATCTGCCTCTGGGGCATCTGTGTCTGCCGCTCTTGGCCTGACACCGGAATGGACCAATTCTTTGTAGGCCAGTTCCTGCTAAATCTGGGAGGCTGTACCTGTAAGAAATCCTTAACTGTTTGCATAGATTTAAGCTTTGTCTTCCATTTTCTTCAACATCTCTTCTGCTATAACACCAAACAAGGTATGCTGTAATGGAGCATCTAAAAGTTTTGCTTTAACAATCTGGCATATTCTGTTCCTTTAACCAAGCATGCCTCCTAATGACAGAACCCGTAACAGCGGCCCTCGACCCCTTTGGGACCCTGAGAGATAGTTTCTGGGTCAGCAGCAGGGTTTTTATAAAGAAATTTATGTGAACCAGGAATCTGTAAGTATCTGTCTGGCTTGACAGGAGCTGGTGGTAGAGTGTCAGGAGACAGACCGGACTCTGAAAATACATCTACAATGTCTAAAACAGGAGGAATAGCAAGGGGCCTGTGCTGAGGTAATAAAAGGTAGTCTCTGAGCCTTTTCTTGGACTCAGAGTAATCTTGGCTCTCCCAGTGAAAATGCTCCCTCACAGTATGCAGGGTCACCCCAAAAGAATAATCCTCAGGAGGAGAGGCTGAAGGGATAGATTCTTCAGCATCAGAACCCTCATAGGGAGGAAGAGAATATTCCTGTTCAGATGAGGAATCGGAGGAAATGGAAACCCGATATGAAGATTCATATTCTCTCTCTTGCATAGGCCTCTTATCAGGAGGGGGATGGAACCCCCTGATCAAAGTAATTAGGTCTTCGGCCATTTTAAGCATCTGTTTTTTAGGCATGGAGGTCTGTCCACGAGAATGCTGTACTGGTTCCGTCTTCAGAGCTGCTTTAGTCTTTGCCTTTGAAGATGAAGTTGGTTTCACATATACCTGAGTAGGCCTGAAAACACCCTCAGAAGCCAATGCCTGCTCAGCGGCTCTGGACCCATTTGAGGGAACAGTTTCAGAGTGTCCAATACCTTGAGTTTCCAGTGGCCTAGTTGGCTCCACGTGGGAGTCGGAAGCGGCCTGTGGCTGAGGTAGCGGGCACCAGGGGCTGCAAAAGCGCCCCACTGAGAACCGGCGACAGGCCTAGAGGAAGCCTAGTCTGTTTTGGACCTTGGATGCCTGTCCTTTTCTTTTTCTTTGCGCTTTCTATAAACTCCGGTAGTCGGCTGTTCTGACAGCATTATATAATTAAATCTTCTGCCAAAGTAATGAAATGCAAAATTGTACCGATGCTTAATAGTGCGTTGGTTAAATTTAGCACAAAACCGACAACTAGCAATGTCGTGGTCAGGGCCTAGGCAAGGAATGCAGTAAGAATGAAAATCCTTATGAATTATTGGCTTCCCACAAGAAATACAATTATTATTATTAACTTTCTGACATCGGTCTGGAGTAAGAAAAGTTTCCCCTACGGGGTACTTGGCTTTAATGAAGACTTCTGAGATTTTCAAATTTGAAATTCAGATCCGGAGTCGGCCGACCGGCACTTGCGAACTGCTTTTGCTTCGGGCACCGCGTGGCAAGACAGAGGAAAATGGTGTTGGCTGCATCTTTTATACCCCTGGCGCACTGATGTCAGGGAGGAGGCAACAGCAACTGACGCCAAACCTAGACTTTGGAACTCAGGCCGACTGCGGGTAGCCTGCCAGCAGGATAACCCAATTGTAATGATTGCAACAGTGAAACACTAAAGTACAGTTTTGTACCTACCATAAATGCAGATGTTAGAGTGCCAATACAGCTGCAGTCATAACAGATGGGTTCTCCTGCCGTCGGGCGGGTCCTCGGTCGGCCAAATTCCAAAGTCTAGGTCCAGCGTCGGTTGTAGTCGCATCTTCCCTGACGTCAGTGTGACAGGGGTATAAAGGAACCAGCAGACGCCATTTTCTTCAGTTTTTCTTGCCCCAGATGTCAGGTGCCCCCAGAAGGAAGGCAATACATAAATGTGTGTAATAAAGCAATGCAATATAATCAAAATACAGTAGTTGTAAGCAAATACACCATAAATGAATACCCCAATCAGGTTGTATGAGAAGGTGTTAGCCAATAGGCCTGCCCCAAGAGGGGAAGGAGGGAGGGAAACCTGGACTGCAGCTGTATTAGCACTCGATCATCTACATTTATGGTGGGTACAAAACTGGACTATGTTCATCGTGCATACAGCTGCAGTCATAACAGATGGGTAGAATCCCAAAGCTAAGAAACGGGTGATAGGCACTAGGTGGAACTAGGAGCAGCCAGGATGCCCTGCAAGACTGCAGTGGCAAAGCCTGCTCTAGTTTTGGAGTATAATGGTAGGTGGTAGTGCTTGGAGAAGGTATGCACAGAACTCCAAGTGGCTGCTTCCAAAATATCTTTGGTAGGAACTCCTCTGATGAAAGCTGCAGAGGTAGCTGTGGCCCTTGTGGAGTGAGATCTGATGCCTGTAGGTACAGTTTTGCCATGAAAAGAATAGCAAAAACGTATGCAGTGGGCTATCCATTTTGAGATTGTCTGTTTGGAAACAGGCTTTCCTTGAGCTCCTACAGCATAGGACACAAAGAGCTGTTCTGATTTTCTGAAAGGCTTTGTTCTGTCCAAACAACACAGTTGTCTGTGGATGTCCAAGGAATGTAGTAATCTCTCCTTTGTTTTGAGGATTAGGATAAAAGGTAGGTAAGTGTATGGCCTAATTTAAAGCTACCCTGGATACCACTAGGCATAAAGGACGGGTTGGTTCGTAAGGAAACTGTCCTGATGGAAGATGATAAAAGGCTGCACAGCCATGAGAGCTTGTAGTTCTGAAACTCTACGAGCTAAGGTAATAGCCAGAAGGAAAGCGGTTTTCCAGGACAAATATTGCAGATCTGATGAGGCAGCTGGCTCAAAGGGAGGCAAGGTCAGTTTTTCCAGAATGAAGTTTAGATCCCAAGCAGGTATTGGTTGCTTCCTTGGGGGTCTTAGATTCTTAGCCCCTCTGAGAAACTGTCTTAAGAGAGGGTGAGAGAATAAGGGTGGATCAGTGTTGTATTCTGCAGAAATGGCTGAGGCATGGATTTTGATGGAGGAGAATTAAAGTCCACTGTTTAGCAGCTCAGCTAGATACTGTAGTATTTGAGGTAAATTCAGTTTTCTAGGATCCTGGCCCTTATTCCAAACACAAAACAAGTTTCCATTTTGCGGAGTAAGCTTTTCTAGTTGACTGCCTTCTGGCCTCCAAAATGACATCCTGCACCTCCTTAGAAAGTAGGGTCTGTTGTGATGCTAAGGAATCTTCCATGTGGCTAGATTGAGTGTTTTTAGCTGGTTGTGAAGAGTTTTGAAGCTGTGCTGAGTCAGGAGAAGAGGCATTAGAGGCAGGGTCCATGGTGGGGAATGCGTCAGGCTCCTCAGGAGTGGGTACCAGTGTTGTCTTGGCCAGTCTGGAGCAATGAGAATCATCTTTGGTCTGTCTGATCTGGTATTCAGTAGTACTTTGGGCAGCAGAGGAAGAGGTGGGGAAGGCATAAACTGCCATTGATGTCCAACTGAAAGAGAGCGTCCACTCTCCATGCCTTTGGATGGAAAATCCTTGAGCAGAATTTTGTCAATTGGTGATTTTTGTGGGAGGCAGAGAGATCTGTCTGGCCTTCCCTATGCTTGGATTATTTCTGTAAAAACTTTTGGATGCAACTTCCATTTGTGTGGATCTGTCATTTCTGCTTAGGTTGTCTGCCAGCGTGTTTTCCTTGCCTGGCAGGTACTGTGCTTGTAGCTTGATTTGTAAGTCCATGGCCCTGTTCCAAAGTGACATGGCCAGTCTGCATAGAAGGTAGGAATGCGTTCCTCCCTGCTTGTTTATGTACCACATAACTGTGGTGTTGTCCGTTCTTATCAATAGTTGACCTGGCTTCAGAAGGTCTTTGAAAGCTATAATAGCATTTATTACTCCTAACATTTCCTTTTGATTGATGTGAACGTGCTTTTCTTTTTGGGACCATTTGCCCTGAATGCACCGATCTGTCATGTGCGCCCCCCAGGCGTAGTCCGAGGAGTCTGTTGTGATGACTTGATTTGCTTGAGGCTTGCTGAATGGAAGACCTGTGTTTGTCATGCTTGAGCCCACCACAGAAATTCCTTTTGTAGACATGGAATTAGTGGTATTATTGTTTCCAAACTGTGGCTGTGTTGAGACCATAGGTTTTTCAAGTACCATTGAAGTTTCCTCATATGCAGCTTTGCACATGGGATTAGTAAGATGCAAGATGCCATGAATCCCAGAGCCTGCAGGATTTTCCTTGCAGTCAGCCTGGTGCAATTTGCTAGTGCTCTGAAGTACTGAGTTAGTTGCCCCTGCTTCTCTGGCGTGAGATGGGCCATCTGGGTGTTTGTATCCAAGTTGGCACCCAGGAAAATTATCTGAGAGGGTATTAGCCTTGATTTCTTTTTGTTGACTGTATCCCAGAGAGTTCAACTACATTATTACATAAGCCAGATGTTTCAGAAGAATGTGCTTGCTGTCCGCTTGGATCAGGCAGTCGTCCAAATAAGGGTATATTTGCATCCCTTTAAGTCTGCAGTAGGCAATTACTGATGCCAGGCATTTCGTGAATACTCTGGCGCAGTAGATAAGCCAAAGGGCAATGCAGAGATTTGATAATGGGTTGAACCTGCAAGAAATCTGAGGTATCTTCTGCAACTTTGTCTGATTGGGACATGTAGGTATGCCTCCTTGAGGTCCAATGTTACCAGCCAAGACTCCTTGCCCAGCATGGGAAGAAGCTGCTGTAGAGTGAGCACCTTGAATTTTGGTACGAGTAGAAATGTGTTTAGGATGGATAGGTCCAAAATAGGTCTCCAATCTTTTCCCTTCCTTGGTACCAGGAATAGTCTGGAATAAAAACCTTGACCTTGTTCGTGCATAGGTACCTCTTGAATCGCTTTCATGTCTATGAGATCTGTAATTTGCTTTTGTGCCTCTGCCCTTTGTGTGGCAGGTTTGGCATGCCTCTCATTTTTGGAAGGGTGTGAAAATGGAATCTGTAGCCTCTGTTTATAATGTCCAGGATCCATTTGTCTTTTGTGACAATATGCCAATTTTTTGAAAATAATGCCAGTTTTCCTCCTAAGGGGGCTGCCATTTGAGTCTTGCTTGGCAAGCAAAGGGGAAAGTCATTGGGTTTGCTTTCTGAATGATTGCGAGTTATCCTCACCACCTCTTTGTGTAGGAGCTTGCCATTGCCTGCCTCTAAACGATTCTTGAGATTGTCCTCTGCCCCTCTGGCGCCTGTATCTACCTCGTTGGGGTCTGTCCATGGCTGGAAAGGACCAATGTTTGGAAGGCCAATTTCTACTGAAACATGGGGGTTGTACCTGTAGAAAATCTTTCACAGTTTGCATTGATTTAGCCTTTTCCTCCATTTTCCTTAATACCGCCTCAGCATTAGCACCAAATAATACATCCTTTTGTAGAGGGGCATCTAGTAATTTAGCTTTGACATGATCAGGCAAGGCTTGTTCCTTGAGCCAGGCATGTCTACGTATGACCGATCCTGTAACAGCAGCTCTACACGAGGCCTCGAGCATCAAAACCACATTGTAAGGTATGCTTACCCACTTGTTCTGCACTATGCATCAAATCCTGCAACTCCAAGTCTGGTTGTTCAGGTTGTGACATTTTACTTTTCAATTGTGATAACAAAAACTGTTGGTATTTTAGCATATGGAACTGACAGTTTAAGGCCCTCATGGTTAAGGTAGCAGAGGTATATACCCTCTTTCCCCACCTTTCTAAGGATCGGGAATCCCTCTCGGAAGGCAATGGATTTTTAGCAGTGGAGGCCTTAAATTCCCTTGGGGCCCTGTGAGATGGTTTCTGGGTCAGCAGCATGGCTTTTGTATAGAAATTGGTGTGAGTCAGGAACCCTGTAGTACCTGTCAGGCTCGACTGGGGCTGGAGGCAGAGAATCCGGGTTAAGGCAGGACTGAGTAAACATCATCTAGGATGTCCAAGACAGGAGGTATAGCCAGAGGCTTGTGCTGAGGTAGCAAGAAAAATTCCCTAAGCCTTTCCTTGGAATCTGAATAATCTTGGCCTTCCCACTGGAAGTGTTCCCTTAAGGTATGCAAAGTTTCCCCAAATGAGTAATCCTCTGGGGGGGATACAGAAGGAATAGACTCCTCTGCATCAGTCTCTGCAAAAGGGGAGTAAGAATGCTCCTGATCATCAGAATGCTCTGAAATAATGGAGCCCTGATCGGAGGAGGGGGATTCTTCCTCCACTCTGGGCCTTTTGTCCAGTGGGGGCTGAGAACCCCTGATAACAGTAAATAAATCCTCAGCCATTTTAAGCATCTGTTTTTTAGGCATGGGGCCTGGGGATGGGCCCTGTTGTAGCTCGTCTCTTAGAGTGCATGGCTGCTTTAGACTTAGTGAAAGCCTTGATGGAAAAAGAAGAGGAAGGTCTGAAGACATGTCGTCTGTAGTCAGGGGCTGCGTAGGCACCTCGCTGAGAACCAGACCACGTGCAGTCTGCTTTGGCATGGTGTCGGTAGAGGCCGCGGACCTCATGTGTCGGTCCTTATCTTTGTGGGTTTTTAGACAAAACTGGAGCCGGAGTATCAGACGACATATTAGTTAAATGTTTTTCCAAAATAATGCTGGGCGTACTCCGTCCGACGCTTAGTGCATTTGTTGAATGTAGCACAAAAGCGACAGACCGAGACGTCGTGGTCCGGGCCTAAACAAGGTATACAGAGGGAATGGAAATCCTTATGCGGTATTTGCTTCCCACATGAAATACAATTGTTAACTTTGACATCGGTCAGAGGCAAGAAAAGTTTCCCCAACGGGATACTTGGCTTTCAAGAAGACTTCGGTTTCAAAATTTTCGTAATTTCAGGAGCTGGCCGACCGGCACTTGCAAACTGCTTCTGCTTCGGGCACCGCGCGGCAAGAAAGACGGAAGAAAATGGCGTCGGCTGGTTCCTTTATACCCCTGTCACACAGACGTCAGGGAAGATGCGATGACAACCGACGCCAGACCTACACTTTGGAATTCGGCCGACCGAGGACCCGCCTGACGGCAGGAGAACCCATCTGTTGTAACTGCAGCTGTATGCACGATGAACATCTTGACACCTGAATTCAAAAATGGAATAAATACTTTTCCCCAAATGAAAAAGCTTTCCCTTTCTTATCAGAAAGGGAGGGACTGGATTTAGACCTATAGTTGCTGGGTCTGACCTGATCTCACAATCTACTGGCTTTCTCGATAAGGCTGGGTGCCAGGCTGGCAACTCTACACCGTAAAAATTTACGGCCAATCATTAGCAGACCGGAGTTCCACTTTGGCGACCCCTAACCAGGAAAAGCCAAAAGATAGTTACTTCAGGCAGTGAAGAAAGTCAGTTTCCCCAATAACATTAATTTTGGGAAAAGTTTCAGAGACCCCCTTCAAAGGGATTGGCAGAAGTCACATTCCTCATAGTCGGAACAAAAACCTAAGACTACCAAACAGAATCTGTCCCCATACAATTTTGTGGTTCAAAATCTTTAAGAGCCCAAACTACACCCCAAGTCAAGCCCAATAAATCACTACTGCACTAGATGTACAAGTTTTTCCTTCTTTGACAGCAATTTGTGAAGCAGACCCACTTTTGCTATGAAAAACTTCCCTATGGATAGGCAGAGCAGCGATATTCCCTGGCCCTTCTAATCAGGACAAGAGTGGTTCCCCCTAGCTCAGTAAAGGCACTCCAGTCGCTCAGAATGTGTTTAACCCTAGTCAAGGCTGGCCAAGGAGACAAATGGTCTGAGGAGCCAGAAATGTCAATCTGTGGGACATCAGCAGCCTGATGTGGTGTGGCACAAGTGATTTACTGTGTGCATCGCTGGAAGAAAGCAAGTTGTTGCACAGTTAAGATAAGACACCTGGTTCTAGGGAAACCAAGCAGCAGCAGACTGTAAAACAAGCTTGTAAGAGGCACTTGAGTGAAACAAGTCTCACCTCAGCCCCCAAAAGTAAAAACTTAATGCAGACAACTTTAATTCAACTTTTCTCCCCACAAAAGTACAAAGCGCAGTGTGCTCCTATTTAACAGTTAAGTTGCACTAGTCAAAAAACGCTGCCTAGTTAGCCCACCAACAGAAAGTGTTGCCTAAAGCCTAAAAAACCTGCAAGAGCAGCGTTCTTTGGCCGCAAGAAAACTTAATGCCTGGAATCCAAACCACTTTTTATTCGGGCTGAATGAGTGGGTGCATGAAATGTGTCATTCAAGCTTTGAAAGCAGACAGGCTTTTATAACCTGTGCAGGACACAACCCCATATAGCAAAGGCTACTGCTGCAGTCAAGATGATCAGCACATCCCTCATTGACAAGCCTGGAGAAAGTACTCCTTACCACAAAAATATAACCAGAAAGCAGTTTAAGCTCCTCCTTAAAGAGGAGGCTCACAGTCAAGCCAACTTGTTCAGGGGCATACCCAAGCTTGTGGTACTAGGCTACGAAGACTACACTGCAAGCTGCATGGTTTACAAACATTTCCAAGGACTTTAATTTGGAAAGGGACAAACAGGACGGCACAGGGTATGGGAAGAGAAATGCATTAACAAGCAGTGTCAGAAAACAAGTAGAGTGCTCTAGCACCAAATATGAACACTCCTAAAACTAAACACCATGTGAAGACAGATCAATAACTCACAATCTAGGAACCCTCAAACAGCAAATAACATGCATGTTAAGATAGCAGAATCAATTTTGCTACAAGCATTCCACTGCATTAAAATATTTAGACAGACAATCTGAACATACACCTTTTACAGAACCAAAACCATTTATTCCTAAAAAAGGAAAGATTACATTTTTTTTTCCATATTTTTATTTAATTTGTAGAATTGTTCTCCTACATGGTCTTTTGTGGAGGTCGCGGAGGAGCACCCTAAAAACAAAACACACAGTTTTAGAATACTGATTTATTGACTTCAATTTCACCTTGCATTAAAAAGCATTTACATCAGTATTAACCACTGAAAACATACATTATTAAAATGAAATAACGTAGTGACCGAGAAACATGCAGCCAGCCTCTCAAGACTTGGACCTGACAAAAAAAAAAAAAAAAAGTAAAAAAAGACGAATGCGAAGGACACTTGCACTCCGGTAAGTACAAGCAAATCTGCAGCTACAAGTTTGAAATAAGCTTCAAACTCTGGTCTCAACTGCCTTATCCACAGCTGTACAGCAAGGTACAAATAGTTAAATCCAGAGTTGTGAAAAACAGGTCAGTAGTTTATGAAATATTTTAATAGCCTCACTATGCCTACAAACTAAACTGAGGCAGCAACTCCCAATTACACACAAGCCACTACCAATGCATAACACCCAAAACATTACTACACCTGATGCTGAAATATGCAGTGTCCCCATAAATGAGGGGCTCCTGGTTGCCTGACAATCTTTTTAGGACTACAGCCCAACTACAAACTTGAGTTTGTTCATCTTCAGTACACTAAATGACCCCCTTTGTAATGTTAATTGAAATTCACAGGTCGTAAAAATTCAATGAACAGGCTTTTCGGGTGGAGATCAAATAGTAGCTCTGCTCCAGTATTTGAAATGAAATGATTTGTCCATGCAACTAGCCTTCTGATACATTTTTAAACCAAGGCAAAGGTTTGTGGGCTGCAAGTTCATAGGAGGTTATTAGGCTAATGACCCTAGGGCCCTTACAAGCCTAGCTAAGTTTTACCCTATTTCCAATATCAGTACCTTATCACACCTGTCCAAGAGGGACATGGGTAGAATACCTGGTGTGAATTAGTTACCCATCCAATCTGCATTTGAAAAGGGCCAATGAGGTCCTCTGCTTGACACGACAGAGTCTGTTCCAAAGTTGTGGCAACCTCCCAGACAAATATGCCCCCCCCAGCAGGTTCTATTAATGTCACATACCAGGTTAAGGCCATTAGAGTGAGTAACCAGTATAACATTACTTCTAGACATGCATTTCCAATAAAGCAGGGTCAAAGACTGCCTTACATGTAAGGCACAGAATGCTTCTGAGTAGTCTGTATAAAACGGAACAAGTGACTGATTTCAGACAATCCTTAGATGCTGAATACCTTGATTTTTCCTTGTGAGTAACCTTTGTGCTCTCCAATTGCTTGAAAAGATGTATACCAAAAGGGCCATTGTACTCTATATTATTGGCCTGATTAGGTCATTTCTTTTTTTTCTGGCGACAATGCCCTAATGAGATGAGCAATATACAATGCCCTTCTTACCACTGTGGAGACGTGATCAAAGGTAAGGCTGCTGTCAACCTGTGTGCCCAGGTCTCACCACCAAGTGTGTACTTAGCGTGCTATTGATGTGGTTGTTAGCAGGATCACTCTTACCAAGAGAGAGAAACTCAATGCAAAGTGTGTATTAAGGCCATGGCTTTGGCACCAGTCTGTTTGCACAAAGCCCTCTTGTAGGATACCAACATAGTTTCAGGATTCTACGACTGCTCCCAATTTGCAGCCATCAGCAAACCACCAGTCACAGACCTTTAGTATTACCTAGAACTTCTGAGAAATAGATTCCAATCAGCAATGGTCCCAGGACTGATCCCTGTGGAACATCACTGGTTACAGGTCTGCTGTTGGAGGTGGATTCCCTATTTTGAGGATATGGGTTCCATCAGTGAGTCAGTTAACCCATCTAATGATATACAGGTTGATACATAGCTGGGCGAGGTTGTCAATTATGCCTGAGTGGGGGACAGTGTCAAAGACCTTGGCTATATCTAGACGGGCTGTATGCACAGATTTCCTCTCAGGGGCCTTTGACCATATCAAGTCCACCAGGTTTCATCTCCCTTTGACAAACCGAGTAGTCAAGTGTTTGGGGGGTTTATATCTTTGACAAGGTCCATGAGGATTCGCTCCACGGCCGTGCAGAAAAGGGTACGCAGGCTAATAGGTTGATAGTTCCTGTGGTCATAATGGAAGAGTCACCTTTGTGCAAGGGGATAACTGTGGCCTTTTTCCATTCAGCTAGGACAAAGCCAGTGCTTAGACTAACTGAAGAGTACCCAATGGTGCTGCTAATTCTTGTTTGAGCTCAAGTAGGACGCAGCCTGGGATGCTACCAGGTCCCACGGATACTGTGCTTTTCACCTTAGAGAGGGCATTCACAACCTGCTCTTACAGAAGCAAGGCAGAGAACACAGGTGGCTAGGGACACAAGGCAGAGAACACAGGTGGCTAGGGACGTCCTGGGCTAAGTGTGGCATGAACAGGAGAGAAGTTTCCACAGAACCTATCAGCCAACAGGTTAGCAATGTCCACATGCTTGGTATTGTGTGGTGGTATTAACTGTTAGTTAGGCACAAATCTGGGAATTTCTTTTTAGGTTATGGATGTAACTAAAGAACACTTTATGGTTGTCCTCGGCTGATGAAGCTAATTTAGATTAGTAGCTAGCTTTGCAGTACTTGAAAAGAAGTTTGATTTGCTTGTTTAAGCTGAGGAGGGAGCGTTTCCAGTTTACAGCTCACTCCCTCGTACTCAGACAGCAATTTCCTACTCTTACTGTAAAGCCCGTTAATGTCCATCAGACAGGTTTGCTCTTCCCTGAGAGGCCTATTTTGGTCCCATCAGGTGTGGCAGATTCAATGCAGTTGTTCAGGTGTTTGCATAAAGCATTAGTGTAGAACTTGACAGTTGTCAGTTCCATCTGAGAGAGAGGTGCAGTGAAACTACCATCCCGTAAGACGTTAGAATTTTCTTTGGAAAAGTTTGGTGCTAGAAGTAGGTCAGGTGTGGCAATAACTTTGAATGAGACAGATTCATGTTCAGATCTCACCAGGGAAGACCTCAAGAGATCTCGCCTCACTGTATTAGTGGTCCCCCATACTGGTAACCACCAGATCCAGGATGTTGGCACCCCCGATGTGGTAGTCAACTAGCTGGTCCAGGGCATTGGAGTTAAAGTAGAGGAACCTTTGGGCAAGTGAGTTTGCTCATGAGTACTTTCCCCAGTCAATGCAGGAGTAAAGTTGCCCAAACCATGGTGTTTGCATGTTATCTTGATACTCAAGTAGATCCAAATAGGCAGAGTGGATATCCGGATTCATGGAGGGGGTCCTGTAGCTGGCAATGACTTGAACAGGTGTCCTACCAACAGTTAATTGCACCTAAAGTATCTCCAGGGAATCATGCTGTCTAACCAATATGGAGATTATTCATCTTTAATGAATATTGATACACCACCTTTTTAATTTTTCACACCAGTTTGTGGTCTGAATGTATGGAAGGAGGTGTAGCCCAATATGGCTGGGGTGCCCCTCCACACCCTTGAACCAGGTCTAAGCGACTGCACAAAATGTCCATCTTCCAAGGTGAGAACTGCTTCCAGTGAATGCAGTTTCATGTTAAGACACCTAGCAGCAAAACTTTGAGGTTGTTCCAAGATGGAGCTCGTGTGAGGAATTTTGTCCTTGAGACACTGCCTAAAAAAGGCAGTCTGGGGATGGCAAGTGCCTTGGCCAGTATCCAAAATCCCAGGGATGATAGATGAAGACCATATCTGGTAAGGCATAGAGGTCTGTCAATCATGTCATCCCAGGCTGACATACTGTATTCCCCTTGGAATGACATCCTTAAACTAAGCCAATTACCAGTCATTTTCTGTTTGTATTAAGACATCTTCGGTCAAGGTAAAATGCTGCTTAAGGCTAGGACATACCAGCCCGAGAGAGCTCAATCACGACTCTTCATGTAGTCCAGAGGCAAGTCTCACGTCATTCACACTCAACATAAACTATGACAGTCGTAACAGAACCTGTTGCGAGATTTGAGTGCATGTGTGACATGGCGGATCCTTGTGACCATCTTATGCAGTCTGGTGAGAGGGACATGCGTGTCTCACACTGGAATCACCTACGACCAATATACTTGGCATTGTCTTAAGGGCTTGACAGGTGAGACTGGTATGTGAGCTACTGTGTTTTAGTTGTTTCTGGCGAGGACCGCCGCATACATATTTGTGTGATGTGGGTTTGGATGGAGCAGGTGAAGTGTGCATGCTGACAACCTGCTCACTGTCATATTGTACAGACTGGTGTGTGACAGCATAAGGATTCAAGGTTCTTAAATATAGTTGCATCTCTCATGTGTTGAGTTTGTATGGTCTAGGAGCAGAAGGATGTCAGTGAACATGAGGCAGTTACTACACTGTCTTAGGATGCCCATGTCAAGCTGGCTCGAGAAACTATAGGAAATTCTACATGCATAGCATTAGGTAAAATTATGTGGTTAGGAAGAGGTGGGCACTTAGGAATGGCTAGTGGGCGAGAGGTTTTCATTCACAGAATACTAGTAGGTCAACTGCCCTTGAGAGAGTCATTTTAAGCCTAGCCAATTATCCCATTTCAGAATCAAACCCTGCACCTTGTGTTTGTAAGGCAAGCAGGTGGGCTGGTACACCTCTGAGACTAGGCTTAATGTTCTACCTGACAGTAGAGCAGAGCTGCAAAACCCCCTGGAGGTCCGCAAGATGTGCCAATGGAAAATTTAACAAGCAAAACATTTGCTACTATAGCCACCAACAGTAAACCACCTCTACACAGCACTGCACAACAGAGCACTAACATACAAGATGTGGCCAAACAGTTCAGACAATTCAGACAACAGAATGCAAATAATTTCAAAGAGTGCAATACAAGTGCAGAAACAGGCACCTAGTTGGGAAGCAACGGATGGCTCAGATGAAAGTATGAAATGTCAGTGAACAACTGGTTTTAGTGGTCAAGTGATACAAGACAGTCAAAATTCCACAAGACTAAATCTAGCCTATGCTAAAAACTACAAATGTACAATCAGTCATGACTGCAAACACAGTACAAAGCAGCAATTCAGTAAAACAATGTACTCAATGTAATCAGGTGACTAACAAGCAGTTCGTAGCCAGATTACATAGAGCAAGTGGCGGTAGAAATGCAACTGAACACTTAGGAACAGCAGCAAAAGCAAAATGAAGTATTACAGTAGGAAAACACACAGTAAAAGCAGCTCGAGAGAGTATTTTGTCAAGTAGAAAAAGAGGAAAAAGAAGATAATTCAAGGTTAAGAAGCTTGGGGGGGGGGAGGGTCTTCCCAAATGATTCAATGTACTCTGTAGAATAAGCTGATGTGATAAAATTTATAAGAGGCAGGCAAAGCAAAAGCCACCAATTTATAACCCCACCGGGGGGACAGAAAAATCAAATGGTGCAAGCCAGAGCAAGTGTTCAAAAGTAAGCCAGAGACCAGTTTAACACAAACTTTGCAACAATAAGCACAAACTTATTTACATCAAAAAAATAGTTACAGCAGCTTTGTATGTCAAACAATGTTAGAAGTAATCTAAGCCAAGCAACAAGGAAGGTAGCTTTTAGATTTCATCTCTGGGTAGCTATAGCTTTACCCTTCCACTTTTAGACTTCATCTCTGGGTAGCTAAAGCTTTACCCTTCCACTTTGATCCTTGTATGAATTTAAAATCACAGGTCTTAGTTTTCTGCCATTTTTGTAATTGACTATGAACCCCCCCCCTTACTTTTTTTTGCTTACAGTCAACAGCAGTGAATCACTGATCTATTGAAGTATCTTTACCCTTGCACTGTATTGCACAGATTCATAACACTAAGTGCCCAACAATGCCAAAGTACAGTTTTGTACCTACCATAAATGTAGATGTCCAATAAATATGCAACTGCAGTCCTGACATATGAATTGTCCTGCCTCAGGCAGCCCTTCGGTCGGCCGGATTCCAAAGTCTGGGTCTGGCGTCGGCTGATGTTGCCCTTTCCCCGACGTCAGAGCGCCTGGGGTATAAAAACGTCAGCCGACGCCATCTTCTTCAGTGTTTCTTGCCCCAGATGCCAGGTGCCCTCTAAGGAAGGCTAAATTTTGAAAAGAAAAAATTCCAGACAAGTACAACAGCATAAAAACAAATACACCATAAAAGATTACCCCAGGTAGCTAAAATGAGGGGTAGAAACCCAAAAGAATACCACAGAGGGGTAGGTGGGAGGGAAAACCTGACTGCAGTTGCATACCTATCGGACATCTACATTTATGGTAGGTACAAAACTGTACTATGTCCTTCAAGGATGCAACTGCAGTCCTGACATATGGGTTGAATACCATAGCCAACCTGGGGGTGGTAGGCACTAAGACAAAGATGGTGTAGCTAAAATGCCCTGCAGGACTTCAGAAGCAAACCCTGCTCTGGATCTGGAATATAAAGGCAGGTTGTAATGTTTGGAAAATGTATGCACTGAGCTCCATGTAGCAGCTTCTAAAATGTCCTTTGTTGCCACTCCTCTTAAAAAGGCTGTGGAGGTGGCTGTAGCTCTGGTGGAATGTGGCCCGATGTCAGCTGGCAGTTTTTCCATGAAAAGAGTAGCAGAACCTAATGCAATTTCCAATCCATTTAGAAATTGTCTGTTTGGAAATTGCTTTTCCCTGCAATCCAGCAGCGCAAGCTACAAAAAGCTGGTCAGATTTTCTGAAGGACTTTGTTCTGTCCAAGTAGTAGCGCAACTGTCTGTGTATGTCCAAGGTGTGCAGAAGTCTCTTCTCCTTTATTTTGAGGATTGGGAAAGAAGGTAGGCAGGTGAATAGCTTGATTCAGGGACACCCTGGATACCACCTTTGGCATGAATGACGGACTGGTTCTCAAAGAAACTCTGTCCTGATCAAAAATGAGAAATGGTTGTATTGCCATAAGGGCCTGTAGCTCAGAGACTCTTCTTGCTGAGGTTACAGCATGAAGGAAAGCTGTCTTCCAAGACAGAAATTTCAACTCTGAAGATGCTGCTGGTTCAAAGTGAGGAAGAGTTAATTTTTCCAGCATGAAGTTGAGGTCCCATGCAGGCACTGGTGGTTTCCTTGGAGGGTTGATGTTCTTTATACCTCTTAGAAACTGTCTTAGCAATGGGTGAGAAAATACAGGTGGATCAGTGTTATATTTGGCAGATATTGCTGAAGCATGTATTTTTATGGAAGAATATGAAAGGCCATTGTGGAGCATTTCAGCCAAATATTCTAGGATCTGTGGAATGCTCATCACTGATGGGTCTTTGACCCTTTTTGCTGTTCCAGATAAGAAATCTCTTCCATTTTGCCGAGTATGTTTTTCTAGTGGAAGGTCTGCGCGCCTCCAGGATGATATCTTTTACCCTCTTGGAAAGTGTATCCTGAGGAATAGTCATGGAATCTTCCAAGCTGTCAGCTTCAATGTTTTCAAGCTGGGGTGTAGTGTCCTGTAATTGTGCTGTGTCAGAAGAGGCCTTTGAGGAAGGAGCCACGGATTGGTGCGTGTCAAGCTCCGTAGCAGTGGGTACCCGTGTTGCCTTGGCCAGTCTGAAGCTATCAGTATGACTTTCGGTTGCTCTATCTTGATCTTTAGTAACACCTTGGTCATCAAAGGAAGAGGTGGGAAGGCATATAGTGTTAGTGAGTTCCAACTGAAGGAGAGAGTCTCCACCTTCCATGCTTGAGGATGGTATGTCCTTGTGCAAAACTTTTTCAGATGGTGATTGAGGTGGGAGGCAAAGAGATCTATGTCCGGCCTCCCCCATGTTCGAGTTATTTGTAAGAAAATGTCTGGATGCAACATCCATTCGTGTGGATCCATGATGTTTCTGCTTAGGCTGTCCGCCAGAACATTGTCCTTCTCTGGTACAAACTGGGATTGTAGCTCTATTTTCAATTGTAGAGAAATATCCCAGAGATTCATTGCCAGTCTGCAAAGAGGGTAGGAATGGGTACCTCCTTGCTTGTTTATGTACCACATAACTGTGGTATTGTCTGTCTTTATTAGTAGATGGCCCTGATGCATGAACTTTTCGAAGGCCTTGATTGCATGCATCACTGCCAGCATTTCTTTTTGGTTGATGTGCAGGTGCTTTTCTTTGTGTCCATTGTCCTTGAATGCATCTGCCCTCCATGTGCGCCCCCCATCCACGGTCCGAGGAGTCTGTTATGGTTTGACTTGTATGAGGCTTGCTGAAAGGCAGACCTTTGTTTATCTGGCTTGCTTGAGCCCACCACAGAAATTCCTTTTGAAGGTATGGGATGAGTGGGATCAATGCTTCCAGGCTGTGGCTGTGTTGAGACCATAGACGTTTTAGATACCATTGTAGTTTCCTCATATGCAGCCTTGCGTGTGGAATCAGAAGAATGCAAGATGCCATGAAACCCAGGGCCTGCAGGATTTTCCTTGCAGTCATCTGGGTGTGTGTTGCTAATTTTCTGAAGTATTCTGGCAATTGCTTTGGTTTTTCTTTTGTCAGAAACGCCATCTGTGTCCAGTGTGGCACCCAGGAAAGGTATTTGTTGGGATGGTACGAGACGATTTCTGAATATTGACTGTGTATCCCAAGGCCTGCAGTAGGTGAATGACAGTCCAAGTTTTTTTTAACAAGGACTGTTGGCTGTCCGCTTGTATAAGGCAGTTGTCCAGGTAAGGGTATATTTGTATCCCATGAAGTCTGCAATGTGCAATTACTGATGCCAAGCATTTCATGAACACTCTGGGCGCAGTAGACAAGCCAAAGGGCAATGCTGAGAATTGATAATGCTCTGAGCCTGCAAGAAATCCGAGGCATCTTCTGCAACTTTGTCTGATTGGGACATGCAGGTATGCCTCCTTGAGGTCCAGAGTTACCAGCCAAGACCCCTTGCCCAGCATGGGAAGGAGTTGCTGTCAAGTCAGCATTTTGAATTTTGGCACAATAAGGTAAGCATTCCGTGCGGACAAGTCCAGAATGGGTCTCCAGTGGTTTTCTTTTCTTGGAACAAGGAACAGTCTTGAATAAAATCCTTGGCCTTGTTTTGCAGAAGGAACCTTCTCTATTGCTCTTATTTGAAGTAGGTTTGTTATTTGTTTGAGTGCCTCTGCCCTTTGATTTGGTGGCAGGTTTGGCCTGCCATGTCTTGTTGTCAGTGTATGAAAATGGAATCTGTATCCTTTGTCTATTATGTCCAGTATCCATTTGTCCTTTGTAACATTGTGCCAATTTTGTGAGAAGATAATTTTCCGCCCAAAGGTGCTTCTAATTGAGCCCTGGATGGCGGCGTTAAAGTCATTGAGATTGTCCCTGCGGAGCAGTGGAAGGTCCTGCCCCACCTCTCTGGTTCGGAGGCTGCCATTGACGTCCTCTGTAGGACCCTCGAGTTTGCCCTCTACCACGTCTGTTTTTTGCCTCTGAAATTTGTCTGTGTCTGGAAAGGACCAATGCTTAGAAGGCCAATTCCTGCTGAATCTTGGAGGCTGTACCTGGAGGAAATATTTGACTGTTTGCACTGATTTTGCCTTTTCCTCTATTTTCTTTAAAACCTCTTGTGCAGTAGCACCAAATAGCTTATGTTTCTCTAGTGGTGCGTCCAAAAGCTTAATTTTTACATGGTCTGGCAATGTTTGTTCCTTTAACCAAGCATGTCTGCGTATGACCACACCTGTCATTGCTGCTCTGAAGCTTCCAATGCATCATATCCACACTGAAGGAAATGGTTGCTAACCTGCTGAGTATTATGAACCAATTCCTGTAACCCCTTTCTATCTATTGGTTCAGGGGAAGCCAATTTCTTTTGCAAGTCATCTAACATGTATTCCTGATGCTGAATATGAAATTGACAATTTAATGCTCGCATAGAAAGGGTGGAAGATGTATATACTTTCTTGCCCCACCTTTCTAAAGCCCTAGAATCTCTTTCCGAAGGAAGTGGATTCTTAGCAGTAGTGGTGGAAACCCCTTTAGGCCCCTGAGAAATAGTTTCAGGGTCAGCAGTATGGCCCTTGTACAGAAATTGAGGTGTCTGGGACCCTGTAGTACCTGTCTGGCGTGACAGGAGCCGGGGGGGAGGGAGTCAGGGGAAACACTAGATTCTAAGTACACATCATCTAAAATATTTAAGACTGGAGGAATAGCTAAGGGTCTATGCTGAGGTAGCTTTAAAGATTCCCTTAACCTTTTCCTAGAATCTGAGTATTCTTGGCCTTGCCATTTGAAGTGTTCCCTCATGGAATGAAGAGTTTCCCCAAAGGAAAACTCCTCAGGAGGAGAAGCAGAGGGAATGGATTCCTCCGCATCAGAATCCTCGTAGGCCGGGAAGGCCTCCTCCTGGTAGTCTGAATGTGCAGAATCACCTGAGGCCTCAGAGGACTGGGGATCTACCTGCTCAACCCTAGGCCTCTTGACAGAAGGCGGCTGAGAGCCTCTATCTGGATGTGGCTGAGAACCCCTAATTAAAGAAATAAGGTAGTCAGCTAAACTTAAAATTTGAGAACCAGAAGTGGATCCCAGAGAAACAGATCTTGGAGGGAAAGACTTAGCCTGTTTGGCAGCCTTAGCACGTGTGTAGGCCTTAATGGACATAGACACTGGAGGCCTGGCAGCCCCACGTGCTGGGGTAGTCTTATCCACTGAAAAGGTGTCAGAAGTATCCTGGGCTACGGTCTCAGAGGGGAGAACAGAAACCGGCACCGAGCTGGCCTCCGGTACCGAAGTAACCGGTGGGGCGGTGTCGTCTGTCTGTAGCGGTTGTGAAACCGGCTCAGAAGAGACAGACACTCGCGGTAGGCCTAAGCGTGGTGTCGGTCGAGACTGCAGACCGTGGGTGTCGGTCCTTATCCTTCCGTTTTTTTAGGTAAATGTGCTGTCAGAAGCTCCGACGGCATGATACAACAGAAATCTTCCCCAAAATAATCCTGTGCAAACTCTGACCGACGCCTAAGAGTGCGTCTATTGAAAGAAGCACAAGCTGTACAGGCCGAGACGTTGTGATCTGTGCCTAGGCAGGGTAAGCAGTAAGAGTGGAAATCCTTATGAGGTATTTGTTTCCCACAAGTTAAACAATTAACTTTTACAGTTTTATCAGACATCGGCTGAGGCAAGAAAAGGTCCCCAACGGGTTACTTAACTTTTTTGAAGACTTCAGTAGCTGAAAACACAGGAGCTGGCCGACCGGCACTTGCGAACTGCTTCTGCTTCGGGCGCCACGCAGCAAGAAAGACTGAAGATGGCATCGGCTGACGTTTTTATACCCCAGACGCTGACGTCGGGGAAAGGGCGACATCAGCCGACGCCGGACCGAGACTTTGGAATCCAGCCGACCGAAGGACTGCCTGAGGCAGGACAACCCATATATCAGGACTGCAGTTGCATCCTTGAAGGACATCCAGTGCTGCTAGAGTTCACAGATTCAAAACTGCTTCAGGAAACTCGTCTCATATTTTTACTAGTGGGCACTAAAATCAAACTGGGACGTTCACCCCCCTTTGATCAAGTCTTGCAACAGAAGCACGGAGGCAAACAACTGCCTTGTGTTCACTGACAATTTCTCCTTATAAAATGATTCCATATGTGAGAGCTGCACCTTTCAAATAACTCTGGAGTTAAACTTCATTTTAAAGATGTTAGAGCAGAGTGTTGTCAGTTCTGACACCCACCTCACACAACTATGCCCTCTATCTCCAAGACAGAGGCTTCTTATGCACACATTTAAAATCCCTGCCTAAACCACAAAGGCATTCTAGACAAAGGTTTAGTACAACAGACTGGTTTTCTTTCAGCTTTTCCCAGTTAGGGGTCGCCACAGCAGAACTCCAGTCCACTAATGATTGGCAGTGGATTGTCATGGTGACAAGTTGCCAGCCTGACACCCAACCTTCAAAAGCAGCACACCCATTCATGCAAGTACCTACTGCACATCTTTTACACGTCACTTGACCACAGGACATGCAGACTCCAGAGAGAAGGCCCTCCAGCCGAGAATCGAACGGGAGAACCTCTTGCTGTGAGGCGACAATGCTAACCTCTGCACCACCACAGTTTAGCATAAGAGTAACAGGGAAAACATCTATAGAAGACAGTGTTGACTACCAAGTCACTAGACAGTACATCTGGTAATGTATTAGTCATGTGACTCCAGACTGAGTGCACCACTCACCAAGCTGAGCAAAAGAGAAGCTATTAACCTTTCAGGTGCTGGGATATGCAGTCTTACTAGGGCCATCAAGTCCCTTCACACCAACTACACATGACAAGGTTACTGCACATGTGGGAATGAATTGCTCGAGCCTTATCCCTTTGGATAGAAGGGTCAAGAGTTCAGAATATGAATCTGAAATGGATGTGAAAAATACAGAGTAGTAGCTCACCATCACCAAGAATAATGCAAACAAGGTAAACTTTAAAATTACTGAATTAGCTACTGGTTCATAGGTAGGTACTAGGCTATTGGCCCTGGGGCCTATACAAGCCCAGCCAAAAAGGTACCCTGGCTTTTGCCACCCAAGAAAATTATTTTTTTCTGTGCTACTGTCTAGCAGAGCCACAGAGATGATCCCCGGGGTGAATTTCCCATCTCCCATCCAATCATCAAGATTTTTATTGAGTGCTAATGAGGAGCTTTGTTTGATATAGATAGGTAGTTTATTCCAGAGTATGGGAAGTCTCTGGGACAGGAATCTATCCCTCCGGCATGTTCTGTTTATTGTGGTGACCAGGTTTAGGTCCCTAGAGCATGTAGCTCAGAGGGATTGGGATTTCTTTAAGTGGAGCATGTCCAACAGCTCTGGGTTTGACATAGCTTTGTATGTTAGGCAGAGCTCTGAGTAGGCGATGTGCGACAGAGTAAAGCTGGAGTTTTTTTTTTTGAGACCGTCTGCATAGGGCTTCTGTTTGAGGCTGGTAATCCTCTGCGAGGTACTTCTACGACTTTTCCCGTTGTTGTAGAGGTCTTGTGAGGTACATACCAAAAGGGGCATTGGGTCTAATGAGTGATGAGTAGAGGTGAACAATGATTTTTTTTCTTGATGAGAAACCTTTTGTGATGAGGTGTGCCACATAGAAGGATTTCCCGACTGTCATTCTAAGGTGATCCAACATATAAAAAAAAAAAAAAATAAAATAAGCATAGGAGGAGAGGATATGCCCCTGGCTCCTTTACAAGGGATGGCCAGCACCACTCAAGATTTCCATTTACAGTCTACAGTCCAAGACCTTTTCCTAACATTGCTTTTAGGCAAATTCAGTACCCTCAAAATTACCTACATAACTAGTCAAAAACTACACAAGTTAACACTGCTCAACTCTAGAAGCCTAACAAAACTAACAGTTACAATACAGTGAGAGCACCCCACAGTGCAGGACTTCACAGCCTACCAATCCTACAGACCCAACCCAGGAATGACTTATAGGAGGGGGCATGCCTGTATCCCTAATATAGCCACAGGAAACAAACCAGGACAATGACCATGAACTTCTCCATATCCTTTTCACAGTAAATACATATGTGATGTGAATAAGTACACAACTCCACTTAAACCATATTTTCTCACCAAGACAGAGCACGACTTCCCTGAGTGATCTAGACCGCCTTAAAACAGTTTCCTACAGACCCAGAGGTGGGCTCTGCCTAGTCTACAAAAAGCCAAGTCTTGCGAAAACCCTATACATCCTCAAAACTGTCACTCAAGAGATCTCATTTCCACCGAAACAAACAGGGCCTGCTAGCAAGAGAGAATCCAAGGGAAGCCTATTCCATAAAAGGAGGGATGTAAACTCCCGGACTATTTACACAACCTGAACTTATGGAGTGGGAATAAGTCTAGTGTCTTGATCCCTCAAGCTCTTGAGAAGGGATTGAAACTAGGTACAAAATTAGTCAATGAGTAACCACAATTTGCATTATTGTGGCAGTGCTCCGGATGGTCTTCTGGAACAGCAGCCTAGTACTGACTTCAACACACCTCTGTTCCCTAGACTGCCAGCACGCCATGGTACATAATCAAGGATGTGGAAGAAAATTCGAGATCACGCCAACTCTGCTATTAAAAATGAAGTAGATTAACTTTGTATATGTGTGCTCCACAATGCAAAGCTGCCAGCAAGAGGAGGCAATGCATGCAAGGCACCTGATCTTTCATACCTGGTCTTGCCAAACTCAGTTACGTCAATCTAAACAGATTCACAACTTGACCAAGTCATTCTTTCACAAGACTGCAGCATTGCATGTCATTGTAATTATTCAGCCACATGCACTCGTGATGAACGCAAGGCAAGCAGCAACAAGCCTTTCCCTCTACATTTATATAAAGCTAAAGACCATACAAATGGAAACACTAAGATGTTCAAAATAAATAAGGTCAGCATATTAAACCGGACAACCTGCCTGCAACTCTCATCTTTTGTTTTTAAGTTATACATATACCATGTCTCAATTTTTACTGAAGAACGGCCAGACAATTGGCCCACAAATATGACAAACAAAAACAAAAAAGTGTGTTATGCAAGTGATGTACTCTCATCCAATGCCAGCAGGTAGCACAATTTGGCACTAAATGAATTTCTATTTGTGTGTAGGGGGGCTGGGTTTTAATTTCAACCTTAATTTTTTTTGGAAATGTAGTTCCAAGAAAGTATAAACTAAACAGACAAATTCTATACAATAACACCCAAGAGACTGAAGTTTGTACAATACGCAAAAATGACACTGGAGACAGCACTACACAGCCTTGTTTACCCATGTAGTGCATGAACCACTGGTATGTACATTCCAGAAAAATCACTGCAGACAAGGGGATACAGACAGCATGGCACCATTCTTGCCACTGTAATAATGCTTCTCACATGCGCAAATATAGCGGTATGAATAGAACCCCCCCTCCTCCCCAGCACACTGCAAATTTTGAAAGCTGACATGCAGAGCACTAACCAGTTCAGCTAGGATCACGGATAAAGGATCCCTGTGAGGACTCACTCTCGTGAGTTCACTTCACCATATGGGCCAAGTTTTGAGGCATGACATACACCAGTCTTGTACAAGCAGACCTGGTGGCCTGTCCAGAATCTACCTTCTTGTGGAATGCATTCAGCATTTTCTATACATATTCACGGATGGCCCCCTACACTAAAACCCTGAACCTGGTCAAATTATTTGTAGGACATCACCAGAAGCCTGTTCTATTGCCACTCACAGCAATACATTTAGCAATTCACACACTATGTGCGGTAAACAGTTTTGCCCATATCCAACTGGTCCTACTGAAGAAGTCAACTTCTTATGAACAATCTGTTCCAGCCACCCCCTTCTTTGTAATCTGGTGTTCCTGGTTTTGCCCCCCCCCCTTAACATTTGAGCAGTAGTGAGAGGTCCTGTGTGCAGAAACTGCATTTTGATACTACCTCATTTTGGTTTAGTGTCTGCTACTGGTCTGTACAACTTAAGCATTAAACCCTTTGGCAGTGCTATGGGTTCTAAATGCATCCCTTTACAAGTGCAAATCTGATAGCTGGCTCAATTTTTTAAAATTCTACTGTGTTTTACGTGGGGGGCTCTGCACCAAGCCATAACATTTCCACAATCACATCACTGAACAGTGTGTTGCTGTAAGGCCAATACTAAACCCCATCTCTCAAAAGCCATGAAATGAAGCTTAATTAGATTCAGGGCCCCACATTTCAAACTAATTACACGATACAGAAATGTACATGTGTTTGTCAATTCTCACTCTTTGGCTACCCACAAGAACACAACAAAGGATCCAGTCCAAAGTTTTGCAAACCTTGTGAATCTTAGCAATATCATGATAAATAAAACAGGAATTCAGTAACTTCTGTGGCTATCTGCTCTCCAAATGGGTTTTCTAGGTGCATCTATCAGCTATGAAACTGCTACAGCTAAAAAACACACTTTCACCTTTGAAAGTCCGACATACTCGCAATGAATGCTTTCATTTCTGGCAGGGATACCACACACTGAACATTTAATGGCAAGAGGCACATGGTAAACGAAGACTTGAAGTTGCTCCACAGAAGTATATCTAGCACATACAGATCCTTTCAGAACACTGCCTGAAGGAAACCCAATTTCTACAGATAGTACTCAGGAGTAAAATGTGCAGCCCATGGAGCCATTCCAGCAATCAGATAAAAGCTACTTGTGGTGGTTAAGTAGTTCCTAAAAACTGAAAGATCAGCTTCCACTTAAATTCTCAGTGTAAAGGCCACTGCTACAATGCTGCCCTGCCCACCTCAAAGTCATGTTCTGATTCTTCACTGCAGCAGCACCCCC
This sequence comes from Protopterus annectens, assembly GCF_019279795.1. Classification (NCBI taxonomy): domain Eukaryota; kingdom Metazoa; phylum Chordata; order Ceratodontiformes; family Protopteridae; genus Protopterus; species Protopterus annectens. Next base: position 987,148,972 of record NC_056743.1, read on the forward strand.
TGCTGAAAACAAATGGCATGTGGGCAGCAGCACCCCCTGCTGAAAACAAATGGCATGGGAGCAGAGGATTATCCCCTTAAATGGAGCCCTAGTGAAGAAAGTATGTGCTAGCCAAAGCAATGCCAAGGGAATGACAAAGCACCGCAGAACATCCATTACAGAATAGTTGCACTTGTCACATAGTTGCTGCTGCACTTACCACCTTATCTTTTCTTATTTCTCAATTACCAAAGCCATTTAACTGCATCTTTATACCACCACCTAGTATAGCAAGACACCAAGATGCTTTTCCTTGCAAAACTATCAATGTAAGCAATACTTACTCCAGGTCTAAATCTTGGAGGTGGTGTGCGGTCTTTTCTTGCCTCACGTGATCGATTTCTTACCACCTTGCTGTGAATAGCACAGCTAACACAGTAGTGCAGCTTCACGTAAAGCTTCGGCAAGACATAGGCTGCAAAAAAAAAAAAAAAAAATCTATAAATAACTTGTGAAATATTCAGTCACCAAGCATAGAAAGTTGCTACAACTCCAATACATCAATAAGTGCACAAGTAGAACCAAAGAGTAGACTGCAATTTCAAGGCAGATGGGTTCTATTCTCAGCTGGGGTGCCTTCTGTGGTGAATCTGCATGCCTCCCCTTGTGTTCGCATGGATTTCCTCCGGGTGCTCCAATTTCCTCAAATTTCAAATACATGCAGTATACAGATTTGACACAAAGTTAGCCACAAGTCCAAGTGTGTGTTCAGAAAGCTATTGCAGCAGGACTAGCCACCCGGTGGTGTAATCCTTTGCTTCAGATGATTGTCACTGTTGGCAGTGACACCCAAACCCGATGTGCAAAAATGGGAAAGGTGTTGTGGACAGACAGATGGCTGGACTTCTGAAGGAAAAAAGTTGACATTACTCCCATTTGCATTCACATGCCTTCCAAATCCATAGAAACCAAAAACAACTTGGATGAATGAATGTGAGACAGCAAGTAGAAGCCATGGGAAGACACCCCCCATCCACCACATGAAACTGGATGGACAGGGGTGAACAGTTAAGTACAACTTAGATCTATGGATGAAAAACAGAAATTAACCCCAGGACTGCCCCATGTACTACAAAGGCAGCTCCTAAACGCTTTATGCCATGCATGGGTCCCCTCAAATTTACAGCATTACCCCTAATGAGAAACTGGGATTAGCAAATGAGGGATGGGCAAGGCCAAACTAAATGGGACTGGTTTCAAGCACCAACACACAAACTGGCTAGGCTTAAAATGACCCGCAATTACAGCAAGCCCAGTCCTTGCTCATGAGCCTATTAAAAATGTCCAACAAGCTTGACTTTCTAAATAGTATGTTCTCCCACTAAACCGCACACTACCCTTTAACCCCCCCCCCCCATTCAGACATGCAAACGTCAAGGCTCTTGCATCAAATTTTGGGCAAATCATTACCCTGCTCTGATAATACTCCACCCCATGGTTTATAAAAATTATGCTAGGATCACATACTGTTACCTACTGCTTATACCATTTCTTTAGTCTAGGGCTCTGACTTGCATCCATGTAAACACCTCTAGCAGTTTTGAGCCTTATTACACTCCACCCATGCCCACAAAACTTTTACATTGATATATTTTTAAGATAAGGTAACAGTACAATAGCCTCATTTACATTAACCAATAACCAACATTAATCTAGCTGTTGTCTAACAGACCTTTCTCAATTTGTTCAAACAAGAGCAAGCTAGTCTGCAGTGAACAAGCACCACCTCCATTTTCCCCCATCTAGGAGGGCCTTCCCCTAAACTTAAAAGGACCACTACAGGCAAATGATGAAAACATTTTTATCTTGCCATGATTTACTACACCTCCCAAAGCTGCCTGCAGCAAATTAAGTACTCATTCCTAATTTTATATTGTTTTTACTCGTCTGCCCTCATGGGGGCAGACATCGTGCTTCCTTTGGAAAGCCAAATCTGTCCCATAATAATGCACAGACCTCAGTCAAATAGCCCTACCATTTGTTGTCAGACTAGACTTTCACTTAGAATGGAACACCTGAAAAAACTGCCAAGTTTGAGAGTCTGCAACTCATGTGTCACTGACTGGTATGCGCAGAGTTTTACAAATGTTGTTCCTACTGATGTACTACACATTCTCTGAAAGAAACTTGCAAAAAAGTGTCAAATTATGGAGATAAAAAAAAAAGACTTTTCAAAAGGAGCAGTTTTGCAAGTTCCAGTTCCTGGCCAGATTACTCCTCCCATCTCCCCTCCATCAGTGGGCTACAGTCTCATTTCCAGCTTGACTAGATTCAACTAGTCAGCTTTGCATGACAATAAACAACAAATAATCACAGCCTAGTGTGCCACTAAATGTTCCCTTGTACGCCTCTTCACTTCTGAATAGCATTTCCCCAGGAATAAAAAAAATCACAGGAATAAAAAAACTCATCAGTCCAGAGTTTAGGCCAGTCTATCCATTTAAAATGTGCACAGTTAAATATTCAACTTGTAATGCATTTTGGCTGCTGGCATGGTTATCTTTACATAGCTATTCTCTTATAGTATAATCTGAACTTATGGTATTTAATGATACATTTTACAACAGTTCAGTTTCTTAACAATGACTTCCCAAGCCTCTAATGTGACCTAGTACTTTTTCTTACCATTGCTTCAAGTTTGTCTTAGTTGTATACCTGTAGCATCTCTCAGCAACAGACTCAGAGAAAACCTCCAAAGCAGATACTTGTATTGAAAGAGTAGCAGCAGCTGTAGCAGTGAAACTACACTCCAAAACAATGCACTCAAACATAGTACTGACAAACACAGGGGAATGTATATGTCTGAATCAAGCAGTGATGAAATTGCTAGGGACTTCAAGCACAATTTTACTCAATCGCTCCATTTCATAATCCATAACACTTCAAGGCACACCTCCAGCTTCCACAAACACAGCTACCCACAAAACATACCTGTCAAATTTAAGGCTTTTCCCACCTCTCTGCAAAACACTGCTGTAATGGCTTTGGCAAACAAATGAAAATGATTGATGGGTGTTGGTTCAGGGCTCCCATCCATATCTCTCAACAGTACAGATTTTTGAAGAAAGTCCAGATTTTTTGTTTTTCATAAAATTGCAGTTTTCTGTCAAATCACTGGAAAATCATTGAAAACTAAAGTCAGAAAGTTGATAGGCATTTGAATTTCAGACTTCATATCCTTAAGAAAATTCACTAATGCAAAACCTGTTTATCAACTTTCTAAGTTTGTAAGTGCAATATTTACAAATTGCCCCAATTTTGGGGCCTTTGTCCCCTATTTATGGCCTTGTCCATATTTCTTGTTCTACAATGTTGAGGTATAATGCCATCTGTCTTCCTACTGGAGCCAGTCCACTGCACTTGCATAAAAGTGCCCCCCCTCAGCAGGGCAGCAAGCAGGTATAAGTGCAGATTTGCTTTATAGTTTTTACACTACACACACACTGATACACAGTTAATGCGAACAAATCAGTTTGTTCAAAGTTGCCAAACTTTTCTCAAACCCAGTTTTTTGACACCTGCTACCAATGCACTTGACAGTCTACAGCTGTAAATCTTGTCGTCCATGTTATTCATTCTTTTCCTTGATTTCGTTTCTTACTTGTAATGTTATTTACTCATTTTTTCTCCCGCCTCCCATACCTACCCCAATTATTACTTTTAACAAATACTCACTCTTTCTTCTCTTCTTCTCTATTTGAACTTTTCCACTCTGACATTTGCTTTATGAGTAATGCCAGCACATTTCAATGCTACATAATACTGTATTCAGTCTAATAATAGGTTCATAGGTAGGTACTAGGCTATCGGCCCAAGGGCCTAAGTAAGCCTAGCCAACAAGTTTCCCTGGCTTATGCCATCCAAGAAAGTTATTTTCCTGTGCCACTGTCGAACAGAGCCACAGAAGTGATTCCCGGGGTATATTTTCCTCCCATCCACTCAAAGATTTTTCTTGAAAAGTGCTAATGAGGAGCTTTGCCTGACATAGGTAGTATGTTCCAGAGAAGTCTCTGGGACAGGAATCTCTCTCTCCAGCAAGTCCTGTTTATTGTGGTGACAAGGTTTAGGTCCCTAGAACATGTAGCTCGGAGGGATTGGGATTTCTTTAGGTGCAGCATGTCCAACAGCTCGGGGTTTGACATAGCTTTATAGGTTAGGCAGAAATCACCTTGGAGTAGGCGATATGCTACGGAGTAAAGCTGGTCAGTGTATGGCATCTGAGGCCAGTAATACACTCTGAAGTACTTCTGCGGCCTTTCCAACTGCTGCAGATGTCTTGTGAGGTACATTCCAAAAGGGGTGTTGTACTCTACAATGGGTGAAATGAGTGTCAAGTAAAGGGGAACAATGACCTCTGTTCCTGGATGAGAACCCTTTTGTGATAGCTGCATCACATAGGAGGACTTCCCGACTACTGTGGCAACGTGATTATCCAAGGAGAGACTACTGTCCACCTGGGTCCCAAGGTCTCATCACACATTCGGTGTTAAGTAGACTACCACCTATGTGATAGCTCATGGGTACAGAGTTTTTACCAAAGGGGATGACAATGCACTTTTTGGCATCGAACTTGAGGCCATGGCTCTGACACCAGGCATCTGTCTCAGTGAGGCCCTTCTGTAGGATGTCCACATTTGGGGACTCTACTATGGCTCCTAGTTTGCAGTCATCTGCAAACTTGGCCAGAGGCTTCTGTGCTGGCCTGTACTTTAGAGAAGTAGATACCAAGCAGGAGAGGTCCCAGGACTGAATCCAGTGGTACTCCACTTGTCACTGGTTTGATGTCAGATTTGGAGTCTGCAACTTTTACAATGTGGGTTCTGTTAGCGAGTCAGTTGGCAACCCATCTTGCGAAGTAGGGATTTATACCTAGTTTAGTGAGTTTAGCTATAATTCCAGAATGGGGGATGGTGTCAAAAGCCTTGGCGAGGTCAAGATAGGCTGTGTGAACCACCTTAGCCTCACTGACTGCCTCAGAGAAGTCGATTAGGTTCAGGATGCATGATCTGCCTTTCACAAACCCAAACTGGGTGGGGTCCAGAGTTTGGAGGTTACCAATGTCTTTGGCTTGTGTGTTCCATGATGATACGTTCCATGGCTTTGCAGACCAGGCTCATCAGGCTAATAGGGGGGACAGTTCCTGGGATCAGTTGTGGCTCCCCCTTTGTGGAGTGGGATAACTGTTGCTGTGCATCACTCAGAGGGCACAAAGCTGGATGTGAGGCTATGATTGAACATGGTGCTTAGGTGGGGAGCCAGTTCATTCTGAAGTTAGTGTAAAACGCAGTCTGGGGTGTTGTCCAGTCCCATGGATGATGTGTTTTTGGCTTTAGTGTGCGCAGCTTTTACCTGTGTAGATGTGATTACAGGGACTCTGCATTCTTCCTGTATAGATATGGGCCCTTTAGGGCGTGAGAAGGTGGTAAAGTTAGCACTGAACCTATCCCCTGGCAATATCAGTTGGTTCTGTAATTTTCATGCCATTGCGCTGTAACTCAGCAGATCTGGGTGCTGCCATTGAGATTCTTGACATAGAATGCTTTGTGGTTGTCCTTAGAACCAGTGGTGATTTTATTTTCATAGCCAGCTTTGGAGGCTCTTATAAGGGATCTCAGCTTCTTACCGAGGCTGACCAGGGAGCTCCACCACTCATGGGATTTTATTCTCTTTTGCAACAGTTTCTTCCTTCTGTTGTACAGTTTGTTTATGGCAGACCACCAGAATGGCTTCCTTTTTTTTTTTGGAGGATAGCTTCTTGGTTCTGTTTGGGATAGCACGATCCATGCACTCATTTAAGTGCTTATAGAGTACATTTGTGTAGGATCCAGCAGTCGTAACTGTTCTGTCTGCACGGGTGTCATGAAGTTCGCCACTTCTGTCTTAAGCAGCATGAAGATGGCTATGGAGAAATTTTTTATCGTGGTTTCCTTAATGTGGGGTGGGGGCAGGATGTGGATATCTAGGGCGATTAGCTTATGGTCGGATCTGACCAACGAGGAGTTGACTTCGGGTGTGGAACACCAGTCACTCATGTTGGTAATGACTAGGGCTAAGACATTGTTGCCCTTGGTGGGGGTGTGGATAAGTTGATCCAGGGCACAGGAATTTATGAATTCCAGAAAACGTGTAGCGAAGGAGTTGGTACATTAGTAGTTCTCAGTTAATGGTGGGGTGGTTGAAATCGCCCATTATTAGGGTGTTTGAACCCTATATTTTCCATTATATCAAGGAGAGGAGTGGGAATCCTGGGGCATGATGGGGGATCTGTAGCATGCTACAATTTGGATTGCAGTCTTGCCCAGTTACTTGCACTTGGATAACCTCGGATGCATTATGCTGAGCAACTAGCCTGGAGGTGTGGACATCCTTAATGAATATGGGCACATCTCCGCCTTTGGTGTTCCGGTCCAGGTTACATGGCCAGTGTATGAGTTGTAGCCTGGTAGTGCAGGGGTGCCCTTTGGAGCCTTGAACCAGGTCTCAGTCACTGCACAGATATCGATGTTCTCCATTTTAAGGAGTGCCTTGAGTGAGTGCATTTTAAGATTTGGACTTCTAGCACTGAGTAGAATTACCCTCAGTTTTTGCTTGCCTGTTCCCGTTACATTTGAAACTTGTCTAAAAAGGCACTATATGGGGCGGCAGGAACCTTAGTCAGTATCTGGAATCCCATCTGCGACAGGTGCAGGCCATCTCTGGCAAAGCATCATGGTCTGTCGACCATGTCGCCCCAGGCAAACAGATACTGGATCCCCTTAGAATGACACCAGAAGCTTAGCCAATTGTTGAAGTCAATCATTTTGTCCTTGTACTGCGGTATCATTCTGGGCGATGGCAGAATGCTACGCAGGGCTAGGGTCATACCTCCCTGGTCTACAAGATCAGAGAGCTCTTCCATGTCACTTTTTATGTAGTCCAGGGAGGCATGTCTCAGGTCACTCACACCAACATGGACAATGACAGTCATATTTGTACTTGTTGTGGAGTGACCCAAGTGCGTGAGTTATGTGGCAGATGCTGGCACCCGACAGGCAGACAGTAACCTTCTCCTTTTTAGCCTGGTGAGTGAGACATCAGTGTGCCTGACTAGTCATCTATGACTAGTGTGTTGGGTACATTGTTTTGCCTAGCAAGTGAGTGGGATTTTCATGATAGCATCAAGGAAAATTTTCCTTCCTTCTGTTTTTTTTTTCTTAAGTTTTGGATTTTTCTTGGTATATTGACTGATTTTTCTTAGTATATTTTATTTAATTTTCCATTTGTTTACCAGGTCAGTCCGACTGGACACAAGGGGACCGTTTTCAGCAGAGGCTCAGGGAGAAAAGCTCCAGCTACATAGTAAATAATTATAAAAAAAATAATAAATTATACAAACATAGCTATTTTGTACAAAGAGCATAGAAAACATAAAAGGAGTAAAATCAGAGTTTTACAATTGCGGCAGCATACAGTGGTTAGAATATTGAGAAACAATTAAACAAGATAATATACAAACATACAATTGCTTGAACATAAATTCAAAAAGAAGTTTCCATAGACAAACAGGGTCATAAACTAGAAATCGTAACTATATTGATATGATTTATATTGCATTTATCTGGTTTTAATGATGGTATGTGTGTGTATTATTGTACGTATCATAGGTTCATACTAGGCTATCTGCCCTAGGGCATTTATAAGCCTAGCCAGAGTGTGTTTGGCTTTCACCACCCATTTTAAATGAATTTTGCTATGCCCTTTTTCGAGGTTAGTATACTGTGCCTCTGTCTAACAGTGACACAGAAGTGATACCCGGGGTAAACCTATCATCTCCCATCCACTCATCAAGATTCCTCTTGGAGAGGAAATGAGGGACTCTGCCTAACCTGGACTGGGATTTTATTCCAGAGTGAAGGGAGCCTCTTGGTTATGAATCGGTCCCTCCAGCATGTCCTATTTATTTCAGTGCTGAGGTTCAAGTCTCTCGAGCGTGTAGCTCGATGGAATTTGGATTTTCTGAGTGCAGCATGTCCATTAATTCCGGGTTGGACACTGCTTTATACAAGTCAAGCACAGATCGCCTCTGAGCAGGCGGTATGCCACTGAGTAGAACTGGAGTTTCTTTAACCGGGCAGCATATGGCATCTGTTTGAGCCCTTTGATCCTCTTGGTGAGGTACTTTTGGGGTCTTTCCAGTTGCTGCAGGTGTCTGGTAAGGTACATCCCAAAAGGGGCATTGTACTCAATTATGGGCCTGATGAGGGATGAGTAAAGAGGCACGATGACCTCCCCTGATCTAGATGTGAACCCCTTCACAATTAGTTGGGCTATATAAAATGTTTTTCTAACTACTTTGGCCACGTGGTTGTCAAAGGAGAGCTTGCTATCAACTTAGGTCCCCAGGTCCCCAATTACTTCTTCAGTACTTAATGGATTACCACATATGTGGTAATTTGTGGGCACTTTGTTTTTACCAAAGGGGATGACTATACACTTTTTGGCGTTTAGCTTGAGGCCATGGCGCTGGCACCAGTTGTCTGTTTCTACGAGGCCCTTTTGCAGGATGCTTGTGTCGGCTGGAGAGTCTATTATGGCGCCCAGTTTGCAGTCATCTGCGAACTTGGTCAGCCCCACAGTCCTTCCGTGTTAGCCTGTACCTCCGAGAAATATATACCGAACAAGAGATGTCCCAGGACTGAGCCTTGTGGGACGCCACTTGTAACCGGTTTGGAGTCTGACGTGGCTCCAGCAATTCTAACCATGTGGGTTCTGTCCTTGAGCCAGTTTGCAACCCATCTAGTGACATAGGGGTTTATACTTAAGCTGGTGAGCTTCTCTATAATGCCCGAGTGGGGTATTGTATCGAAGGCTTTTGCAAGGTCCAGGTAGGCTGTGTGGACCACCTTCCCCTCGTCAATGGCCTTGGTGACTTTCAAAGAAATCAACCAGGTTTAAGAGGCAGGATCTGCCCTTAAAGCAGAAACGGGTAGGATCCAGTGTCTGTAGGTCCCCAATATCTTTATTTATGAGGTCCATGATTATCCTTTCCATAGCTTTGCAGACCAAGCTAGTCAGGCTTATGGGGCGATAGTTTCCAGGATCTGTTTTGGCACCACCTTTGTGGAGAGGGACCACTGTTGCTGTGCGCCACTCTTTGGGTACATATCCTGTAGTAAGGCTGAGATTGAACGGTAGTTTTATGTTTGGGTTTAGTTCTTCTTGGAGCTCATGTAGGACACAGCCCGAGACACCATCTGGTCCCATTGATGCTGTGTTTTTTTGCTTTGGAGAGGGCGGCTCTTACCTGAGCATCTGAGATGTCAGGGGGGCAGCACTCTGCTGGGATAGATGATAGATATTTGCCCTTTTGGTAGGGAAGGGGGGGGGAGTTTGCGCTGAACCTGTCAGCTAGGATGTTGGCAATGTCTGTGGGGTCTGTGTATTTTTTGTCATTTTGGACTAATTCTGAGCACATCTGGGAATTCCCACCCAGGTTCCTAACAACTAAAGAAAGCCTTGTGATTATCCTTGGTATCCTGTGCAATTTTTCTCTCGAAGCTGGCCTTGGATGAATTTACGAGTGCCCGTAGTTTTTTGCTAACACTGATCAGAGATGCCTTCCCTTTTTGGGATTTTGCTCTATCATGTAGTAGCTTCCTCCTTCTATTGTATAGTTTGTTTATGGCTGGGGTCCACCAGACAGGACGCCTAACTTTGGAGGATTGGGTCTTGGTTTTATGTGGGATTGCATGATCCATGCATTCCTGAAGGTGTTCATAGAATGCGTTTATAAAGGATTCTGCGGTCTGGGCCGTGCACAAATATTTGTATTAATGTATTTACAGTATATTGACAAAGTACGGGGTCACATCAGAGGCTTGGGAGGTCATTCTTAAGAAACTGAAACTGTTGTAAAGCTCGCCATTGAATACCATAAGTTCAGGTTATGCTATACGAGAACTACTATGTAAAGATAACCATGTCAGCAGCCAGAACGCATTATATACTGAATGTTTTACTGTGCACATTAAGAAATGGATAGATTGGCCCAAACTCTGGACTGATTGTGTGCTTTTTTCTTTTTATTCCTGGGGAAATGCTATTCAAAAATGGAGAGACACAGAAGGGAACAGATTTAGTGGCACACCAGGTTGTGATTTTTTTTGTCTACTGTCATGTAAAGCTGACAAAAATAGTTGAATCTACCCAAGCTGGAAATGTGAGACTGTAGCCCACTGAAGGGGAGGCGATGGGAGGAGTAACTTGGCCAGGAAATGAAACTTGCAAAACTGCTCCTTGTGAAAAGTCTTTTCTCAGTAATTTGTTGACAGTTACAGGTTTCTTTCAGGAGAATGTGCAGTACATCAATAGGAAAAACATTTGTAAAACTCAGCACATACCAGTCAATGACATACGAGATGCAGACTCTCAAACTTGGCATTTCTTTTTTCAGGTGGTCCATTCTAAGTGAATGGAAGTCTAGTCCGACAACAAATGGTAGGGCTATTTGTTCTCACATTCTGTGCATTGAGACAGATTTAGCTTTCCAAAGGAATCACAATGTCTGCCCCCATGAGGGCAGACGAGTAAAAAAAAATTAGGAATGAGCACTTATTTTGCTGCAGGCAGCTTTAGATGATGTAGTAAATCATGGCAAGATAATGGTTTGCCCGTAGTGGTCCTTTAAGTCTAATGCCACTGGACATCCAAAAGGAATCAGCCCACAATCGTAATGGCAGAGGTCCCCTTATGGAAAGCAGCACTCAATTCATCTTTTCCAAGCTGAACTCTACAAGATGGCACCTTGCCCTGTTTATACACGAGCTGCAGGGAAACCTAGGAGTACCCACAGGCTTAGCCCCTCCCACAAAGACTTATCCCCGACAGTTTATAACTGAACAAAGAAAACCAAAGCTCAAACCCACAAAAGCCCACATCAGTACCCACCGACAAGCACATAACATGCAATACATACAAGCCACTTCTTACAGCCAAGGGTTCTGCTTCACAAATATTTAGAATATCAGCATTGCATCAATATAAACTAGGACCAAAAGTTAAGCCAGCCAATCTTGTCAAATATTTGCCACTCAACAAAAAACACATAGTATTGTAAAGGCATCCCAACACCCCCCTTACTGCAATAACAAAAATAGATATTACCATATCGTAAAGTACACACACACAAAACCACTTATTCTAGACAAAAACTAGATAGCTGTAGAGGGAACATAGTTACCATTAGGTTCTCTTGATTTTAAGACTGTGAAACTTGCAGAAAGCCCCTCACAGCTGACCACCTAAAACCTGCACCCAAAACTTAAACTTCTCTCTCAAACAGGTTACCCAGATTTTACTGGCTCAACTTTGAGAATTGCCTCCCACCGCCCCCAAAACAATTTAAGAACTGGCCATGGAAGAGACAACTGCCACTAGCGCGCATGCACACACACAGTGAAGCATTTGTCAGTAGGCTATGAAAAAAATGGCAGGAACTACATATAGTCCATACTTTAGCATAAAAAAAAAAGGGGGGGGGGTGAAGTTGAGGGAGAGAGTAATGTCGCACTGATCTTTTGCACTGGGGATGGAGTGGACAGAAAGGGCAATGCAGCACTGAACTTTTGAACAGCTATGATAAGTTTGTGCAACTGCACTATGTCCATCATGGTAATCACTGCTGCGGTTGTCTCGGCTATAGGTTCACAGGTGGTTACTAGGCTTAACCATATTACCAGAGTTGCCCCAAATGTCAATAGTTAGGTAAGCGAAGTTCACATGTATGATTCTATTGTAGTAAATACTGGCTGCCTCTGTCCATGAGGGATTGCTCCACCACCAGGGGAGTGAATTTATGGTCAACCATCCACTGATCTAGGTTGCATTATGAAGATGGTGAAGGAGAGGCTGTGCTTCATAGGAATGGGAAGCTTGCTCTAGAGAAGGGGCAGTCTCTGGAAGATGCATCTCTCCAACATGATTTGTTCATGTCAGAGACTATGTTAAAATCTTTAGAGAGTGAGCAACCAAAGTGTAGCTTGATTTACAAAAGTGTGTAGTATTTCCATTAGGACCAGATGGAAACTGCCTTGTAAGCCACAAGTTACCCCATAGCAGCCTGCAGGGGACAGAATACACCAACAGGGCTCCAGTCTTTCTGCAAAGGATTTTGTGCACCCTGTATTTCTTGGTGAGAAACCTCTATGGTTTCTCCAGCAGTTGCAAATGTCTAGTAAGATGCATGTAAGAGAGAGCATTGTACTTACTGGTCTGATAGGGGCAGTGTGTAATGGAATTTTACCATTCTTAGATCTAGAAGCAATGCTTTTACTTACAAGACATGCCACACAGGATTTCTGCCTATAATGCAATTAGCAGGGATGTTAGCTTTCCCCAAAGAGAATAATGCATTATTTTGTATCTAGCCTCAATCTATAGCTTTAGCAAACATTTGCCAGTGTTAACCCTTCTGCAGTATAGTGGCATTGTTGGGGGACTTGCTGCTCCCTCCTAGCTGGAGATCAGCTAGTGTGTTCAACCTCAAGACAATTCATGTTTGCCTGGACTTCTCTAAGAAACAGATTCCAAACAGTAAAGGACCCAGTACAGGACTCTGTGGTACGCTATTGGTGATGTCACCCACTGAGTGTCCTGTGGCCAACTTGCTACCCATCTCATGACATTGGGGTTAATTCCCAAATAAGCAGTTTCTCACTAACACTAGAGTGGGGGATTGTATCAAATGCCTTGGTGACTTTCTCGAAGTTGTAAACCAGGTTTAACAGACATGGTCTACCCTTAATGAATCCAACTGGGTTGAGTTCAGAGTCTGGAGATGACCTCTGTCCTTAAGGTCCACAATGATTCTTTCCACAGCCTTACAGTTGTCAGGGTCAGCTGCTGTCATCCTTTATATGCAGAGGGATTATATTGCAATCCTCCAAAGTGCCAGAACATAACCAGTCCACATGATATGGGGAAAAAGGGATCCAAGTGGGCCTCCCATGTCATTTTAAGTTGTTTAAGAAGGCAAGCTAGAATGTTGCCTGCTCCCACTGGTGCTGTGACTTTGGCCATTTAGCCATGGAGTGCTCAGAGATGACATTTTCTCGGATAACAGGCTGAGGAATTTGGGGGGGGGTCCTTCCTCTGCTGAGCCAGTTCCCTTCCATTAATGTTTGCGTGCCTGTTCTTGGATGTTCTCTTGGAATCCCAGCTTATGCAAGATATACAAACTCCCGACACAAATACTTGGCAAAGACAAAGCTTAAATACAGAAAAAATGTGGATAACCCACAACAGGCTACAAGCTGCAACTGGAGCTAGACAAATTTGTGAACACACTTTGTGGTGGATAGCCCAAAGGGTAAGGAAGAACTGAAAATGTGATCCAGACACACACAACCTTAAACATCTGACGCCTGGACGAATACAGGTATAAACATCTTTTAAAAGTATAGATAAAAAAAGACCCAGAACCGGTCTCCAAACATTTTGATACGTAGACCTTTCTTTAATAAAAAGTTCCCCACTTGGGAAGTAGGAAGAGCATGCGAGAGAGACCCGGGGGGGTCTGATCTGAAGATGAGGAATGGCTCCTTGGAAAGGATGAATTTCCTCTCACTACCATCTGTAACCTTACAGAGTAATCTTCAGGACACATTTGTCACAATTTTTCATTTGCTAAAGTGAAAAATGGAGATTCAGACTTTCTGCAAAAAAAAAAAAAGGGCCAAGGTGGGAGGAAGTCACAAGGTCTGTTCAATAAACCAGACAGTCCCTGGTTTTGGGAAGTTGAGACTTTTGGAACCTCCTCTCTGCGTCAGACTTGTTTACCTGTATTTTGTGGAGACCGCTTCATCTGTATTTTGCAGAAACTGGATGAAGAGTTAAGAACCCCTTAGAAAATTTGGAAGAGGTGGGCTGAAAAATCTTTGATTCCCTGAATTAGCTTACCCCTTTCATCATACTTTTAGAATGATCTCTGTAGCAGAGGATCCAAAACATACACTACTGAAGAGTTTAAAATATTATCTAGAGGGTTCTGAGAACAGACAATCTAACATTACCAGAGGCCATAGACCTGGAAGTTATCAACAAGGTCGTACAACTGTAAGAAAGTAGTTACCTGGGCAATAAAAGAAACCAATGTACAGAAATCTCTCAGGGGGCACTGCAAATAAAGCATTCCCCATCTTCGCATTTAGAACACAGGAGATAGTTGCAGAAGCACACTTTCCTCGTACTTAATTTTCCCATCCTTATCAGACAGTAGGATTGGAATTGATCCCACGACTGGTAAAAATGTGGTTAACTAAAGAGAGCTTCTGGGTCAACCTTGGGAATTGTATATAAAAACAAGGAACTTTATGCAGCCCACCTGCCTTTTAAGGGGCAAATGGCCAACTATCAGGAAACCGCAAGCAGTAACACACACACTAAACGGACAGGAGTAATACAACAATATTTCCAGTGTGACTGAGAACTCGCATGTGACCCCCCCCCCAGGTATAAACCAGAACCAGAGTTTTCCTCTGAGCCCGAATCAAATCTGAGGAGACAAACTAGTCTGTCCCTTCATCTTACCATTCGAATTAAGCTTTAATATCTTCAGGGGGGAAAAAAGGCACACCTCATTCTTTTATCAAAAACTACTTTACAAGGATCAATAACCTGAGCCCTGAGGTGGACCCAATAAAACCACTCCTTGTTAAGGAAATCTGAAGAGTAGATACAGGCTTAGTTAATTACTACCCTTTGAAAGGAAAAAAAAAGACTGGTGCAACATTAAACCAGTAAGTCTACCCTGTTATCTCGCCCAAGACTAACGGTGGCTCTCCCTTGCCCACTGAGAGGACCACAACAGCCAGAGCATGTGGCTAACTCCAGGTCCACAGTGACTGTAGGTGCAAATGGCTACATCATTTGCCCATCTGCAGCTGAGGCAAATTGCTAGACTGCTGTGGTGACAAAGGCAGTTTGCTTAACTTCTTGTGGATGGAAGGACTGACCATAGGACTAGTGGTGTGTTCCACGGTAAAGCTGGCATGGTGACCCTTTCCAGAGGAAGACAAGTAGCAAATGCCAGTAAAAAGTACAATTCCTTAAAGAGTCTTTCACAGAAAAGCACAGTAAAATGCACTGTTACTTTACACAACGTTAAATGGGAGACCTTTTGCCCTGTTTAAAAGTATGATGCAGTCTTAAGAGTCCATTAAAACAAACTCTTACCATTAAAATAACTTTCCCAGAGAGGAAGTGATCAATGGGAGTCTTTCCCCCAAAGGGAACTTATCGACCAAGCAAAGAAACAGCATCAAGCTGACTGATCCCCAAAAGCCTTAACACGAGCATACTCTTCAGCAGCAGTCAAGATCTAAAGGGCTTGACACCCAAACTTGCCTTAGCCCAAAGTAATCCCCTCAAAATCAACCACACCCCATTACTACACGTTTCAAGTCAACCCAGAAAACAAATACCAAACTACCAGCACCACACAAAAATACACAAGTAGTAAAATGTACACTTGTAAACAGCCCAACTGTTGGGCAGTCTAACTTACATTCAAAGACACTGGCTTCAGAAATATCTCTCACGGCGGCAGCCTCAACAATATTCCTTATAACAAACTTCTTAATGGCCTTATCCTTGGGAACACATCGAGCACAGTTGGTGCAGCGAATGGGTTGAACGTGCCCACGGCCCTTCTTGGCCCGTCCATTGTTCCTTCTCTTCTTTGTCTGAAAAGCATTAAAAGGAAAAAATAAAGCACCGCAGATAGACCATACAAAATATTCAACAGACAAACCTCTAAAGTGGCAAGACATAAGTTAGTCTGAACATTTTAATTCATTTCTGGTACCAAACTCACCCAATTCATAAACAATGTATGCCTAAGAAATGGATTTCAAGAACTTTGAGAGACCAAAGAAATTCCATGTAATCCATTTTTTGACAAACTGACCAAAGACGCAACGGATACAATCGGTTTGTAGTTTACGCAGCTTTTACTTGTGTTACCATCCTTGTACGTTACAGAGCAGAAAACTGACCGGTGTCAAAGGGCTGTAATTTGCATTTCTCGGCGCTCACGTGAACAGGCATGCACCAAACCCAGTTTAGTTTCAGTTGACAACGCCAACTTGCATTTCAAACCCATAGTAGCATCCACAATGCAGTAATCTGCAATACTACTGTTGGTTTTCTTTGGACAGCACAGTAGTAAGACAAACCAGTTAGGAGTGCAGTTTGTGTTAGTGTTTTGACCCTCAAACCAACAGAGCAGAATATGTAGCACTAAATTTTGCAATTGCTACCATGAGCATGCTATCATACTCCTGGGAGGTTCCAAATATGAAGTTAGGATTAGACAGACTTCCTCAGTTTTCAGCAAAAGGGGACCACATGTACTGTATTTACATTCAAGTACCAACAATTAAAAACATGAAAACATTCAATTACACTGCAGCAGATGTACTCCTAAATTCCACTTGTAGGTGCAGCAGAGAAATTACTGCTGTTGGACAGAAGTTAAATCCCATTAATGTATTACCCCAAATTTGCAGTGTGAATTTTTTTTTGTATGGGAGGCTCAGCGAGTTGACATGAGATGCTCTCCAACAGAAGCAGAGATTTCAATGACAAACAGGTTCAAGCACGATTTTGCACAAAGCCACCACATACTTGCACTGTAAACACTAATACTGTGGTAAACTCTACAAGTGGAAATTCAGCAATAAATCAATTCATCCAACACCACAACTGCAGAAGTGTGTGGGAAAACATCATCTTTTACAGAGCGGATAAAGACAAATTTACCAGTAATCAACCGTATGGTTCAAACGGGCCTATATATCACATTGTCGAACTTGTATAAAAGTTCGAACAATGTAATAAGCCATGGCACAGATTTTTCCCTTGGGGGGGGTGTCGGTGGGCAGTTTTCAGGGCTTTGCTATTTCCTCCACTGTAAACCAAATGAATCACTGAGAGCAACCAAATGGAGAACGAGCCGAAGTGAAAGTTTATTCAAACCAAGATTCAGAAAAACATGCTGTGATTAACGCTACACAATGAAATTGGTGTTTTCGTAAAACCATCACACACACTAGAATGCCTTAACACTATTTAAATATTAAACTGACTGATAACAAAATATAACTGGACAGCCAATGAATTGGGAAACTAACACCAATATAAAAAGTAGATTCAGTTAAAATAATCTAAAACCTTATATAAACATAATAAAAATGTGTATAAAAAACATGAAAACTGTTAATGTTTGTTACATAAATAAAAATAGTATGAAACTTTTACATAAGTAACTTTGTTATCTAGCATAAATAAAAATGCATGAATCAACTACATAAGATGATATACGCTCTAATACATTCCAATGCTGCCCCTCAGAGAAAAAAATTACAATTTGGCAGCTCTTAATTTTAATGGCTGTCCAATTATATTTGTGTAGCGTTAATCACATGTTTTTCTGAATCTTGGTTTGAAATAACTTTCACTTCGGCTCGTTCTCCATTTGGTCGCTCAGCGATTCATTTGGTTTATAGTTTTCTATTCACTGACATCCTTTTGGTTATTTATTTCCTCCACTGTGCTGCGATCATGGAATTTGTATATTTAAATCGGTGTGGGGGGCCACAGCCCCCACTTTAGTTTAAGGGTTTTTTTTGTTAGGGAACAGTGATTTTTTTTCCCTGGAAAAAAAAAGAAAAACGATGGGGTGCCCTTTATTGTTCGGTTGTAGACTTTTGGGTTCGATATTACATCGTTTAACAATGTGATACAGACCCTCTTCAAACTTATACCACCAATGTTAATTTTAAGTCGCCATCTGTTAAAAAAATCAATTCCCTGTCCACAAGTCTGTTACTCAGAACATGATGCAAGGGGCCCAATGGCTCTGGAGCTACACATGTCTTTTTCTGCTACTCACCAACCATACCCATGGCAGTACTGAAGCTTTAGTGCGTTTCACCCAATAGCAGCACAGATGAAATTCAAAAATTAGTGTTAAGTAAACTGACACTGGTAAATTCTTGCTTTTATTAAAAAACATTTATATACCCCCTTTTCTGTTATATTTCATAAGAAAACCACAACTCTCTCAACACAAGATTCAAAATGTCATTACATTTTTGGGTTGCTGACCTCCGAACTATGATGAACTCCAAATACTCGAACTAGTGTACTGTCTAATAGTTGGGACATGGTGTTATTAATCCAAACACCAAGTCAAACCTGCACACACCATGTTGCTTACCAACTAGCCAGGAACGCAGCTTAAGACAGACCAGAACAGAAACATTACTAACCAAGTATTCTACCAGTACCCACAACAGGTGGTACTTTCTGCAAATTCAGCACAAGCATGTAACTGAATCTTCACTTATACTCCACCTAACAGGGTCTACTAAACTAGTCCTGCTCAGAGAGAGCGCCACACAAAAAGTCTAGGTTACTTCATCCCACTGTATTGTCTTCCAGCAACTCACAGAACAGACTGTCACAATACTGAAAACCACAAAAAGGGGGACCCCCCCCCAGTCTAACTAGACTTACGGGTGACTCGTGTGCTGATTAAGCATGACAGTGAGAAGCTGCCAGTTCACATTCACACATCCCAGTGGAAAGTGGTCCAGGCTATAGCACTGCTTACCTACTGCAGCATAGAACGACATATCCTTGGGTAGGATAAGCAGTAGAATTATAGAATTCATTAGGCATGGGCAAGAACAATCACATTCAGGAACATGCCAGATACTCCCACATTACCTAAATGGGGGTACTACAACAGAACATGGAAATTGCTCATAACTGCCTGGATAACAATGCCACAAATAGCCATCAACCCAATGACAAGAACAAATGAGCAGCAGCTACAGGGCTAGCAGCCACAGAAAATAAAACCGCTGCATTACAGGGTGCACTTACAAACTTGTGGCACATGCAGGATGCCCATGACTTGGCCTAGCAAACTTTAATTTCAAAACAGGAAAAATGTATTAAGGTACACGCAAACACAGTTAAAAGAGGCAAGCAGATTACAGAACACAGGAACAAAAATCACAGCACTGAACATACGCAGGACAGAAAGGAAATGGGAGATGGGAAACCACAGCAGCACACCACTAGGCTGGAAAGAAGACAGACAGGTGGCAACTCTGAGGTGAGGGACAAAATGCACATCAAAAAATTACATTGTAGTGAAAAAAGCACCCTGGATCATACAACCTTAAAAAGGAAGCAAAAGGGGACAACCTGCGTAGTCATTACATCTGATGGTTTTCCTAGACCAATCAGCATTCAGTATCCACCCACTTTTCTCATAGATATAGGACAGCAGCAGTAAGCAGTGAAAACAAGCCAGCCTTCTTTATCCTCACCAACATCCCAAGCTCATTTTGCTGCAGCCCTAGGCAAGCTGAGGAGTCTGACCCATCTCCTTCTAGCACAGAAGGCCTGAAATGCCTCCTACTGAAGGCATCCTCATTAGGTGCCCAACTCAACTATTACAGATCATACACACCAGCCCTTTGTATTTTTTGCTCACTTCGCCTGTCTTCTACTTTACCTGTTCCTTCCTGTCTTCTGTGTTTTTCTGACCACATCAACTTACCTAGCAATATGGGAGGACAATTTCAAGCAGTTTCTCCAGCCAGTCTAGTAGACATGGGCATCCTGAGGCAATGCAGCAATTGCTACATGTATACTGACAACCCACTTCGAGTCCACACAGATTCATTATGAGAGAGATGCATCTATATGAAGAACATAAAATTCAGGATCTCTTGCTCAGTCAGTCCATCAGATACCAAGCAGGCTGTCAGCATGCACACCTTTCCTCCTGCACCTACCAAACCAACACTACAAACCTACATATGTGGAGGTCCTTACAAGAAACTTACCTAAACAGACACCTCCCAAACACAAGAACCCTTCACACAACACTATCTGCGGGAACATAGTACACACAATATATAACACACTAGTGTCACCAGTCAAACCCTCAAGGCACAACACAAAAAAACATCCTAGTCAGACAATTCAATTGAGACAGGTCCCTCTCACCAAGTTGGCTTAAGGAAAAAAAATGTCACGATCAGCTGCCAGGATCCACCACATCACACAATCAAGTCTCAACATCATGCACTGTTATGTCCGAGTCCATGATGGGACTTGAGACTTGCGCTATGGACTATACAAAGAGAGCCATGACTGACCTCTAGGACAGAGTCTCAGGCAGGTATATGTTCCTAACCTTGCACAGCATTCTACCTTTGCCTAGGATGATACCTCAATACAAACAAAAAATGATTAAGCCAATTGCTGAAATCAGTTTCTGATGTCAAAAGGGGATCCAGCATCTGTCAGCCTGGGAAGACATGGTCGACAGACCACAATACTTTCTCACAGATGGTCTTCACCTGTCACCCCTGGGATTTCAGTTACTGGCTAAGGCTCTTCGATCCCATACAGTGCCTTTTTAGGTAATGTCACAAGAACAAAATTCCAGATGTAAAAATACCCTCTAAAAACAACCCCAAGGTTATACTGCTAACCGCTAGGAGTCCAAACCAGAAACTCCACTCGCTTGAAGCAGTCCTCACCATGGAAGATGCTGACATTTGTGCATTCAGAAACCTGGTTTGAGGCTGCGGACAGCACCCCAACTATACCAGGTTAGGTTTCGTTCCACACGTTCAGACCACAAACTGAAGGTGCAAGAACTAGGAGGTGGTTACCAATATTCATTAAAGATAAACAGAGATGTAGATCATGCCTGTAGGATCACCGAAGGCAAATGTGCATATGGCCTACCTAGACTTGGCAAAAGCCTTTGACACAGCCCCCCCCCTCACGCATCACTGATAAAATTCACCCCAGCTAGGTATCAACCCATATATTGTCAGGTGGGTTGCAATCTAGCTCACTGATAGAACGCATATGCAATCTAGCTCACAGAGAACATATATGGTCAAAATGGGGGACCACCTCCTCCAGCAGACCTATAACTAATGGTGTTCTACAGGGATCTATTCTGGGACACATACTGTTCGGAATCTACTCCAAAGTACACGCTAAAACTAAAGGACTGTGGTTGACCAAGTTTGCTGATGACTGCAAACTGGGAAGAGCATTGAAACTCCTAGCGAGGTCAACATCATGCAAGAAGGTCTTAGACTAATGACTGGTGCCAAAGCGAGCATCAAGCACACAGTCAACTGAGATACAGGCAACACAAGTTGACATCAACCTTAACCACCATGTCTCCACTGTGGTAAGAAGGGCATTTTATATTGCTCATCTCATAAGTATGGGAAGGCACTGCCTCGGGGGGGGGGAGATAATCCCTCTGTACTCTTCCTTCATCGGGCCAATAGCAGCTCTCATTTGTATGTTCCTTTCCAAACATGTACAGCAACCGGAGAAACCACAAAAGTTCCTTACAAAGAAAAATTCAGAGTCTTCAAAATGTGTCTTGTTCGGATCATTATCCCTTTACTCTGTGATACAAGGTAACCTGTGTCTTGCATATAGACAAATTTCTGACCAAGCTTTGATAGAAATGCTGCACATTTGCAAGTCAAATGGCACACGGGTCACTCCCTCAAAAGGACCTTAACCTGGTACAAGACATCAACAGAATTTTGCTGGAAACCAATTTGTCTCAGAGGTTGCCCCACCTTCTTCCAATTCATGTTAAAGCCCCTCATTGGCCCTATTTCAGCACAATTTGGACAACTGGATGGGTAACCAGAAACTCACCCCAGGGGTTCCCACCTGTGTCCCTCTTGCTTAGGGGCAAGAGGTGCCAATTTTAGTGTCTGCTTGAACCAGTTACCCTTGGGAACACAGGCTGAACCTGGCTAGGTTTGCAAGGGCCCTGGCGCCATTACACTAGCAACCTCCTATGATCACCTCTCAAACTATGTGCAATTGCAGTAGATTTCCTACCACACCACCAAGCGCCCCACTCCAACTACCCAAAAGCTTTAAGTGAGGATGGGAGAAACAGCTCTGCTTTACAAGTCAACTCTTGCTACTCCAAAGTCTGCAAATTTACTACAAATGCACACTTCTAATCATCTACCCAAACTCCTACCCACCCTCACCCGTTAATACTCAAACATATTTAAAACTCACACGAAGCTGTTCCCCCACTAAATGTGAAGGGCAATTCACCTTTTCTGGGACAGAAATATGACCTGCAATTTCCAGATATCAATTTTCATCTCAACCTCTCTACACTCCATAGCAAGCTGCTACAGGGAAGCTTGAGACCAATGTTAAGTCACCATTTGCAAATGAAGATGACACCCATACATAACCAAACATGAAAGGCTGGGACACTCCAGATTTTAGCAGTATATTAACATATGCCCACGAAAACACAAAAGCCTGGACAGAAGGGAACAGACTTGGCAAATTCCTGCCTACCTCAAAACACCAAAAATGTTGGAACCAGTTGACTCTCCTAAAATACTTTTTAGAGTATTAGGAGAGAACAGTCTAGGATATGCAATTGTATGCATTCTTCTAGGTTCATAAAACAAGTGAACAATTTGACAACCCCTGCAAATACCAAACACTGACCTGGACAACATTCACTTGTGTCTTTCGGCTTTTCCGAGTTAGGGGTCGCCACAGCAGAACTCCGGTCCGCTAATGATTGGCAGTAGATTTTTACGTGCTGGCTTGCCGGGCCTAACGCTCAACCTTCAATGAAGGAATGCCCATTCACTCATGTCGCCACACAGAAGACGCTCTGAGAATCGAACAGGCAACTACACTCGCTAAATCACTAAACCAACTACTAGCCGGTCTCAATTCCAGCACCATGCAAGGATGTGGAGAATCACTGATTTCAAACGTCCACTTCCCTAAGAGAGAGAATCAGTACCCCAGTTTGCCAATCTAGAGGTTTAGTCCCACCACCTACACAGCACTAAAACTTTGACCACAACACTTAATAGCAGTACCTTCAGCATTTCTAATCTTGACTACCACCATCACGTGCAGGTTCTACTGCCCCCACACACAAGGCTATGATGGCTACAGATTAAAAAAAAAAAATCGGTACTTTTCCGTTATCGGGGCAACACTTTAAATGAAGTTGCTAAGCTACGAATCCAGTGTCTTGTCATGTCCTTTTGTGTCTTAATTTAATCAATGTTACTGGATACGGTTTAAAAAAAAAAAAAGGAGATGTCTCTGCTAATAGGAGTGCCTTTTTTAGGCAAGGCTCAAATTCTAAACCTACCACCCTAGAAAACAAAAATGGGAAGAAACTGAGGGTAATGCTGCTCAATGCAAAGTCTAAACCTCAAAATGCTGCACTCGAGGCCCTTCTCAGTATGGAGAACATCGATGTCTGAAAGCTAAAACACAGCATCAATGGGACCGGATGGCCGTGCCCGCTGTGTTGTGCTAATTGAGAAAAATTATTCCGCACCCGCATTACAAGGCAGCTGTTTAATTAATCACATACCCCAGGATAGGAGTGGGCAGCTGTGGTCCTGCTCCACAAAGTACAAAGGCGGTGCCTCCCGGTAATTACCTAATTATAGCCTTATAACTAACAAGTCTAGTCTGCAAAGCTATGGAGAGGATGGAGCTCATAAAACAAAGAAATAGGGGACTTGCAGACATTGGACCCGACCCAGTTTGGCTTTGTCAAGGGGCATCTACTTCAGTACAGGCCAACATGGGAGGAACATGCTGAAAGTTTTTGAGAGGGACACTGCAAACTGGGCCATAGTAGTAGTGGTGGATCGGACGACACGATATCCTTCAGAAAGGACTCACGAAACAGATGCGATACCAGAGAGGTGACATGTGCCTGCCTACATACAAGGCCATGCTATTATTCAGATACCGCCTGCTCAGCCAGTGGTGACATGCCTGACATACAAGGCCATGCAACCGAATCTAAAATTTACTCACACCTGGTTAGATTAAGACCAAAAAGACATGACAAGACACTGGATTCGAGCTCAGCAACTACGTTTAAAACGGTTTCCCTCTTACGTAGCAGCTAGACAAATCAAATGAAAATAACAAGCAACCAAAATTTGGGAAAGCAGAACCTCGATAAAACGCTGATAATAAATGTTGCATCAGGTACATAATGACTATAACTCCTGCACATTATCTATACTTCGTAATAATGGTTAATTCCGTTGCCAGAAAAACCCTTTTAAAGCAGTACTTGGTATTTCCAAAAAAAAAAAAAACGCTCACAGCAACCTGCTGTTTCAGGATTCCGATCACAGCTGCCAGAAGCCAGATAACTGTATGCACGGAAATTGTGTTTTTAGGGGATGTACATACAAGTGTAGTCGTAAGGGGGTGAATAGTTTAATGGAGAATTTTTTTTACACTGCTATCAGAGCAGCACTTTATACGTGGTTGCTGAGCTCGGAATCCTGTGTCTTGTCAGGTCTTCATCGCACCAGGTGCGTATACAATATTTTACTGGATAACACAAACAAAGGGGATGTCAATTCTAAACTTTACGCAAGACCAAAAAGACATGACAAGACACTGGATTCGGAGCTCAGCAACCGCGTTTAAAGTGTTACCCCAAAAACGGAAAAGTACCAAAAGAATCAGTATGTGAAGTAGTCTAAACATTTTTTTCCTTAAGTGGAAACTGTCTTTTTCTTGCACCACATCAAAACTGTTTAATTGTTGCTGCAGTGGCATCCTCTACACAATGACCTAATCCCACAAGCTGTTTCTGGTACTACTTAGTGGAATACATATCCACCCAACAGCTCTTCAGGGAGTTACTTCACCTCCAAACCTAATGTCAACCAAAACATTAATTCTTCACAGGCACAAACAACCCACAGTTAAGTTGTCACTTTTGCAGCTCCTGCAGCCTTCCTGGTCTGTTGGCACCATTAAGTCAACTTGTATTATTTTCGGGTACCCATATTTAGTCCTGTTTGCAACACCTTTCAATGACATCAGTATCTCATCTGATACAGTAGAAAATAATGCAGTCCTTTTTGTGTATAGAGCAACCAAGAGCTTGCTGCTTTGCATTAACATGCACTTATTGAATAACACAAAGAGTGCGCAATTTAGTAACATTAATCTTGCACGATTTGCCAGGAAACCATAACACTTATGTGGCACGAACCTGGACGTTCTGTGATAACCTAGACAGAGAGGCGTGGAATAAAAATTCCTTACAGCACTGCATATGCATCAAGATGCAATTTTTTAAACCTACTTTCAATAATATATTCTTGCTTATTCTGGGGGAAAAAGCTCTTCCAGTAATTCTAGAAGGAACTAACCAAACAGTTGTACACGAGACCAGGCTCGGTATCAACAGTGTAAACACTTCATACTGAGCGGAATCGACATACAATCCGCAAAACATAGCGTCCAATGTATTCGTGACACAAATCTAGGTTTGTTTTCACAATATCCAGATTTCTAGACAGTAGCATTTTAATTAAAGCATTCCAGCTTAATCGTGTATAATTGACCCCCTGACCCGCTCTGCTGTATGGAAACAACATACCACGTAAAATCCTGTTTCGAAACTTTTCGAAATAATTCGCCTTTTCCCCAAGCACACCAAAAACAGACCACAACACGAATCGATAAGTATGCTCTTCAGGCCAACAGCCTCCAACCACAGAAGACATTAACATTTAAGAACAACCGCACAATCGAGGTGAGAATTCTCCTACTCAATAACTCTTCTGATACCCTGATGCCTTCAATCATAAAAAAATAAACATTATCAACACTATACACTTTACTACCCGCATGGAAGTATACACTCACCATTTTGTGAGAGGAGAGATAAAGAGAAAAGGAAATTACATAGCACAGTATTTATATGAGGTTGTGCGCTACCGGAAGTATGGTGCCGGACTTGCACCGCCTCATGTCTCCGTGATTACTGGCATTTTGTCATAGTACGCGCTAATTGGTAGTAGGCAACGATTTTTCTGTTTTGGGCGTGGTTTGGTACCGAAACGTAAAATAATGAGTCTTAAAGCTTGCAAATTACAAACAGATTTATTTATTGTATTTTCACTAGAAATTTAATATAAATGAGCATTTTCTTTCCTAAAAATAGTGTTTAATTTATAACAAAAATACTATCGTTTTGAGGAAACGTTAGAGAGGCGGGAGGGAGTTTAGCGTGCGGTGATTTTTATCCGGACCGGAGGATGAACATTTTTCGGTAATCTCCAATCAGATGCACGATGACCTGCCAGTCATCGTGAACACGCCCTACGCTGCGCAGTACCGCACGCGAGGTACTACACTTGGAGATAACCTGGGGTTGAAAATGGGTTATTTGTCAGACCCAAACCCTTATCTTTATGATAAGGGAAAAAAAAAAAAAAAACCCTGTTGGAAAGACAAGAGGAGCACCTTCTGATTTTTCAAAAGATAAGGTCTTCGTATATAGTTAGTGATTTCAAATATTGGTATAGGCGTAGTTTATGTGTGTGATAAAAAAATATACAACTACAGACCTGATGCAGGAAGCGCAAAACTAAATTTCATGGCCAAAATCATACCGCTATGCTTAAATCTTAGCGGGTGAGAGGTATTGATTGGTTATGCTCCTACCGTTATCACTTGTGGTCTGCCTCAGAGCCTTGCAGACTGGAAATGATATTGAGAAAGAGGTAGAACGGCATTGTCCCCTGCGCCAGCGTATTTATTGTGATGTTGCTGTATTTTGGGGGTGGGGGTTAAAAAAATTCCCTCTTTCCAGTGACCTCCTTCAGGTTGCCTGTTTATATGTTTTGGGTACCATTCATACTTCTTAGCACAAGAAATCTGGACAGAGCATACAACAATGGGGACAAAGGCCCAAAACTGAGGACAGACTTTAAATATTGCTCTTATAAAGTTCCTAGTATATGATTTGCATGCATTTTTATAAAAGATAAGAGATCTGAAACTCAACGATGTCATTATTTAGTGACCTCAATCCTCAGTAGTTGCTAGAAAACTACACATTTCATGAAGAACATGGCAAAAATCTGGACAGTTGAGAGGTATGCAACCTGCCTGGAATTTCATGGTTAACTGATCTAGATTTTCAAGAGTCATTTGTTAATATTGTATACAATTATTCAGCAACAACCGGTAATTAAAATCTAATAGAATTTGCTGCATATCTAAATATAGTTTACTGATAATTTACTCTTTTGTAAACATTCATTTCCTGTAATACTATTTAACATGGCATACTTCTTTGAGAGAGTCTCATAGGTTCATAGGTTTATACTAGGCTATCTGCCCTAAGGCATTTATAAGCCTAGCCCAAATTTTTATATGAAAAAAATACTGTGCCCATTAATTTGTTGTGCCTCTGTCCAGCAATGACACAGAGATGATTCCCGGGGTAAACCTACGATCTCCCATCCACAGGTCTAGATTTCTCTTGAACAGAGTCAGCGAGGTGCTCTGCCTCACATGGATTTTATTCCACAGCATAGGAGTCTCTGGTGATAATATTTATATCCGTGCTAAGGTTTAAGTCGCTTGCTCTAGTGGTTTTGGTGGATTTGGATTTTTTGAGGTGGAGCATGTCCATTAATTCCGGGTTGGACATGGCCTTGTATGTCAGGCACATGTCACCTGAATAGAGCTGGAGTTTCTTCAATCTGGCAGCATATGACAGATTTATCCTTTTGGTGAGGAACTTTTGGGGTCTCTCCAATTGCTGCAGATGTCGGGTGAGATACATCCCGAATGGGGCATTGTACTCGATCATTGGTCTGATAAGTGAAGAGTACAGGGGAACAATAACCTCACTAGATCTGGATGTGAATCCCTTCATGATCAGGTGGGCAATGTAGAAGGTCTTTCTAACCACTTTAGCAATGTGAGTGTAAAAGAAAGGCCACTGTCAACCTGGGTCCCCAGGTCCCTGATAACCTCTTCTGTGCTTAGTGGATTGCCACCTATATGGTAGCTTGGGGTTACCTTGTTTTTCCGAAGGGTATGACTATACATTTTTGGCGTTTAACTTCAGGCCATGGCTCTGGCACCAGCTATCTGTTTCCGTGAGTCCCTTCTGAAGGATATCCGTGTCTGATGCACTTTCTATGTTGGCCTGTAGTAGATGCCAAACAATAGGGCCTGTGGGACACCACTTGTGACCGGCTTGGAGTCTGACACAGCGCCAGCAACTCTAACCCTGTGGGTTCTGTCCTTAAGCCAGTTTGCAACCCATCTTGTGACATATGGGTTTACATTTAAGCTGGTAAGTTTTTCTACAATACCAGTGGGGTATTGTGGCAAGGTCAAGGTAGGCTGTATGGACTGCCTTTCTCATCAATGGCCTTGGTGACTGTTTCAAGAAGGGCATGATCTTCCCTTGACAAAGCCAAACTGGGTCGTTTCCAATGTCTGCAAGTTCCCTATATCTTTGTTTATGAGCTCCATTATGATCCTCTCCATAGCTTTGCAGACTAGACTTGTTAAGCTTATGGGTAATTACCAGGGTCCCCGCCTTTGTGGAGTGGGACTACGCCACTCCTTGGGCACGTATCCTGTGGTAAGGCTGAGATTAAACAGCTGCCTTATGTGCGGGTTTAATTCCTCATTACACCATCCGTCCCATTGATGCTGTGTTTTTAGCTTTAGAGAGTGCAGCTTTCATTTGAGATGTCCGGGAGGCTACACTCGGCTGGGATAGTTATCTCTCCTTTAGGGGCACTGAACCTGTCTGCCAGTATGTTGGCAATGTCTGTGGGTTCAGTGATTTTGTATCATTTTGGACTAATTCTGAGCATATCTGGGAGTTTCCACCCAGGTTCCTAACATAGCTGAAAAAGGCCTTATGATTGTCCTTTGAATCCATGGCAATTTTTCTCTCAAAATTGGCCTTAGTTGATTTTATGAGTGCTCGTATTTTTACTAATAATGATCAGGGTGACTTCCCTTTTATGGATTTTGTTCTATCATGTAATAGCTTTCTCCTCTTATTGTAAAGTTTGTTAATGGCTGGGGTCCACCAGACTGGACGTTTGCCCTTTGTGGAAAGAGTCTTGGTTTTATTTGGGATTGCCTGATCCATGCAGTCCTGGAGGTGTTCATAGAAGGCATTAGCCTGGGTTGTGGTTTCCACTGGCTCAGGGGCCTTGAAGGATACCACACCAGTCTTGAGTAGTGTGAAGTTTGAAGTTCTTCACTATGGTCTTTTTGTTTGGGGTGGGGATGTGGATTTCCAGTGAGATTAGTTTATGATCAGATCTCACCAATGAGGGATATACTTCGGTGTGGAGCATTTTGTCCCCATGTTTGTGACAATGAGATCTAGTATATTTTCTCCTCAACAGTGACTAGCTGTTCCATGGCATTTGAATTTATGAACTCCAGGAACCGTTGGGCTAGAAAGTTAGGGCTTGAGTAATGTTCCCAGTCTATATTAAGTCACCCAATATGATGGTGTTTGGAGATACATTTATACCCTCCAGTGTCTTCAGGAAGGCTGTGTGGGGTTCCTGAGTTTGAGAGGGTGGCCTGTAGCATGCTACAATTTGTAGAGCAGTTTTGCCTATGGTTAGTTGCACCTGGATGGTTTCACCAACCTGGAGGTGTGGGTATCCTTTATGAATATGGATACACCTCCTTTTGTGGTGTGGTCCGGGTTTTGGGGCGGGCATGATATGAGGTAAAACCTAATAGTGCCGGGTGCTCTCAGGAGCCTTGAACCAGGTTTCAGTTACAGCACAGACATCGATGTTCTCCATACTGAGAAGGGCCTGCATTTTGAGATTTAGACTTCTGGCATTGAGCAGCATTACCCTCAGTTTCTTCCCATTTTTGTTTTCTAGGGTGGTAGGTTTAGAATTTGAGCCTTGCCTAAAAAGGCACTATGGGGTGGCAAGAGCCTTAGCCAATATCCGAATCCCAGGGTACAGGTGCAAGCAGCGTGGCTTGTCAAGCATGTCATCCCAGGCAGACAGACACTGGATCCTTTGAATGACACCAGACATTAAGCCAATTGTTAAAGCTGATCATCTTGTCTCTATATTGTGGCGGCATTCTTGGTGAAGGAAGGATACTGCTCAGGGTTAGGGTCATACCTGCCTGGGCTACATAATCAGAGAGCTCCTCTATGTCTCTTTTCATGTAGTCCAGGGAGCTCAGGTCGTTCACACCAGCATGGACAATGACTGTGTCATATTTGTACTTGCCGTGGAGTGACGCTTCTGTTATGTTCTAGCCCGATAGGCAGCTTACTGTGACCCTCTCCTTGTTCAGCCTGGTGAGTGGGACGTCAGTGTGTCTGACTATGGAGTCACCTATGACAAGTATGTTTGGTGTTGTATTTGGCCTTAAGGGCTGTGACTGCTTTGCACACTGCTTTTGTGGTTTATGTGTTGCTTGTGGGGTGTCTTGAGGTAGCAGTTGTTTGGGTGTCTGCTTTGGAGGCCTCTGCTGTTTAGGTAAATTTTACTCAGAGCCTCAGTATGTCTTTGTGTGTTTATGTGTTTGATTCAGTGGAGTGGTAGCATTATGTGAGGCTGGTTTTGTGGTGTGTGTAGTTGCCTTCTCCTCCTGTCTGGTCTTGCCAGTCCTGAGTTGAGAGAGCTCAGCCTCAGTTTGGCTAAATAGCTGCATCTCTCAAGTATTTGTGTTATGTGGGAGGAGGAGAGGGTTGTCTGTGTACATGAGGCAGTTGTAACATTGCCTCAAGATTCCCAGATTCACCAGCTGGACCGGAGAGATTGACAACTGACCTTTGGACATGCTAGAATAATATTGGGAATTCCTTAATTGAAAACAAGGGCCAGTGGGGAGTGAGGGTGTAGTGCTTTTAATTTTTAGTGCTGACTTATATAATTGCTTTAGTGAGCAAGTGCCAGGTAACTTGAGTGCAATGTGTTACAAGTAACTAAATGCAAAAACGACAAACAGTAACTTTCTTTCAAGTGAAACAAGGAAATAAGTACAGTAAGCAATGCAGATATCACTAGTGATCCACAGAAGCTGAGAAGTTGTGTATTAGGTGGAATTAGCTTCCAGGGAAATAACAAGCATATAAACAAAGCTAGATTCAGCAGGCCTGGATCTAGTCTATGCTAGAGCAAACAAGGTGAACCAATTTCAGTAAGATACAGTTCAAATATTCAGGCACTATAAACCTTTAACCAGAAATTCCCAGCTCAGAAGGGCAGAGTCCAGCCTCTTCTCCCACAAGAGTGCAGACCACGAACCTTCTTAATGTAAAATAACTGGCCTGAAGCCCAAGTGCCTAAACCAGAACTAATACACTTGGACACTGGGCTCTCAATCAGCAGTTCCCAACTTAGAAGGATGAAAGCTACCTGTCCTGCCACCACAGTGCTTGCCACAAACCTTCCTAATGTAAAACAACTGGTCTGAAGCCCAAGTGCTTAATCCAAAAGACTTGAATGATAGCTACACTTTAATCAAGTTACAACCAAGCAGTAATAAATACCATTGAATACTTTAGAGAATGTCTGGATTAGTGCTCAAGTTACACAAACAAAGCTAGATCCAGCAGGCCCGAATCCAGTCTATGCCACAGCAAACAAGGAGCACCAACTTCAGTAAGAAACAGTTCAGATATGCATGCACTATAAGCCTTTAACCAGAAATTCCCAGCTCAGAAGAGCAGAGTCCAGCCTCTCCTCCCACAAGAGTGCAGACCACGAACCCTCTTAATGTAAAATAACTGGCTTGGCCCAAGTGCTTAAACCAGAATTAATACACTTTTAGAATAACAGACACTGAGCCCTCAATCAGCAGTTCTCAACCTAGAAGGATGTAAGCTACCTGTTCTGCCACAACAGTGCAGACCACAAACCCTCTCAGTGCAAAACAACTAACTGGTCCGAAGCCCAAGTGTTTAAACCAAAAGGCTTAGAATGAGTTACACCAAGCAGTAATACATACAATTGATTATTTTAAGATGATGCAACAGTAAAATGCAGTAGGTAAAAACACAAGTACAGTAAAAGCAGATGAAAAATTTTTTTTTTTTTTTTCTGAACAAGTGCTGAGATCAAAGAAACAGATTTGAGTGCTGAAACTAGAAAACTGGCTAGTTATAAGAAAAAAGCTAGAAGGCTTCCCTCAAACACAGAAGGGCTTGGGGGCTCAGAAGCCTACAAATAGTCTGTACCACTTAACAAGAAAGGCAGGAAATAAGCTTAAATTTTTTTTTTTTTCTATTTCCCAGATGCTCTCTTTGTACACAGTAGGAGTGCCTGAAATCAGAATATGATCTCACTGCACTCAGTTGAGTGAGCAAATGAGATGGGCCCAGAGGCAGGCTGAGGGGCGGGCAGTTTGTTAACAATTCCTTCTCAAATTAAATACTGTATTTTTAAAAAAAAAGAGCAGATAAAGGTACTTAAATTCTCTTATACGTCCAGTTGAATATAACCAAGTTCTTAGCTGGCCAAGCTGAAGTTTTAAAGCAGGAATTATTTCACATGCACCAGTTTAAATATGCAAGGACAGGAAATCAAAGAATGTGGCTACCCCCACACCTGTAATTACTAGCAAATAACAAAATTCAGCCAACACTAGCTTCAGTTCAAGTTACTGAAGAGCAGAATAACTTCAGTTAACAATTCCTTCTCAAATTAAATACTGTATTTTTAAAAAAAAGAGCAGATAAAGGTACTTAAATTCTCTTATACGTCCAGTTGAATATAACCAAGTTCTTAGCTGGCCAAGCTGAAGTTTTAAAGCAGGAATTATTTCACATGCACCAGTTTAAATATGCAAGCAACTGACGAGGGTAAAACAGTGCACACTGCATATCTTGACCTAGCCAAGGCATTTTATACAATACCCTACTAAGCCATCGTTGACAAGCTCTCTGAGATAGGCATAAATTCTTATATAACTCGCTGGCTAGCTCACAGGCAGGACCCCAAGAAGTCAGGATCAGTGAGACACCTACATCAAGAGACCAGTCACCAGCAGAGTACCCCATGGCTCCCCTCTGGGCCTGCTCCTATTTGGCATCTGCTTCTTGGAAGTCAAGGCTAACATTCAAGGCCTCTGACTCACCAAGTTTGCAGATGACTGTAAACTGGGAGCTGTTAAACATTTACCCGAAGACACCAACATCTTGCAAGAGGGATTAATTAACACAGACTAATGACAGGTGCCAAAGCTTTGGTCTAAGACTCAGTACCAAAACATGCGTTGTAGTGTCTTTTGGGAGACTGTCAACCAAAGTTAATTACTTCATTTATAAAACACCTGTAAGAGTCAACCCAGTAGTAAGGGATCTGGGAACATATGTAGACAGCAATCTGGCCTTTTATCAACATGTAGCTAAGATAGTAAAAAAATTATTCTATATCTTCCGATGTATAGCTAATGGTGTGTTATCCATGTCCAAGGAAGTTACAGTGCCACTCTACTCGGCCCTTAACAGACCTGTCATTGAATACTGTTGGCATGTATCTAACCGGACACTTGCAATAGTTGGAATGTCCACAAAGGTTTCTCACCAGGAGAATTCAGGGCATGAATACCCTGTCCTACACTGATCACCTAAAGGCTCTGTCTCTGTATTCAGTCTCCTACAGGCTGCTGAGAGGTGATCTTTGCCTGGCTTACAGGGCTTCCTCAGATACAGCCCTGATGTATGTGTTGCATATGTGTAAAATAAACAGCACAAGAAGCACTAGGGATCTGAACTTCACCTATGACAAACAAAAGTGCTGGTGAGACAGATATGTGTCCCAGTTGATCCCCGCACTATGGAATAGGCTCCCAGTCCATGTAAAACAGAGTTCATCCCTGATCCTATTTAAATGAAGCCTTGACAACTGGATGGGAAATCTTGAATTTACCCACAGTCTGGCCTCCATGTCTCTTATGGACGGAGGCCGTCAATAAGAAAAGTATTATCCTCACTAACCCCCTCCCCTACAAATCCTTAGTTACTTCTCTACTAACATGTCCCCCCATATAGACACCCATGACACTTGGGACCAAATGGTTTGGAGTGCGTGACTATGCATGTAAGGGCCATAGTGGTCTTTAGCCTAGTAACAACTTAAGAACCTATGACACCTCCACCAACCTTCCTTTAAAGAAATGAGGAGGTCAGTGGGACACCAGCTCATTACAAATGGTATTAGATAATACAGTTGGGATATACTTTATATCAGAAATAAACTTACCTCGTAAAATATCTATTCATGTGCCATATTCACTAAGTGAAAGGGAGATAGATCTCTCTCTCTTTCCAACTGTATCTTGATGTCATTATTTTTCATGATCCTTTTTGGAGTATGAAAAAACTGAAGTATGGGCAGCCACTGTAATTTCTCTGTCACTGAGGCATTACCAAAGATCCCCCAGCATCTCATGTCTGCATCTCCTGAAGACCGTCTGAAATCCATTATAAATTACACCAAATTGCCACCGTAACAGTTGCAAACAAATGCAATCTGAGGGTCATGCTGCTTAATGCTAGACGTCTTAATCTCAAAATGTACTAGTTCGAAGCACTCCTTAAAATGGAGAACATCGACATTTGTGCTGTAACAGGCACCTGGTTCAAGGCAGCAGAAAGCACCCCTACACTACCAGGCTATAACTCATTCCACACCTTTCGGGCCCAAAAGTTGAACCGAAGCTCCAAAGGCAGTAGTGTTTCATAATCATAAAGAATGCGCACACCTCCAGACTAGTAGCCCAACAAGACGCATCAGGGATACTTCAGGTGCAGCTAACATTGGGTAAGACAGCGATTCAGGTCGTAGCCTGCTATACGTCCCCAGCCATGTCCCAAAACTCACACTCCACGTTTCTAAGCACCCTGGAGAATATTAGGGTCCAACCTAACACTCTTATACTAGGTGACTTCAACTACCCCTCCATTAACTGGGAAAACTACTCATGTACCAATACATTTGTCCAACGTTTCCTAGAGTTCATTAATTCCAATGTCCTGGACAAACTCATTCTTACCCCCACACTAGAGGTAGCAACATCCTTGACCTGGTCATTATATGGGAGACCATTGCTCTACACCAATAGTCAGCTCCTCCTTGGTTAAATTCGATCACAAACTAATCGCCTTCGAAATCCACCCCCTCCCCCGCAAAGGTAACCACCATGAAAACTTTTCCAGAGCTAACTTTGGGCTCCTAAAAACAGAGGTGGCTAACTTCACGGCACCCATGCAAATGGAGAATAGTTGCATAAGTGCCAAATCATACACCAATGCACTGTATATACACATACACAAATGCATGGATCTCGCCATACTCAATAGAACCAAGACACTCTTCTCTAAAAAAAAAAAAAAAAAAAAAGCCAATCTGGTGGTCCCCTGCCATAAATAAACTCTACAACAGGAGGAGGAAACTTATGCGGAATAAGGTGAAGTCCCAAGACTGGAAAAAACTCCCTTATCAGACTCAACAAAAAGTTGAGCTCCCTCATCAAATCCTCTAAAGTTAGCTATGAAAACAGAATTGCAGCAGATAGTAAAGACAACCACAAGGTCTTCTATAGTTATGTAAATAATCTCCATGGCAATACCCAGATTTGTTCTGAGCTACTGCACAATACTACCTCCTATACTGAGCCAACAGATATTGCTAATATACTAGCCGACAGATTCAGTGCCAACCTTACCCCTCTCCCCCCCACCACCAAAGGACCAATCGCAATACCAGTAGACTGCCAGGCACCCAGTATTTCTGCTGCATAGGTTAAAACAGCATTGTCCAAGGCCAAGAATACAGTTTTTATGGGACCTGACAATATCCCTGGCTGTGTTCTACATGAACTACAGAGTGAACTGGCACATCGCCTGTGTGCCCTGTTCAATCACAGCCTCACCTCAGGCTTTGTCTCTATAGAATGGTGCACTGCTACAGTCATCCCTTTCCACAAAGGAGGAGCAACTCCAGACCCTGGGAACTATCGCCCCATTAGCTTGACGAGTCTGATATGCAAAGCTATGGAATGCATCATCATGGACCTAATAAACAAGGATATAGGGAATCGCCAAACTCGGGATCCCACACAGTTTAGTTTTGTGAAGGGTAGATCACGTCTGCTCAACTTGGTCCACTTCTTTGGGTCAGTCACTAGAGCTGTGGATGAAAGCAAGGTGGTTCTTACAGCCTACCTTGATCTGGCCAAGGCCTTTGATACCATTCCCCACTGAGGAATCATAGAAAAACTCACTAAGCTAGGCATCAACCCCTATATCACTAGGTGGGTTGCAAACAGGCTCACAGATAGAACCCACAGTGTGAAAGTAGCTGACTCCAAGTCAGACTGCCGACTAGTCACGAGTGGAGTCCCATAGAGTTCTGTCCTGGGTCCTCTCCTGTTTGGTATCTACTTCTCTGAAGTCCAGGCCAACACAAAGGGACTCTGGCTGGCAAAGTTCACAGACGATTTCAAGTTGGGAGCTATTATTAATATACTTATCAGCTGAGAAGCACACTCCATCAGAACACAAGGGGATGCTAGCAAAGTGTTTTTTTTTTTTAGTAAAGTGGAAAGGAGAAACAGAAGATAATTCAAGGTTAAGGGCCAAAGTGGGTTGGCCTTCTCAGATGTTCTCTCTGTATTGGGTAGAATGAGCTAATGACACTAGACTGGAATAGAGCTCAACAGATGGGACTATACTGAACAAAATACAAAAACCATGATGGGCTTAAATTATAAGTTGGTGTTTCCTTAAGATAAAATATCACATATCAAACGTCATTTCAAATGTCACATATCAAATTATTTTCTTACACATACAAAGATGCACTTGTTTAAATATCAAATCAAATAAACTGACCATGCTGTCAGAATCATGTCATTCACACACATATGTCAATATGTAGTAGTCATAAGATGGGAAAGATACCATGTTAAAAATCTAATTTATCAAACTAGGTAATATGCAAGTTCTAATTGTGTATGTGTAATTTTTTCCTTCTTTCTTTCCTTCCTTTGCATTTATGCTCATTGCCACAGATAGATGCCATGGATTGGGTTTCATTCTCAGTATTGCAAAGGAAGGACCAAACTAGCACTGGAGGGATACTTGCCACTGGTATTCAGCAGGTTAAAATAAAACAGTGAAAGTGCACACAATTCTGATTCAATAATCAAGTCATAAAATGTGACCTGCCCCAAGACCATAAAGGAATTTGTCAGTGCCCCTTATCCATGGTAACTGTTTTACAAAAAAGTTATTTTCATACACACATTTCTGGGAAGCTAAGTAGAATTCTCCAGTTCCCCATCTCTTTCTCCCGGGTATAGTAGTATAGCTGCTACTTAGCTAGGACTAGACACAGTCTCACTAGCTGTTGGACTACTCTTATTATCCAAATACAGATATATAGAGATTAATATTTCACTGGTAGTAAACTCAAATGATCTAGCTACTTCACAAGGTTGGCCTTCAGATTGGGTATTATCAAGCAACCTACAATGTTGAATACCTCATTTTCAGATAATACGTAACAGTGTAATAATTATATATAAATGTGGGCAATAAGATCCTGAAGTGAATAAATACATTTTACTTAGTGCAGATGTAGACTAAATAGACAAAGGAATAGTAGAGTGCTAAGTTACATCTAACCAAATATACTACCTGTCTCTTACTACAGAATTACAGGACTTAACTACTATAACACAAATTAATAAAAATAAACAGCAAATGTAGACTTACATGTACCAAGGTCTTGCATACTAGAAGACACGAGTAAGAACTAAGACCAATCTCAAATATTT
This sequence comes from Protopterus annectens, assembly GCF_019279795.1. Lineage (NCBI taxonomy): Eukaryota > Metazoa > Chordata > Ceratodontiformes > Protopteridae > Protopterus > Protopterus annectens. The sequence continues at coordinate 987,186,763 of NC_056743.1, forward strand.
ATAAATTTAATTTCCTCATTTATATTAAAAAATACAATGATAAGCAGACTGCATCTTTTCCTTTCTACAAAAAAAAAATACATTAAATTACACTAGTCTGTTACTTTCTCACAGCAAAAGTAATTAAACTATTTTTTTCATAGGCAATGGAAAACTTTTTCAGGAACAAAAGCTTAACTTCTTCAGGAGAGAAAAACAACAGACCAACAGCAATCAAACTCTTACATATATGCATTACTGGAAAACAATCATTTGAGAAGCACTTGCATACAACAGCAAGAAAAGTATTAACATTCTAGTAGGTATAGCTTAATTAGGTGAGATAATTTTATTTATGGGTGCCTGAAGGATGAGGTACTAGCAACAATCTTGTATGTTGTGAATGAATATAATGAATATATACACACTTAGCATAGCTTTTCTCATGTAAAAACTACTGGTTACCCACATCTTTTTTATGGCAGAAAGACTTTGGAACACTTTACCTCTCCATGTGAGAAATTTAGAAACTTTTCCAACTTTCAAAAAAGGGTTATAGTTTTAGTGTAATGACATTGTCTGTGATCCAGGGGCAATTAGTAACAAATACTTAAAATAACAGTTATTAGGGGTTGTGCATTTGAGTCAAATGCATTGATCATTGGACATCTCTTAACAGTCGGCATTATTTTGCAGTTCTGAAGAGCTGCTCATTTTGAAGTACAGCTTACTTGCATTTTATGAACTTCTAGCATCCTGAAGCAAGAAATTAGTTTACTTTTCAATTACAGTTTCATGCATGTTTCTTCCTCTCACTTCATTTTTCATATTTACAAAAAAAGGTCATAAGGTTACATACATTGTGCAGCTCAAGTGCTATTAGTATGAATTCAGATTGAAAAAAATGAAATCTTTAAATCAGTTTTCTTTTCTCTAGCACTACACTCATGGTAAAACCCAGCTGCCTTTTTAAATGTTGAAAAACATATTGGCAGATGATCTTTTTAATAGAACCAGTTTTAGTTGGGATGCTTTAAAAACTATTATGCTTCACACACATCCTTATCTACTTGTCTATAAAATGTACAACTCATTAGCTAGTACCCTGCTCTTAGTATTCAGTCTCCAAGCATTAAAGTTATAGTTCTGACTTGTGTTGTTTGTCTTTCGGCTTTTTCCCGGTTAGGGGTCGCCACAGCGGAACTCCGGTCTGCTAATGATTGGCAGTAGATTTTCACGAAAGCCGAGGTGCCAGCTCAATGTTTAACCTTCAACGAACGCACGCCCATTTACGCATGTCTTTCAAGCCCACACAACCACGGGGAGGACACGCAGACTCCACACAGAAGGCACTCCAGCCGAGAATCAAACGGGAGAACCTCTTGCTGTGAGGCAACAATGCTACTGCTGCACCACCACAGAAGTACACCATCTGAAATTTAGTATGTAATATAAAACACCCAGTTCCATATGTGTCAGATTAGGCAAGAGTCAAACCTTGAATCTTCTGATTAATACAGCAAACTTTATGCTTTATTTGTCTACAACTGTAAACGTAACATTTTATATTTCTTCTTGTCTAAGCAATAAAGCAGCTTGTCTTTGTATACCTGTTTAGATTCTAACCTTGGGCAAAGTATGAAAATACTCTCTTTCATTCATGCGGAATACATAATGTGAAAAAGAAATCTCATCAATCTGGGAAGTTTTCTTAGCCATAGATAAGCATAATCCAGAAATATGTTCTAGCACTATGCACATAACTGGAATGTAACTATTCATAATCAGTGTCAATGCTTCACATACCTACATTTACAAAATTAAAACTGATGGCAGTTCCATAGAATCTACTGTAGATGCCTTGTGTATCCTAGTTAGAATGACAAAATCTTAGTATAATGCAGATATGTAACACACAAACCAATCATCTTTTCAGAGTTAGCAAATGCAGCACATATGAATACACTGTATGACCACCCTAAAATATATATGTACACATATTCTCCTCAGGAACAGACTCATCATCCACATAAAATAAAGTTCTTCCCTGTCCATATTCAAATGCAAATTAGATCTATGGATGGGAAACAGAAAATTTACTCCACTTTAGCTATTAATGGACAGAGGAAGCTCCTAAATGCCTTATCCCATGCATGGGTCCCCTCAGTTTATCTATGGCATTATCCCAGCTATTCTCATTAGGGGTAGTGTGTAATTATTGACTATGGGATAGGTAAGGCCAATCTATGACCAGATTAGTTTGAGCGCAAAAAGAGAAGTTGTCTAGGCTTTAAATGGCCCACAATGGCAGGTAGCATAGTACTTATCTAGGTTACTGGATATTTTCAATGGCATTTTTACTTTCTGTGGACATGTAGCAAAAATAATTTTTGTTAATACTGGAGTCCCTATATGCATACAGAATCCAATGTTCCTCAGGTCATCTTTTAGGAAGTTATCTGTGCTCTCTGTCCCCTCAGAAATTAAGATGTAAGCAGAAAACATACTGATCATTAAACTCAAGTTGTGTATAACTCATCTGTCTATGATTTTATCTTCAAGTTCCTTGCATCTCAAACTTTTTGCACTGAAAATGTCATTAAAGTAATGAACAAAACAGTTTGCATTACAACTGTTGTGTTCTTGATGCAGTATGACATGTAAAAAAGTGTGTGTGTGTATATATATATATATATATATATATATATATATATATATAGTGACAACAGATAGCACTCTTTAAAACATTTTTTCTTTCTTTTCCCAGTCATCTCCCTTTTTTTAAGAAATTATAGTATATCATGTTTCACTTTTAACTTTTTTGTAATTCAGTTTATTGCACTGATGAAAACTGTATTTTACTGAGATGTTCTAGCTTCTATCATACTTTTTTTTAACTAAAAAAGCTACATTTACTATAGTACTCAGTGAGTACATTTTGTCTCATATTTCTTCATAAAATGTTCATATAGTGTAGGAATGAAAAAGGTAGGCACTTGTACATGTTTCCGTTCAGCTATTGTCAGCTAACTCATGTGAAGATCTGAAGAATGGTTGAAATATAGATGTCTTATGTTGCTTCTTCTTGCTAAATTTGCAGGTATAGATATTTTGGGCAAAGGGACAACTGCCTAGGTTGCAAGATGTTGGGGGGGGGTGATCCTCAGTGCTGGCATTCATTTTCTGAATGCTGATACTGCATCGCTGAAGTGCTTTAGTGCTCCGTGTGCAGTCATACTGCATCACTGAAGTGCTTTAGTGCTCCGTGTGCAGTCATACTGCATCACTGAAGTGCTTTAGTGCTCCGTGTGCAGTCATACTGCATCGCTGAAGTGCTTTAGTGCCCCGTGTGTAGTCCAGTGCAGTTGCAGCATTCATAAATGAATGCTGGTAATGCATTTTCTGTCAGGACTGAAGCTTCAGCTTTGTATTTTTTTTTTGTTTCTGCTACTCAACTTACAGTTGAGGGGGAACCAGACTGGGAAATGGCACACACTGTACACTAGATAATGAAGCAGCATCTCTGAGCAGGTACATTATGCTATATTTATGATATGATTCAATTGTTTCTCATGGAAACCTCTCCATGAGTTACAGAAGTTTACATATCTCATTAACTTCACATTTTCTGGTAGCACAAATACTTTAAGATATAACAATTTTGTATGCTGGTAAAAATGTTTGATACGTCAGTTCTGATATTGGTGATAAACTTTTGTTTAATGTCAATGCATATTTTCACTTTATTCAAAGCAGCTTACCGTGCAGCTTAATATTTAATAAATTAATATTTAAATTGTGTCAATATAGTGGACTCAATCAAATGTCTATTGATTTACTTTACAGAACCCGTACTCTGGTATTTCATTACCGAAAATAAAAGCACCTTATCCATCTGAAGTTCACACTTTATATATTGGAGAGTTCAGCAGTTACATTGAGGTTATGGGCTGCGTTTTTCCAGTTTTGTTGTTTCCCAACACCACCGTGCTTTTTAAACTCTACCGATATCGTCACACCCATTTCTTTTCCTCAGGAGATCCCCCACTTGAAATAAAACTGGTGAGACTTTGATACTTTCAGGTGTAATGACATGGGTAGTATTCACAGTCATCACACAAATACAGAGGATATTTGTATGGGTTGAGAACAAGTTTAGCTAAGGTGCAGTTCAGACTATTGTCCCAAAGTGAAGCATTTAGAATAGGTTTGAGAAAATCTTATGGAAATGAGTTGTACATAAGGGATGTGTGAGAAAGACATGACTTTATGTAAATGAGGCACTCAATGCCTTTATACAATTCATAGTCTTTTGTTGATGCACATGTGAGCTGTAAAAAGCTAATCTGTGACTTTTCTATCACAAAGAAGCTCAGTTTCTTTGAAATCTTGTCTGTTTCAACCTGTGAAGTGATCACTTCAATCACACCAAGATCTGGTGTGCAGAGCTGTGCTTGCTGACCTAGGAGAAAGTATAGGCAAAGGATAGCTCACCTTAACTTTGCAGAGCACAAATTATTGGACAAGTTTACAGTGTTTTATTGTGTGCATCCTCCCTGTTATGTTTTCTAGATGATGCAGACTACCTACATGAACCCTGGTTAATGGTATCAGTCCATAACGCACAGGGGGCTACTGAGTACTTTAACACTGTCCTGTCACAGACACTGATAGTCATCATGTAAGTGTTTGGCCTGCTCAAAAGCTCATTTCTATTGCCCAGACAAGTCAGGGGCCCCTTCAGTATGTGTTACTGCATGCATAATGTTTAAGACCTACTGCATTGTACATAACATGATTAGGCATTGGTCTGGTGCACAGCAGCCATAGTCAGCTACTGATGGCAGAAGTGGAGCTCCATGTGTCATTTGTCCCACTAGTGATGATAGAGATGGTGGTCAGCTGATAACTGTAGCATGACAACCCCTCTGGCAGACTCGTGCATGGTACATTGCTGTGTAAACAGATGGTGTCTAGTCCAGAACTATGAGCCATGACATTCACTATGACAGTGAGAAGTTACACAGATATACTCAATGCATAAAGTATTTCTTGTGGGCTATGCTGACTGGTGTATAGTTAACTCAGATTATACATCAGATATTTCTACATGTCATACACAAATATGTTGGTCATATGGTATTAGCCATCATAATTCATACAGTGTTCAGTGGCACAAGTGATAGCTATACAGGTGCAGTTAAAGGAGCAGGTGTTATGAAAGAAGTTTATAACTATACTCAGAGTATTTTGTCTGCAGTGTGGGTGTATTATCAGTGTAGCATCTGTCCTGTGAGCTCAAGAATCCAGTGTCTGCAGTGACTTCATGGCGTTACTGATGATCAAAATTTAACTAAGATTTGGAAGGTGTCATACACAATGTCCCCCAAAGATAGTATGGGAGATGGTCTCAGAAACTGTGAGCAATGACTGGCATGCAAGTTTGATGCTGCAATGATGGGACGTATTGGATAATGCTACAGGACCTAGACTGGAGGCTCTACCAAGTATTGCAGAATTTTGTTGAAACTTTACTGCCATCTTCTGGGAGTTCACATAAATAACTGCAGCACTCTCCTGGAATACATGTGGTGTATGGCCTACTCATCCACATCCAGTTGTGCCAATGTACATTTGGTAAGTCTTTTTGTGCAGATGAAAGTTGACATGGATGCAGTGTCTGCAACCGTACTGTGCATAAGGATCATCACGGCATTATCCCTGGCCTCCTCCATTTCCATGAATTGGCGAATTTCCTCAAGTATACATTTGAATACTGTATCCACTGCTACCGGACCACTCAGTACCAATGGCCTATGCCTTAATTAAGTTACAGCATACTTGCTGTAGGGCAGACAAGGCCTTACATGTCTCTCGAGCTAAATGTGAAATATGCCCTCACCCATTATCCCTGTGTAGAGGTCTAGCAGTGACACTTATACCCTGAAAGGGTTGTCTCTTCATCAAGGGATTCAGGATGTGCACAAGAAATGTGTTGAGGTACATGGTGTTTCTTCCCCTTGTTGCAATGTAATTTCCTCATTATGCTGAGTGGAGTGTATGAGCCTGTGTCACTGCCTATGGAGTTATCCATCTACTGTGGGGTAGGGGCCCTACCTGTACACTTTGCAACTGTGTGCTGCTGTCTTGAGAATGTGTCATGAGAAAGAGTTATGGTATCATCGCAGACAGCCATTTTGCTGTTTACATCAGCCTACTATGGTGCAGCCCATTATGCAATTGTTTTTGGTGCTGAACCAGTGAAGAAATATGTAAAGATATGATTGTGACCTCTGACATGTCACTTTTTTTTTTCTTAAAGGTATTACATTCACCCTTACCATGCAGTGTCTGTACAGTTTGTGCTACACCCGATGTTGATGAAGTACCGAATGAGGAAACATTTGAGTTATAGGTACACAGGTACCATAGCAAGTACGCAAGTACACCTAGCCTGAATTTGACATTGTAACCTTCTGCACTGCCTGTATGTGGATGCTGTAGGTGTCAAAGTACTAGTGTTAACACCATCTCGTAGGATTCCCATGCCAATCTTTTCTACATCAAAGTCATCATCCTTTATGAAGAGAAGTTACTCTTCATCCAGTGTTAAAAGTTGGACTGTGGAAGGCCCACCACTGTTGCTGCTATTGGCAATTGCATTCTGCCTAGCGTTTGTCCTTCATCCTGCCATGTTAACTCTCTTCCTACACGTTGCCAAGGTGTGATTCTTTCCCCTAATAATATTTATATCAGCCCATATTTGACTTCATGCTGTAGCTCTTTCTGCCCTCTTTTCCAAAAATGTTTTCCATACATTCTTACTACATCCATGTGAGTCATGCATTTCATTAAGCAACCAAATAGCTGAAGGACAGTGAAACTAAGATTTGTGGGCTTGTGTTTCCCTTGCAGTTTTGTCTGTGTTATGCATTTATATCCTGTAGTATTTGTGAGACTGTGCAGAGTGAAATGTAGGCCTAGAAGGCTTGGCTGGAAGGGTGGGTGAACTTGATTAAGTAATTATTTATGTATTTCATTCCTCATTTATAGGAAGGCTGCCTGCAGTGTGGTCCTGAGAATTTCCATTGGCAGACAGCAGTGTCTGCAGTAACCAGCTCTACACATGTAAAGGTAATTAAAACAATACTGAATATGGCACACTACACATCCCAAATCTTTGCAGGTAGAAGTGCAACACTATTGCAATATTTCCTGCCTTACAAGTTGGTCAGAGGCTATTCCTGAATGGGTTACACTGAAATCCACCAAGTGTTTTTTTCCCCCCAATAATTTTAAGTTTTCTAAAATCCATAAAAAGCTTATTACTCAATTCATGCTTTACCTTGGCCCTCTCATAAATGTGGCGCCCAGAGGCTTTCACAATGGTGAACTGAGAGAGACTGGTGAAAGTTTGGTCAGACAAGCTCTTATGCAAATTATGCACTGCCATGCTTATGTCTGAGTTGCATCAAAGTGCATGCATGTGACTACTTTCATTGGTATAGGTGAGTATGTACAGTTGTGAATGAGCTGTGAAGTGCTAATGCATGTGTCTATCTACTGTGCTGGACTCAGGTTAATGGCACAGTACTGGTACATGTGAAACTAGTTTATGTATGGTCATTTTTTTTTTCTGAGCCCAGCCTGTAGCTAAACAGGGTGAAAGGGGCCAGGAAGAATGATGTCACACATTAGTGGATGAGATCCACACTCTAGCAGACTCAGTTTCATACTTACTTCTTCATTTAATTTTGAACCTGGACTTTGAGCTACTGTACCTGCAATTTTTGGAGAATACAGCAGCAGGCAGCATCTGGATAAATATTGACATTTGATCAGAGTTGTGGGATCACCTCACCTTGCTAATGGGGATTCCCTGCTCAGAAGAGCTGTGCTACCTCAGATATGATGCAGAGATGGAGGACAGGACAAGGTGTGTGGGTCAGTTTCTGAAGTACAGGAGAGGAGGCCAGATTCCATGGTAAAAACTCCTTTTTATTCTATATTAAACAGGCAACTTTGATCTAAAATTAAGCTATTTACAAATGAGATGCCTTGCCCTTATGAAAAAGGGTTGTCTAAAACTTCAAGTCATGCCTCTCTCTGCTGCCAGGCAGATGGAATTGTCAGGCATCTGCTCTTTTCAATTCCATTTACCAGATGTCTTATGTGCATTGTTATGCCAGCATGAATCTTGTATCAGCTTGGAGCATTTCAACAGTTCTTGGAGTATCAGAAGAAAATGTTCCTGTACGATACATTCAGTTACATATTCAAAAATGCCTAATATTTAGCCTGTTGCGTGATTTTTAAAAGCAATAAATAAAAATACATATAAAATCTGTTTAACAGATAGGTGAACATTACATCGTCACACAAAATAGTAACCTGTTCACCAATACCTAAATACTAAGCAAGTTATTAGCTACAAGACCTTTTGCAACACATCTAATGAAGTTATCAGATAAATTTGAGCGATCATTTAGTAACGGACAATACAAAAGACAGAATTGTTAGCTAGATTTTATTGGCCTGGTATTATGAAGCATGTGTGTAACTTGCCTACAGTACCAAAGGACACAGTGCCCAACCCTTGTTTAAAACAGATCTATCATTAGCTTTCATCAATGTTCCGTATGAATACATAAAAACGGACACTGTAGCTCCATTTGTAAAAGAGTGATAATGTCTCCCCATTTGTAAAAGAGTGATAACATCTCCCCATATGGACTTCTGGACATGTCATCCAGTATATTCTTGTAATTGTGATTATGCAATATTCAAAGGCAGTATCACTGTGAAGAATCAATGCAAAATCTAATCAAAACAGCTAGTACTGCTTTTTTCCTGAGTAGGATCCTCAATAAATTATTGATCAAGGTTCCCTATACATGTCCACAGTAATGCATGGATTGTCTTTTTTTTTTTTTTTTTTTTTTTTACAGTGGAACATATAATTTCTTTTTAAGATCATGCATTACAGTGAACACGTATAGACACCCTCAAACAGAAGAACTAGTTAAGCCCTATAATAAAACTTTAAAGTGTAGGTTGCAGAAGGGTAAAGTAGTATATGGGAGAAACTGTAACCAACTGATTCCATATTTTCTCTGTTGCAAAAGAATGGCTATAATGCAAGTGTCACTGAGTCTTGCTAGACATGGCAAAAGAAACCTGTGAGTTGGGGGAAAAAACTTTGAAAGTATGATAAGACATTTTATAGACTTACAGGACATATTAAGAACTATAATGTCTCTAGTAAGAGAAGTTAAAGTTCCTACAACATATCCAGAAGTCCGAACGGGGAGACATCATCATTGGCTCAGAAGCAAGAAGTGAAAGAATTTGTACCCAGGAGTGATGATGTATTCTCAAAGTTACACAGTAGAAGCAGTTGAATGCAGTACAACAAATAAACTATACCTACTGAGAAAGTACATTTGAAACTGAACATTTCAGAATCCAAATGTCAAGCATATTAAAAGCAGGTACAGAAAATGCTGAAACCTGTGGTCACAGGAATTCCAAAGTGAGTGTAGTAGTCCCAGATTTCTAGTATCCAAACACTATAGGTCATAGGGTAATGGGAAGTTACTAGGCTATTGACCCTGAGGCCTTTACAGACCTAGCCAAAAATTTAGCCCATGTTCTGACAAGTCAGCATCCAATGTCCCTGTCCAACAGGGACAAAGGTGGAATCCCAGGGGTGTACTTTCTGTTCCCTATCCAGTTATCTAGGTTGCACTTAAAAAGGGATAATGAGGTACTCTGCTTGATGCAGACAGGGAGTCTGTTGTACAGAAGGGGGAGTCTCTGGGACACATCTGTTCCACGCCAAGTCCTACTGATGTCACAGACTAGGCTGAGGCCACATGTGTGGGTTACTCTAGTGGAGCTTGACTTGTAGATATGCAGCAGTCCCATTAAGGTGTGGTCTGAGATTGCTTTGCACGCCAGACAGAGGTCACCTCTGAAGTTTGTATGAGACTGAGTAGAGTAGAGGGACAGGACTTTTAGCCTATGTAGGGTAGATGTTTGAGGCCCTGGATTCTCCTGGTTAGGAACCTCTGTGGTCTCTCCAGCTGCTGCATGTGCTTTGTGAGGTACATGTTGAAAGGAGAGTTGTACTCAATAATGGGTCTTATAAGGGAAGAATACAAGAATGTTATGAACTCCTTGTCCCTGGATGAGATACCCTTCCTAATGAAGTGGGCCACGTCAAAAGCCTTCCTTACAATGGAGGCAATATGGTGGTCAAAAGTCAGTTGCTATCAACCTGGGAGCCCAAGTCCCTCACGACTGACTGCATGCTTAGGACCTTATCAATGTGATAATTTGTGGGGACATCACTCTCCCCAAAGGGAATGGTGATGCATTTATTGGCATTCAGTTTGAGGCCATGTTTCTGGCACCAGTCCTTTGTTTGGGTGAGACCCTCTTGGAGGATGTCCACATCACTAGGGGAATTGATGACAGTGTCCAGGTTGCAGTCATCTGCAAACTTAGTCATCCATAGCCCACTGGTTTTAGCCTGGACCTCAGAAAAGTATATCCCAAACAACAGAGGTGCCAAGACTGATCCCTGGCATATGCCACTCATTACTGGTCTACTGCTTGAGGTGGCTTACCCTATTTTGACTAGGTGGGTTCTAACAGTGAGACAGTTTGCTACCCATCTGTAACATATGGATTGATACCTAGTTGAGAGATTTTATCGATTATACCCGAGTGGGGAATAGTATCAAAGGCTTTGGCCAGGTCAAGACAGGCAGTGTGCACAGTCTTTCCCTCATCCACGGTTTTGGTGACTGTCTCAAAGAAGTCAACCAAGTTTAACAGGCATGACCTTCCCTTGACGAAACCAAATTGTGTGGGATTGAGTGTTCGGAGGTAGCCAATGTCCTTTTTAATGATAATCCATTCCATGGCCTTGCAGTTCAGGCTGGTTAGGCTGATGGGTCTATAATTTCTTGGATCGTTGGATGCTCCACCTTTGTGCAAAGGGATGACAGTGGCTGTCCTCCACTCAGCTGGAACAAAGCCGGTACTCATACTTTGGTTGAACAGAATGCCTAATGGTGCTGCAAGTTCCTGCCTGAGTTCATGTAGGATGCAGTCTGGGATGTCAGGTCCCATGGAGACTGTATTTTTTGCCTTTGAGAGGGCAGTGATGACTTGCTCTCTAGAGATAAGGGGAGGGGGCAGGTGCTGGGAATGTCCTGATTTACTGATGGAGGGATGAAGATTTTGCTGAACCTGTCTGCCAGCAGGTTCGCTGTATCTACAGAATTTGTGTATGTGGTGTCTTTGACCAACAGTTCTGAGCACTTCCTTTGAGATTGCAGACTATGTGAAAAAGGCCTTCTTTAGTAGATGTGGCCAGTTTGGACTCCAAATTTGTTCTGGAGGATTTCACTAGTGCTCTTATTTGTTTGTTCAGGCTAAGGAGAGATTGCTTCCAATTAGGCAACTGCTGCTTCTTGGTCCTGGACAGCATTTTTTTCCTTTTATTGTAGAGTTTATTTATTGCAGATGTCCACCAGGTAGGTTTACTTTTCATTGAGGACAATGATTTTGTCCCGTCAGGTATTCCTGATTCCATGCAGCTATATAAATGCTCGTATGGTACTTTGGTGTAGGTTTGGACATTTGTGCCAGTTCCCAACATTTCCTAGAATTTATAAACTTAAATGCCCTGGATCAACTGGTCAACACCCCCACCAGAGGTGACAACATACTGGACCTGGTCATCACCAACATGGACGACTGGTGTTCCACACCAGAGGTTAACCCCTCGCTGGTTAAATTTGACCATAAACTAATCACTCTGGATATCCACATTCCTCCCCCACCCTCTGTCGTCAAAGAAGCCACCGTGAAAAACTTTTCAAAAGCAAAATTCATGTTACTTAAGACAGAGGCGGAAAGTTTCAAATACCCCATGCTAAAGGATATTGCTGCCAAAGCTGCAAAATCCTTTACTAATGCACTCTACAGGCACCTACAAGAATACATGGATCATGCTATCCCAAGCAAAACCAAGACTCACTCCAAGAAAAGGAAACCAGTTTGGTGGATCCCTGCCATAAACAAGCTATACAATAGGAGGAAACTAGTACAGAAGAGAGTAAAATCCCAAGAAGGGAAGACATCCCCGATCAGTATCAGCAAGAAACTACGATCCCTCATAAAATCATTCAAAGCTAGCTTCGAAAGAAAAACTGCCAAGGACTCCAAAGATGACCACAAGGCATTCTTTAGCTATGTCAAGAATCTAAGTGGCAATTCTCAGATCTGCTTGGAGTTAGTACAGAATGGCACAAAATACACTAAACCGACCAATATTTCCAACATCCTGGCAGACAGGTTCAGTGCAAACTTCACCCCCCTCTCACCCCCAAAAGGGCCCATAACCATACCAGAAGAATGTAGTGCCCCTGAAATCACAGACACTCAGGTTAAAACAGCCCTCTCCAAAGCCAAAAACACAGCATCAATGGGACTGCACGGTGTCCCAGGCTGCATCCTACATGAGCTCAAAGATGAACTAACCCCTCACCTAAACACACTGTTCAAACGTAGACTCTCCACAGGCTATGTGCCCATAGAGTGGCACACAGCAACGGTTATTCCTCTCCACAAAGGTGGAGCCACAACAGACACCGGGAACTATTGTCCTATAAGCCTGACTAGCTTGGTCTGCAAGGCTATGGAGCTCATCATTATGGATCTCTAACAGAGACACTGGGAACCTCCAAACACTGGACCCTACCCAGTTCAACTTTGTTAAGGGCAGATCATGCTTCCTAAACCTGGTGTTACCAAGGCAATAGAGGATGGAAAGGTGGTCCACACAGTCTACCTAGACCTCGCAAAGGCCTTCGACACCATTCCCCATTCTGGTATTATAGACAAGCTCACCAGCCTGAACATAAACCCCTACGTCACGAGATGGGTTGCCAACTGGCTCATGGACAGAACCCACATGATAAGAGTTGTGGGAGCTAGGTCTGACTCTAAACCGGTTACAAGTGGTGTTCCCCAGGGCTCAGTCCCAGGACCCCTCCTGTTTGGTATATACTTCTCAGAGGTACAGGCAAGCACAGGACTATGGCTGACCAAGTTCGTTGACGACTGCAAACTAGGGGATATAATTGACTCTCCGGCTGACACAGACATCCTCCAAAAGGATCTCACTGAGAGTGATACCTGGTGTCAAAACCATGGCCTCAAGCTAAATGCCAAAAAGTGCATAGTCATCCCCTTTGGAAAAAAAGTACCCACAAACTACCACATAGGTGGTAGCCCCCTAAATACAGAAGATGTAATCAGGGATCTGGGGACCCAAGTAGACAGTAATCTCTCCTTTGATAATCACATTGCCAAAGTGGTTAGAAAATCTTTCTATGTGGCCCACCTAATCACAAAAGGGTTTGCATCCAGATCAAAAAGAGGTCATTGTGCCCCTCAACACATCACCCATCAGACCCATCATAGAGTACAATGCCTCATTTGGGATGTACCTTACAAGACACCTGCAATAGCTGGAAAGACCACAGAAGTACCTCACCAAGAGGATCACCACCCTAAAACAGATGCCCTATGCAGCTTGACTGAAGAAACTCCAGCTGTACTCAGTTGCATACTGCCTACACATAGGTGATCTCGGCCTGACAAACAAGGCCATGTCCAACCCAGAATTGATGGATATGCTTCACCTAAAGAAAACAATATCCTCTCGAGCCACACACTCTAGGAATCTAAACCTCACCACAACAATAAACAGGACGTGCTGGAGGGATAGATTCCCGTCCCAGAGACTTCCCTTGCTCTAGAACAAGATTCTTGCTAACACTCTTCAAGAGAAACCTTGATGAGTGGATGGATAGCCTAGTACCTACCTATGAACCTACAGAGGGAGAGGGGGAGGGGGCTGTGAAGCTGTTCAAACCTTCCCTCAGGAGATTGTAATCAGCTGTGGAGAAGTTTTTTGTTTAACCCTAGCTTGAGGGGGTTGGGGGAGATGGTGACTTCAAAAGTGACTGCTTTGTGGTCTGATCTTACCAGGGAGGATGACACTGTAGGGATATTGCAGTGGTTACTCATCTTGGTTAATACCAAGTCCAAGATATTATCACCTCCTGTGGGGGTGTCGACCAGCTGGTCAAAGGCATTTGCATTGACAAAATCAAGGAATCTCTGGGCATTTGTGTTTTAGCATGAGTAGTTCTTTCAATTTATTGTTGGAAAGTTAAAGTCTCCCAGGATCAGTTGAATCTTGATAGATTCAAAGACGTTGAGATAGGTGGAGTGGGCATCTTGAGTCAAAGCTGGGGGCCTGCAGCTAGCTATGATTTGAATAAGGGTCTTGTTAACAGTTAACTGCACCTTGAGTGTCTCCTGTGCGTCATACTGTTTAACCAACCTGGAGGTGTATATAATGTCTAATATATATTGAAACTCCACCTCCTTTTGCTTTGCTGCCCATGGTTTGGGGTCTGAATGTATGATAGGATGAGTAACCTGGTATGGCTAGGGTGCTCTCCGCAGCTTTGAACTAGGTTTCTGTGACTGCACAAATGTCAACATCTTCCAGGATTAAGAATGCTTGCAATGAGTGCAGTTTCATGTTTAGACTTGTAGCATTTATAGGTTGGTACTAGGCTATCGGCCCTAGGGCCTATACAAGCCTGGCCATAACAATTCCCTGGCTATTTCTTCCCACAGTATTTACTTCCCTGGACCCCTGTCTAGCAGGGTGACTGACATGATCCCCGGGGTGAATTTCCTATCTCCCATCCAATAATCAAGGTTCCTTTTGAAGAGTGCCAAAGAGGTGCTCTGCTTGACATGTATGGGCAGTCTTATTCCAGAGTCTGGAGTGTCTCTGGGTCAGGAACCTATCCCTCCAGCATGTTTTGTTCATTGTGATGACAAGGTTTAGATCTCTGGAGCATGTCTCTCTGAGGGATTGGGATTTCTTTAAGTGTAGCATGTCCAACAGCTCTGGGTTTGACATGGCCTTGTATGTTAAGCAGAGATCGCCTCAGAGTAGACGATATGCGACAAGAGTACAGGTGGAGTTTTTTTTAGATGGTCAGCATAGGGCATCTGCTTTAGGCCTGTGATTCTTTTAGTGAGGTATTTCTGCGGCCTTTCCAGTTGTTGCAGATGTCTTGAGAGGTACATACAGAATGGGGCATTGTATTCTATAATGGGTCTAATGAGGGATGAGTACAGTGGGACAATGACCTCCTTTTTTCTGGATGAAAAGCCCTTAGTGATGAGGTGTGCCACATAGAAGGATTTCCAGACTGTTGTGGCGATGTGGTTATCGAAGGTGAGACCACTGCCCTGTGTCTCTAAGTCTCTTATCATACTTTTGGTGTTTAGTGTACTGCCACTTATGTGGTAATTCACGGGTACATTTTTTTTCCCAAAGGGGATAACTATACATTTCTTGGCATTGAGCTTGAGCCCAGGGCTCTGGCACCAAGCATCTGTTTCTGTAAGGCCCTTTTGTAGAATATCCACATCATTTGGGGACTCAATAATGACTTCCAGTTTGCAGTCATCTGCAAACTTTGTTAGCCAGAGTCCCTTAGTGTTGGCCTGTACTTCAGAGAAGTAGATGCCAAACAAGAGCGGTCCCAGGACTGAACCATGAGGTACTCCACTTGTCTGGAGCTGGATTTGGAGTCGGCTACTTTTACAGTGTGGGTTCCGGCAGTAAGCCAGTTTGCAATCTACTGAGTGATGTAGGGATTAATGCTCAGCTTAAGTAAGTTTATCTATGATTCCAGAGTGGGGGATGTTGTCAAAGGCCTTGGTGAGGTCCAGCTAGGGTGTGTGAACCACCTTCCCCTTGTCCACGGCTCTGGAGACTGACTTAAAGAAGTCAGTCAGGTTCAGGAGACAAGATCAGCCCTTCACGAACCCAAACTGTGTGGGGTCCAGTGTTTGAAGGTTGCCAATGTCTTTGTTTATAAGTTCCATGAAATACCTTCCATGGCTTTGCAGATCAGGCTCATCAGACTGATGGGGCAGTAGTTCCCGGGATCCAAGGTGGAGCCCCCCTTGTGGAGTGGGATAACTGTAGTTGTGTGCCACTCAGTGGGCATGAAGCCTGAGGTGAGGCTATGATTAAACATGACACTTAGGTGAGGTGCCAGATTATTTTGTAGTTCATGTAGTACACAGCCTGTGATGTCGTCTGGTCCCATGGATGCTGCATTCTTAGCTTTGGAGAGTGCGATTTCTACCTGTGTGGCCATTATTACCAGAATTTGGCAAATTTTTGGTATTGAGATGGGCCCTTTAGGGGGTGAAGTTGGCACTGAATCGATCTGCCAGGATATTGGCAATATCCTTGGGATCAGTATATTTAATGCCATTCTGTTGTAGCTCAGAGCGGATCTGAGCATTGCCATTTAGATTCTTGACATAGCTATAGAATGCCTTGTGGTTATCTTTGGCAATTTTATTTTCGTAACTAGCTTTGGAGGACTTTATGAGGGATCTCAGCTTCTTACTGAGGCTGGTAAGGGAGTTTTTTGCATCCTGGGATTTTCCTCTTTTCTGCAACAGTTTCTTCCTTTTGTTGTAAAGTTTGTTTATGGCAAGGAACCGCCAGATTGGCTTCCTTTTTTTTGGAGGAAAGCGTCTTGGTTCTTTTGGGGATGGCATGATTCATGCACGAGTTGATGTGCTCGTACAGTACCTTAGTGTAGGATTCAGCAGTCAAACTTTTCAGTTCCCATCTGCATGGGTGTCATGAAGTTTGTCACTTCTGACTTGAGTAGCATGAAGGTGGCTTTGGAGAAGTTTTTTTATGGAGGTTTCCTTATTGGGGGGTGGGGGTGGGATTTAGCAGCATGACATTTAATTTGCATTTTGATGAAATTTTCATGTTAGTAGTTTTGACCTCATGGCATTGTCTAAAAAAGGCACTATGGGGGAGGCAAGAGCCTTTGCCAGAAGCTTGGAGCCCAAGGGAGACAATGCAGGCCATCTGTGGCAAAGCTTTGTGGTCTGTTGATCATTGTCTTCCCAAGCTGTCAGGTACTGGATCCGCTTGGAATGACACCAGAAACTAAGCCAATTGTTAAAGTCAATCATTTTCTGTTTGTACTGAAGCATCATTCTGGGTGACGGCAGAATGCTGCTTAAGGCTAGGGTCATACCTGCCTGGGACACACAATCAGCGAGCTTGATAATCTCTCTCTCTTCATATAGTCCAAGAAGGTATGTTTCGAGTCATTCATGCCAACATGGACTATGACAGAGTCATAACAGTACCTATTGTTGACAGACACGTACACGTGTGATATGGCAGATTCAGGCACCTGACAAACAACTAACCATGACTTTCTCCTTATCCCACCTGGTGAGGAGTACATCTGTCTCTCTCACAATAAATTCTTCTATGACTAGTATGTTGGGTTTGCGGTTAGGCCTTAGTGGCTGTGAGACACAGGTATGTGGAGTGTGTGGTGTGGTAGGCTGTGGAGTCCATGTGTGTTTTTGCCTCGTAGGTCTCTCTTGTTTGGGTATGCTTTTGTCGAGGACTTCCACATATGTGGGTGGTGTTTGTGTTGACAAACTTCTCAGTTCCAGATATATTGGCTTGTGAGAGACAGAGCATAGACTCTAGGTTCTTAATGTAATTGCAACTCTCACAAATTGTGTTCCTAGGTGGTAGTAGTAGAGGGTTGTCCATGTACATGAAGCAGTTGCTACACTGTCACAGGATGCCCATATTAACCAGACTGGCAGGAGAAACCATAGGAAATTGTCCATCCATATTTGTGAGAATCTGAGGGTGACAGGACAGAGAGCTAAGGGGAAAAAGGGTGGAAGGTCTAAGATGAGTACTACAAGTGCCACTAAAGGAAATTTTGTGGCTGGAATACCTCGCAATGGATTAAAAACAATGCAACTGTGGCGCACAAACGAGCTCAAACGCAGGGTTTAACTACCACAAAAAAAAAATAGAATATTCTAGTATCACAGAAATCTAGCTTGAGCCAGACAAGGTCCAGGCAGCCCTGCTACTCTCACTAACAGAGAAGCTAAGCCCCTACCAACACATGATGGCTGCCAGACACCAGGGGCGGCTCGTGCTATAGGACTGCAGCCCTCCCACCTGTGAAATAAAGTCCCGCAGTACCTGTAGAAAAAATAAAAATAGAATAAAATTTTAAAATAATAAAAATGAAATCTCAGACTGCATGTATGCTAAGTTCCTGGCTGCTGTGTTAGGCAGACCAGCATGCATGCTCAGGCGGCTCCTGAGCTCCAGACTGCTCAGTTTGGCAGTCTGGATAGGGAAGGGAGTGAACTCCTCCCTTCCAACCCACAGATCTGTGCAGTGATGACCTCACAAACCAGAGTGCATTGCCCGCTGTGTGTGTGTGTGTGTGTGTGTGTGTGTGTGTGTATAATGCCCCAGTTGCTTCATGGTGGTGGGTAGAGAATAAGGATTGAACCCTGTACTTTGGACCCAAGTGACAAGAGCCTGACTTCCCTACCCACCACCATTTCTAAAACATTTACAGATTTTTGCCTCATATTTTTTCTGTTCCTCATAAAATCTGTGGTCTCTATTATTTTTACTTAAAACAGACAGTAGTGCAGTGGTAGCAGTGTTGCCTGATAGCTATGGGTTGTCTGGTTTGATGGGCCTTCTGTGTGGAGTCTGCATATCCTCTCTGTGTGTGGGTTTTCTCTGGCGTCCTCAGTGGATATTTGTCCCTATTTTTTGGACTGTATTCCACCATTATTGGCTTTGTCCAAGTTTTATGGGCCAAGGTTGAGAGCTATGGTGATAACTGAACTCAGTGAATATGTTTGGGGGCTGTATTCCCTCGTTATTCGCTTTGTTCAGGTGTTTTGTGTTAAGATGATGTTGACAGCTATGGTGAGAACTGAATTCACTAAATGGTAGCCATTTAAGTTTCACTCTTCTTTTCTTTCATAAAAATAGATGATTTGGCATAGTGGTATGTTGCTCTGGCTGTTTAGCACAGGGACCTGGGTTCTATACTTGGCAGTGAAATGTTTGGTGATAACACAGCTTTTTATTCTAGCAACTTTCCAACATTATACAAGCAATGTTTAAAATGTGTCCCTGGTTTTTGGGCTTTTGTTCCCCCCCAAATACATTTTGGCTTTGTCCAGATTTTTTTGTGCTGCAAAATTCAGAGATACAGCTGAGTGTCGAGTAGATTTTACAAGGAGCTGAGAGCTGCAGGGGATCAAAAGTTTAGTGCTGCTTATGCTGAGCCTGCTTACATTGTAAATAGCACAACAGGTAGTGCATTTGCTTTCAATGCAGAAGGCTATGGGTTCTACTCCCACAGTAGGTAGATCCTTTGCTGATACTGTACTCTGTTTTAAAGGGATGGATGCTGCAGTCCTCTTTGGCGAAGATACCTAGTAACTATGAACCTGTTATCAGTTTGCCATCCAGTCCCTATTGTGATATTACTAGCATTATAATTTTTTTAATGCAACATAAGCAATTTATTCCTCAAGGGCAACAGGCACTTTATTTGTAGATGAAACAATGGCATATAAAGTTGTTTGCTAACAGCAACCTCTTCATTAGTTAACAGATTTCTTTAATGTGGAATTATTTAGATGGCTTTTATTTCTTCAGAGATCATGCATATTTACTGATACTGGTAGATGTTTATGATGGAAATGTTCTGAATTGGGCAGTTCAACTGCACTGTATTGTACAAGGAATATAATTTAATACAGTCAGGAAGGTGTACCAAAGAGCATGTGTATGTTTCATGTTCAAGGGGCCTATGATTTGAAAACAGCACAAAATTAATCTTTATCTGCCACTGGCAAAATGTATTTTCTTTGAATGTGGGTTTCAATGCTGTTTCAATGAATGTGAGTTTCAAGGGCAGAGAAGTTTTAATGCTAAGTCTATTTTCATTGTGAGACTGCATTGCTTTGTTTAGCAG
This sequence comes from Protopterus annectens, assembly GCF_019279795.1. Classification (NCBI taxonomy): domain Eukaryota; kingdom Metazoa; phylum Chordata; order Ceratodontiformes; family Protopteridae; genus Protopterus; species Protopterus annectens. The sequence continues at coordinate 987,206,724 of NC_056743.1, forward strand.
ATACCTATTAGGGTTTATGCTGTAAAATATAAAATAAAACTTTCAAATGAAATCCATATCATTGCGGAAGTAAAGCAGTATGTACATTAGTGTTTAAGGCAAATGGGATGAAATAACCAAGGAATGGGACACTGGAATGGCTGCAGGGAGGACGCTCCATTCGACCATGATTTTGTGAGGGAGAGAAGGGCAGCACACTCAGACAGCCCCGGCTGAACTATACCTCTCAACTGTCCAGAATTTTGCAGAATGAATCAATTTTTGCTTCTTATTTTTGGTTTGTTCCTCATAAAATTTGTGGTTTTCTGCCAAATCATTTAGGAATGAAGTCACTAAATAATGACAGACATTGGGCCGGATTCACGATGGCTTGCATAGAGTCTACGAGTAGAGTAAGACTCCATGCAGCCATCATGTCCGACGAGCGATCCAGGAATAGCCTGTAGGGGCATGTAAGAGAGCTCCTAAAATGTCTCCTACACGGACAGGGCTGGGATATGCAAATTACCTCACTTGCAGCCAAAAGGCATGCAAATAAGGTAAATTTAAAATCCAGGAAGCACAAACCTGTCCAAGTAGGAGACGTGTTAGCTGCAGAAATGTATTCAGTTGGCAACTGAGTACCGTTCTGCAAATAGTACAATGGAGCCTTGTCAGTGCCAAATAAAGGTTGCATATGGTTGAGGAAGCATGCCAATGGCCACATATACTGCCATTGGAAAGTTTCCCAGATGCAAAATTAAAATAAAAAGAATTTTATTTTTCGGCGATTTCCGATGTTTAAGCGTAGCGCAGCGCCACGCAAACGGGATGCGCTATAAAAATCATAAAATAAGACAATAAAACCCACAAATGTGGAATTTATGAAAATTGTTAAATGACAATGTAAGGGAATAGCAGGCTGAAGACAACATGGCCACCAAGTAGGGGTTGCTAAGGGGAGAAGCCCAGTCTAAGACATGTAACCAAGCATTAGTAGACAATCCTATGTAATGAGTGTTAGGATAGTGAATTGCACTTCTACATAGCAAATGAGCACAGTCAGTGGAGTGTAGGAGTAGGATATGGGGAGGAACAGAGTAGGAGATAGATGACATCACAAGGGGGGTATGTATGAATGTAGTGAAGCTCATTGGAGCACAGTGGCATGTGTTAGCTGTCAGTTAAAAATCATGGAAAGAGGTGTGTCAACAGTTAGGCCAGGGAAAGCCAAGAAATGGAAGGTGTATACTGTGGATAACACCAAAGTTTCTTGCTGAGCAGGTATGCGCGCGTGTGCGCGCTTGTAAACCCGAGTAAGAAAAAGTGTGCGCGTGGAAGCGTGAGTGCGCACGTTTAAGCTGGAGTAAGCATGCATAAGGCTGTTGGAAGACCTGTAAGTGTGTTTGCGCTGGTGTGCGCGCGTTTTAACCCGAATAAGCAAGTTTTAGTCCATCTAAGCATATGTGCGCGTGCATGTGAGCTGCTGCTGTGAGTGTTTCCACTTGTATGCGCATTGCTCCCCCTGAGGAAACAGAAAGGAAAAAGGAAGTACAACAAATAGTAGGAAGCTACCAGGGAATACTAGTAGAGCTAGCAGGTGCAAACAATCAGAATCAGGCAATTACACAGGCAGCACACTAGCCCAGCCCAGCACATAAAACTCTGCAAACAACAGTGCAGTTTGTTTCTCTCAAGAGACACTGCAGCACTGGAGTAAGCTACTAGAAGTGAAAACTGAAAAAGCTACACACAGACAAAATGATAGGGGCTGCCATTGCTGTTATAAGGCGACATATGTAATATGCTGAGGGTGGTGACAATGCAAATGCTGCCAGACAACCCAGAGTGAGGAGATGGAGAAGAGTGTACAGGCCCAGGGTCACCTACCAGGGGTTACATGAGCTGGAGATAGTGGAACGCTATAGAGTGGACAGAGACCTCCTACAGCAAATTGTTGAGCTGTGAAGGCCACGCCTCACATGCAGAACCAACAGAGGGGAACTCATCCCAGTGGAAACCAAGGTATGTGTTGGCCTAAGAATACTAGCAAACAGGTACCTTTCAGAGACCAACTGGCGATATGATGGGATATCACAGGCATCAGCATCCAGGGTACTACACCAGTTCCTGGATGCCATGTCAGCACATCTGTGATCATGTATATTTCCCCAATTCCCGTGAGGTATTGGCCAGTAATATGCGTCTCTTCCAGCAAATAGCAGAATACCCTGAGGTAGTGGGTGCAATAGACTGCATGCATATATGCATCAAAGCACCAGCTGGTGAGCGGGGTAGGGCCTACATTAACTGCAAGGGCTTCCACTCCAACTGCCAGGTCATGTGTGATGCCCAGGGCATAATAATGAATGTGTGTGTTGGCTGCCCTGGAAGCTACCATGATTCCCATATCTGGCATCTGACGCAGCTGTACCAAACATTTGCCAATGGGGACATCCCACATGGTCACTTAGTGGAGGATGCTGGCTATGCACTGGAGCCATGGCTGATGACACCCATCAGAAATGCACACACACCTGAACAGGAACGCCATAAAGAGGCACACGCACAAACACGAAATTTAATCGAGCGTGTGTTTGGGCTGCTCGTCACGGTTCCGGTGCCTGGACACATCTGGTGGAGCCTTGCAATACTCACCAACTATATGTACCCAAATTGTCATGGTATGTGCTATGCTACATAATATGATTCTGTGAAAACAGCTGCAGCAAGACCAGCATAAGCCTGGGCCAAACAGCCCCCCACCAGTGCCAAGGCCATCACAGGCAGAGCGTGACTCGGAGGAGGAACAACCTGAGCCTGCCCCAGTAGGCAGAAGGAGGTGTGCCCAGTATGCCTTAGCCTTGGCAAAGAGGCAACGCATAGCACATGCACACTGGCTCAGTAGGAACCCTGGAAATGATACCTCTCTCTGACTCGCACATATAGTAAAAGGGATGCCTAACTTTCCAAACATGTATAGGGAGTGCAGTATGTGCATCTGACATAGGCAGCCCTGCAGCACCACCTGAGGCATGACTGCCATGTGTTAAGCAATGTAAGGTAGTGCTAAACAGCATTTACCACCATGTAGTATATGCAAACTTGACCTTGAGTATCATCCTACCCTCACCAAAAATGAGGCCACAATGTGAAGACAAGATGATCAATTACAATTGGCTTAAGTATTGGTGTCAGTGAAAGGGGATACAATGCCTGTCAGCCTGGGATGACATGCTCGACAGGACATGATGCTTTGCTAGGGATGGATTTCACCTATCACCTGTGGCCTTTTCGATATTCCCAAAGGCTCTTGTCACCCACATAGTGCCTTTTTTTAGGTAAGGCTCAAAACACAAACCCACCTCCATAGGTATCACAAGGGATAGGAAACTATAAGTAATGCTACTCAATGCCAGAAGTCTAAACTGCAAGATGCATGCACTCAAACCTCTCCTCAGCATGGAGAATGTTGATATCTGTGCAGTAACAGAAACCTGGTTCAAGTCTTCCAAGAGCACCCTAGCATTAACAGGTTACACCTCATACCATGCTTTACAGCTGCAAAACATGGAACAAACTACAAAAGGAGGGTGAGTATCAATATTTTACAGATACCCACACCCCCAGGTTGGTGGCACAGTATGAAGCATCGGAGACTATCCATGTGCAACTAACAGTGGCTAAAACCGCCTTCCAGTTTATAGCCTGCTACAGACCACCCTCCTAAACCCAGGAACCACACTTGGCTGACTGGAGAACACATGAAAATATGAAGGTCTCCCCAAACACCATTATATTGGGCGACTTCAACTACCCAAACATAGACTGGGAGCATTACCCTAGCCCCAGCACCCTAGCCCAAAGGTACCCAGAATTTATAAACCAAAATGCTATGGAACAACTTGCTACCACTCCCACAACAGGGGAAAACATACTAGACCTGATCATCACCAACATGGGGACTCTATGCCCAAGACCAGAAGTGTATCCCTCACTGGTAAGATCAGACCAGAGAGTAATCTCACTGGATATTCACATTCCGATCCCAGCCCATGGCCAGAAAAACACAGTGAAAATTATTCACTAAAGCAAATGTCACACTCCTCAAAACTGAGGTGGAATCCTTCACAGCCCCTGTGCCTGTGGAAAATATGGCCCAGACCTCATAACCCTTTATAAACGCATTCTAGGAACACCTTCAGGAATGCATGAATCATGCAATCCCAAATAAAACCAAGACCCAATCCTCCAAAGCCAGGCATCCTGTCTGGTGGACCCCAGCCATAAACAAACCATACAATACAAGGAGGAAGCTACAATATGATAGATCAAAATCCCAAAAAGGGAAGGCATCTCTGATCAGTATCACTGAAAAACTATGGCCACACAAGATCGTCTAAGGCCATCTTTGAGATAAAAATTGTACAGGACACCAAGGATAATCACAAGGCATTCTTTACTTATAGTAGGAACCTGTGTGGGAATCCCCAGATATGCTCAGTAGTAGTCCAAAATGACAAACAATACACCAAACCCACAGACATTGCCAACATCTGAGCTGACAGGTTCAGTGCAAACCCCCCCTCCCCACCAAAAGGGCAAATATCTATCCCAGCAGAGTGCTGGCCCCCTGACATCGCAGATGCTCAGGTAACAGCCAGCCTCTCCAAAGCAAACCATACAGCATCAATGGGACCAGACGGTATCCTGGGCTGTGTCCAACATGAACCCCAATAAGAATTGAACACAAACATAAAACCACTGTTCAATCTCAGCCTTACCACAGGATATGTACCCAAAGAGCAGTGTACAGCAACAGTGGTCCCACTCCACAAAGGTGGTGCCTCAATGGATACTGCAAACTATCGCCCCAGAAGCCTGACTAGCTTGGTCTGCAAAGCTATGAAAAGGATCATCATGGACCTCAGAAATAAACATATTGGGGACCTACAGACACTGGATCCTACCCAGTTTGGCTTTGTTAAGGGCAGATCCTACCTCTTAAACCTGGTTGAGTCATTTGAAACAGTCACCAAGGCCATTGACGAGGGTAAGGTGGTCCACACAGCCTACCTGGACCTCGCAAAAGCCTTCCATATAGTACCCCACTTGGTCATCATAGATAAGATCACCAGCTTCAGTATAAACCCCTATGTCACTAGATGGGTTGCAAACTGGCTCAAGGACAGAACCCACATGGTCAGAAATGCTGGAGCCATATCAGACCCCAAACCAGCTACAAGTGGCATCCCACAAGGCTCAGTCCTGGGACCTTCCCTGTTTGGTATATATTTCTCAGAGGTACAGGCCAACACAGAAGGACTGTTGGTGAACGAGTTTGCAGATGACTGCAAACTGGGCACCATAATTGACCCTCCAGCTGACACAAGCATCCTACAAAAGGGCCTCATAGAAACAGACAACTGGTACCAGAGCCATGTCCTCAAGCTAAACGCAAAACAGTGTATAGTCCTCCCCTTTGTCAAAAACTAAGTGGCCACAAATTACCACATAGATGGTAACCCATTAAGTATGGAAGAAGTGATAAGGGACCTGGGGACCCAAGCTGATAGCAATCTCTCATTCGATAACCATGTGGCCAAAGTGTTTAGAAAAACATGTCATATAGCCCACCTAATCATGAAGGTATTTACATCTACATCAGGGGAGATCATTGTGCCTCTTAACTCATCCCTCATCAGGCCCACAATTCAGTACAATGACCCTTGTGGGATGTACCTTATCAGACACCTGCAGCAGCTGGAAAGACCACAAAAGTACCTCACCAGGAGGATCAAAGGGCTCAAACACATGCCATTCGCTGCCCGGTTAAAGAAACTGCAGCTCCACTCAGTGGCATACCGCCTGCCCAGAGGCAATCTGTGTCTGATGTATAAAGCCATGTCCAACCTGGAATCAATGGACATGCTGCACCTCGGAAAATCAGAATCCCATCAAGCTACGCACTCAAGAGACCTGAACCTCAGGACCGAAATAAATATGACATGCTGGAGTGACAGATTCATAACCCAGAGGCTCCCCGCACTCTTGAGTAAATCCCCACTCCAGGCTAGCCAGAGTCCCTCACTGACTCTCTTCAAGAGGAATCTTGATGAGTGGATGGGAGATTGGAGGTTTACCCTGGGTATCACTTCTATGTCACTGTTAGACAGAGGCACAGTATACTAACCTTGAAAAATGTCATGGCAAACTCCACTTAAAATGTGTGTTGAAAGCCAAACACACTCTGGCTAGGATTATAAATGCCCTAGGGCAGATAGCCTAGTATGAACCTATGAACAGAATCACACACACCAACTAGTACAAATGTGGTCAATGTGGAGTAATGTTTGGCAATGTCCACCCAAGTTGGTGAATACACAGCAATGTTGGACAAGCCTGGTTTGAGTAGGCCATAGCTGAACAAAATGCAACATGCTCATAGTTGGCCAACTGGCCCTTAACCAGTCTGGTCTGCTCAGCATGAACATTTAAAGCAGTGATGGGACTCAAACCCATGATACTGTGCACCACAGTGAAAGTACTGAACCACTACACCATGACAGTACTGCAGTGTTCAGCCAGTATGAGAGAATGTTGCCAAGTCTTTGCAAACTATCACATGGAAACCCTGCAGGCACAGCATAATCCCTGTTGAGTTGTGACACAAAGGAGTCTGGCAGTAAGAACACAACATGACTTCCAACACACACAGTATAAATGTCAATATTGGTCATGTTCACACACAACCAGAAATGTAGTGAACTCCAGATCACAACATATGGAAAGGTCACACTGGGCATGCTCATACACTTGGATAAATGAGACATATGTCAGGCAACAAAGCATGGAAAGCCTGAACTGGGCATGCTCACACACTTAGGCCATGTCTGAGTATAGCAGTCAGTCACACATATCTGGCAGTTGTATGTGTTAAGCCAGGAACCTCCCACGATCTAGCAATCCGCCCTGTGGACACAGTTAAAGACAACAGACACATATATTAATATACTGGAACCCTGTCATGATCAAACATGTTACGTAGATACACAAGTTGTTCATAGAAACTGGGAAAGCTATGGCACTAAAGACCTGCAAACAGGAGCAGCAACAAATATTGTGCATCCCGAACATAAACATAGGTGCAGAGGTCAATACTAGGCTGTCTGCCCTAGGGAATTCATAAGCCTAGGCAGAATGTATTTGGCGTCCACCTCCCCAGTAGAGTAGCCTACTGTGCCTCTGTAAAGTAGGTCACAGAAGGCACCCTTTAAGGCTAGTTTGCGGTGCCTCTGTCAAGCAGGGACACGGTGGAGATCCCAGGGGTGAATTAGCAATTTCCCATCCATGCGGCTGTAATTCGCTGGAAGAGGGTTGGTGAGGGGCTATGTCTAACTTTAATTGGGATTCAATTCCAGAGTGAGAGGAGCCTCTGGGTAATGAATCTGTCCCTGCAGCATGTCCTATTTATTTTTGTGCTGAGGTTTAAGTCCCTGGAGTGTGTAGCTCTAAGGGTCTTGGATGTTATGAGGTGGAGCATGTCCATTACTTCTGGGTTTGAAATGGCTGCGTACGTCAGGCATAGATCACCTCTGAGTAGGGGTTAAGCAACTGAGTAGAGCTGGAGATCCTTTAGTTGAGCTGCATAGGACATCTGTGTGTAGCCCATGATCCTCTTGGAGAGGTACTGTTGTGTTCACTGTAGTTGCCGCAGGTGTTGGGTAAGGTACACCCCAAAAGGGGCATTGTAGTCAAACATGGGCCTGATGAGTGACTAGCAGAGGGCCACAATGACCTCCCATGATCTACATGCAAACACCCATGTGATAAGGAGGGTTATATAAAGGTCTCTGCAATTACTCTGTCAATGTGATTAGCAAAGGAGAGGTTATGATCTATGTGGGTCTGTGGGATATTGCTCTGTTATGTAGTAGCTTCCTCCTTCTGTTGTACAGCTTATATATGGCTGGGGTCAACCTAACAGGTCTCCTGTTTTGGAGGAGTCATAGTTTTATTTGGGATGGCATGATTAATGCATACCTGCAGGTGCTCATACAATGCATTTGTAAAGGAGTCTGCAGATTGGGCTGTATTATCCTCCAGCACTGGGCCTTTGAAGTATTCCACCCCAGTCTTCACAAGTGCAAAGTCTGCTTTTGAGAAATTCTTTACAGTGATTTCCTTCGCTGGGGGTGGGGATGGGATATGGATGTCCAGGGAAAGTTGTTTATGGTCAGATCCTAACCTGTGGTGTGGAACATGAGAGTGTCCCCATGTTGGTGATGATCAGGTCCAATATGTATTCCCCCTTGTGGCTGTGGTGACTGGTTGTGCCATAGCACATGGATTCACAAATTGTAGTGGCTGTAGGGTGATGTTGTTGAGGGCCTGAGTAGTATCCCCAGTCAATATTTGTGTACCTGAAGTCAACCACTATAATGGTGTGTGTGAAGACCTGCATATCATACACTGTTCCCAGGAAAGCCAAGTGTGGATACTGGGTATGGGGGGGTGGTCTGAACTACACACCAAACCAAAAAGCAGTTTTGCACAGTGGTAGTTGTATATGTATGGCCTGTCATGCTTAGTGCAGTGGTACACACCCAGAGGGGTGTGTATCTGTGATGTATATGGATACACCCTCTACTTGTGTTGTGTGTTACAAGTCATGTGGTCATGAAGCATGGTATAGAACATAACCTGGCAGTGCCAGTGTGCATATGTGACCCTGAACTAGGCATCTGTTAATGCACAGATATTGTTATCCCCCATACTGAGGGATAGTTAAAGATGTACATTCTTCTTTGGAAAGACTGATGATGTCAGCACCCTATAAATACAGCAGGAGAAGGAAAACCATCCAGTAATGTGAATAGCACGCTGTGCTAATGCGTCTCTCTCAAGTATCATAACATAGTTAGGTAGGGGTTTGAATCCTGCAAATGCTGTGTGTGGGTGTGGGGGGGTGTGTATGCATGCAATTCTCTGTGAAAGGAATGGCCTTTTTGAAGATTGGGATAACACACTAAAAGATGTACATTCCTCTTTGGAAAGACTGATGATGTCAGCACCCTATAAATACAGCAGGAGAAGGGAAATCATCCAGTAATGCGAATAGCACGCTGTGCTAATGCGTCTCTCTCAAGTATCATAACATAGTTAGGTAGGGGTTTGAATGCATGCAATTCTCTGTGAAAGGAATGGCCTTTTTGAAGATTGGGATAACACACTAAAAGATGTACATTCCTCTTTGGAAAGACTGATGATGTCAGCACCCTATAAATACAGCAGGAGAAGGGAAATCATCCAGTAATGCGAATAGCACGCTGTGCTAATGCGTCTCTCTCAAGTATCATAACATAGTTAGGTAGGGGTTTGAATCCTGCAAACGCTGTGTGTGGGGGCAGGGGGTGTGTATGTATGCAATTCTCTGTGAAAGGAATGGCCTTTTTAAAGACTGGGATAACACACTAAAAGATGTACATTCCTCTTTGGAAAGACTGATGATGTCAGCACCCTATAATTACAGCAGGAGAAGGGAGTATTTAAATTGATTTAACTGTGTTGCAGGAATATTAACTGAACTGGAACTTTTGGCTCTGCTCTTCAGTTAGTCCCACCCACCCTCCCTGTTTTTGTTTTGGTGTTAATCTTAGTGGCCTTGAAACTGCCCGCCCCTCTTGTAAATTTGTGTTTGGATACTCCTTCTGGGCCCATCTCATTTGCTCACTCATCTGAGTGCAGTGAGATCATATTCTGATATCAGGCACTCCTACTGTGAACAAAGAGAGCATCTGGGAAACAGAAAAAAAAAAATTTAAGCTCGTTTCCTGCCTTCCAATTGGAAAGCAGTTTTTAGTACTTAATAAATAAGCACTTATCCAGGCATGCCTAAGGGTCATCTCCCAGTGATTTCTCCTGTCTACCTGATGAATCTGGGCATTTTGGGGCAATGCAGCAATTGCCTCATGTACACAGACAACCCTCTCCTCCTACCACCCAACACTACAACCTGTGAGAGATGCACTTATATAGCCAAACTGGAAGCAAAGCTCTCTTCACCCAAGACTGGACTAGATAGTCAAGAGAAGAAGGTAAACACTTGCACCACACCACACTCATCACATAGTCCCACAAAACCTACACCACCAAAACACACACAGAAACACAAAACACACACCTACATTCGCGGAGGCTCTCGATAAATACCTGCCCAGGCATCGGGGACATCCAAAGCATAAACGCAAGCAAACTCCACCCCCCAACACAATCCAAATGACACATAGCCCACAAACTCAGTGTGCCACTCAACCACAGCCCATAAGGCATAACAACGTACCCAACACTCTAGTCATAGGTGGCTCTATAGTCAGGCACACTGATGTTCCACTCACTGGACTAAACAAGGAGAAAGTTACTGTCAGCTGCCTGTCAGGTGCCAGGATCCACCACATAACGCATGCACTCAGGTCACTCCACAATAAGTACAAATATCACACTGTCATTGTCCATGTTGGTGTGAATGACCTGAAACGTACCTCCCTGGACTACGTGAAAAGAGACATGGAGGAGCTCTCCGATCTTGTATCCCAGGCAGGTATGACCCTAACCCTGAGTAGCATCCAGCCATCACCCAGAATGATACCACAGTACAAGGACAAAATGATTGACTAACAATTGGTTAAGCTTCTGGTGTCATTCTAAGGGGATCCAGTATTTGTCTGCCTGGGACGACATGATCGACAGTCCACGATGCTTTGCCAGAGATGGCCTGCACCTGTCACCCTTAGGATTCCGGATACTGGCTAAGACTCTTGCCACCCCTATAGTGCCTTTTTTAGGCAAGGTTCAAATGACAAATTCACCACCGTAACGGGTACAAGCAAGCAAACTTTGAGGGTAATGCTACTCAATGCTAGAAGTCTAAACCTCAAAATGCACTCACACGAGGCACTCCTTAAAATGGAGAACACTGACATCTGTGCAGTGACAGAGACCTGGTTCAAAGCTCCAGAGAGCACCCCTGCATTACCAGGCTTCAATTCATACCACACCTTTTGGCCATCTAACCCAGAAAGAAGCACTAAAGGTGGAGGCGTGTCCATATTCAGTAAGGATATCCACACCTCCAGGCTAGTTGCACAGCATAATGCATCCGAGATTATCCAAGTGCAACTAACTCTGGGCAAGACCGAAATCCAAATTTTGGCTTGCTACAGACCTCCCACCATGCCCCAGGGTTCACACTCCTCATTTCTTGATACACTGGAAAGTATTAGGGTACAACCCAACACCCTAATAATGGGCGATTTCAACTACCCCACCATTAACTGGGATAACTACTCATGTACCAACTCTTTTGCTCAATGTTTTCTAGAATTCATAAATTCCAACGCCTTGGATCAACGTATTCACACCCCCACCAGGGGCAGCAATATCCTAGACCTGGTCATTACCAACATGGGAAACCGCTGTTCCACACCAGAGGTCAATTCCTCGTTGGTCAGATCCGACCACAAGCTAATCAGCCTAGCCATCCACATCCCACCCCCAGCCCCAATTAGGGAAACCATCATAAAAACCTCTCCAAAGCCAACTTCACACTTCTTAAGACAGAAGTGGCAAACTTCATGACACCCATGCAGATGGACAATAGAGGTTTGACTGCCGAATCCTACACAAATGCACTTTATAAGCACTTACACGAGTGCATGGATCATGCTATCCCTAATAGAACCAAGATGTTATCCTCCAAAAAAAGGAAGCCAATCTGGTGGTCCTCTGCCATAAACAAACTCTACAACAGAAGAAAGACATTGTTGCAAAAAAAGAGTAGAATCCCATGACTGGAGGAACTCCCTGGTCAACCTCAGTAAGAAGCTGAGATCCCTCAAAATCCTCCAAAGCTAGTTACGAAAACAAAATTGCCACTGACTCTAAAGACAACCACAAAGCATTCTATAGCTATGCCAAGAATCTAAATGGGAACACTCAGATCTGCTCTGAGTTACAGCATAACAACACTATATATACAGAACCAACTGATATTGCCAACATCCTAGCAGATAGGTTCAGTGCTAACTTTACCCCCCTCTCACCCCCTAGAGAGGTCCATCTCTATATCGGAAGAATGCAAAGTTCCTATAATCACGGCTGCACAGGTAAATAACACACTCTCCAAAGCCAAGAACACAGCATCCATGGGACCTGACAATATCCCAGGCTGCGTTCTACACAAACTACAGAATGAACTGGTATCCTACCTAAGTACCATGTTCAATCATAGCCTCACCTCAGGCTTTGTACCCACTGAATGGCGCACCATGACAGTTATCCCACTCCACAAAGGGGGAGCCATGATGGACCCCGGGAACTACCGCCCCATTAGCCTGATGATCCTGGTCTGCAAGGCCATGGAACGTATCATCATGGAACTCATAAACAAAGACATTGGTAATCTCCAAACTCTGGACCCTACTCAGTTTGGATTTGTAATAGGCAGATCATGTCTCCTAAACCTGATTGACTTCTTTGAAGCAGTCGCCAAAGCCATAGATGAGGGTAAAATGGTTCACACAGCTTATCTAGATCTCGCCAAGGCTTTCAACACCATCCCCCACTCTGGAATTATAGATAAGCTCACTAAACTAGGTATAAATCCCTATGTCACAAGATGGGTTGCCAACTGGCTCACGGACAGAACCCACACTGTGAAAGTAGCAGCTTCCAAATCTGACATCAGACCAGTGACAACTGGAGTACTACAGGGTTCAGTCCTGGGTCCTCTCCTGTTTGGTATCTACTTCTCTGAAGTGCAGGCCAACACAGAAGGTCTTTGGCTAACAAAGTTTGCAGATGACTGCAATCTAGGAGACATAATCGAAACTCCTAACGATGTGGACAAACTACAAAAGGGCCTCACTGAGACAAATAACTGGTGTCAAAGCCATGGCCTGAAGCTCAATGCCAAAATGTGTATTGCCATCCCCTTTGGTAAAAACTCTGTACCCATAAACTACCACATAGCTGGTAATCTACTTAATGCCGAAAATGTGATGAGACCTTGGGACACAGGTGGACAGTAGTCTCTCCTTTGATAATCACATTGCCACAGTGGTCAGGAAATCCTTCTACGTGGCTCATCTCATCACAAAAGTATTCTCATCCAGAAAGAAAGAGGTCATTGTTCCCCTCTACTCATCACTCATTAGACCCATTATAGAGTACTGCAGAATACCTTTGGAAATGTATGTACCTCACAAGACATCTACAACTGGAAAGACCACAGAAATACCTCACAGAGAGGATTACTGGCCTCAAACAGATGCCCTATGCAGACCGTCTCAAAAAACTACAGCTTTACTCCATCGCATATTGCCTACTCAGGGGCGATCTCTGCCTAACATACAAAGCTATGTCAAACCCAGAGCTGACATGCTCCACTTAAAGAAATCCCAATCCCTCTGAGCTACACACTCTAGGGACCTTACCTTGTCACCACAATAAACAGAACATGCTGGAGGGATAGATTCCTGTCCCAGAGACGTCCCATACTTTGGAACAGACTACCTATCTATGTCAAACAAAACTCCTCATTAGCACTCAAGAAAAATCTTGATGATCGGATGGGAAATGGAAAATTCACCCCGGGGATCACTTCTGTGGCTCTGCTCGACAGGGGCACAGGAAAATAATTTTCTTGGGTGGCGAAAGTCAGGGTACATTTTTTGGCTAGGCTTGTATGGGCCCTAGGGCTGATAGCCTAGTACCTACCTATGAACCTATGAAATCATCCAGTAATGCGAATAGCACGCTGTGCTAATGCGTCTCTCTCAAGTATCATAACATAGGTAGGGGTTTGAATCCTACAAATGCCATGTGTGCGTTTGTCACACAGTTTGTCAATGTGTTGTGTGTTTTGCTTTTATTATTGTATGACATATTATGATGACAGTAATTTCAATGCACACATCAGGTATGTGTGTGCCACATACAGATATGTACCTGTGACCTTTAATAGTTCCTGTGTGTGAAGCCTGCCCCATATGAATACAGTTGTTACCTTTGCCAGCATGTGCTGCAGCTTACCAGATCTTAGGCCATACACGTATGTTGGTGACAATGCAGGCTACTGCAGTGATCTGTATCCTAGGCCAACTGTGATACACACCCATGAAAGCTTTGATAGATTAATGTGGGTGAGGGTTCATGTCTGGAGTATATGCCAGACATGTTAAAACACAGCAAAGTCTGTGAGTGATGGACACCCAGTGTAGGTGTATGGCAACTGTCGCCGATATGCATACAGACACCTTCTTGCTTAGGTGATACACCGAGGGACTGCAGAATACCTTTGGAAATGTGAATATCACAGGAAAGACATGATAACACTTGTCCACATGTACACACCATTACCCGTTCTACATGATGGGTGCTACCACCTACATGGTACTGTTGGAATACAATGTTAACTACATGCCGATGCCAATGACACAGTTGCATTACAGCAATACAGCATGGCTTGGACAACAGGTATCTGTCCATATGATGCCCTTGTGGTGGTTGTGTGTGTCATGTGTAGAATGCATTGTAGGCCACTGTATGTATTTGCAGTCGTGGATGGACATATCTGTAGTGTGTTGGCATGTACGTGAGACTGCTATATGCCAAAGAGTATTGTTCCCAGGGATGTGTGGGGCTCAGTGAGAATGGCTACTGGTATAGTGTAGTACTGCAGGGATATCACTGACACCAGGTTCCTACATCTGTGTATCAGTTGAGGAGACATCATGTAATGACCACTGAATGTCAGGCTATGTAAGCTGTGTATACTACCAGAATGCAGACCATTGACATTTGGAAACTGTATCACCCACAGCATACTGTCAAACCATGTCATGTTCCATGCTAACCATGTTCACAAATGTACATCTGCACCTCAGTGCTGCAAACATCATACATGTACTGTCCACACCCAAACACATGCAGGCACAGGTACACACAACAGCCATGTGGCACATGTGCAGACAGTACACTTTGGGAATTACCACTGGTGTATACAAAACTGCAATGACAAACATAGGTAATGCATCATGCATGCTCGAATATACCCACAACAATATCATTACACTATACTGTTAACAACATGATAATATTACTACAGTGCTATGTAGTCACCCTGTGCATCAGCACCATGCTACCCTGTTCCTGCATCAATGTTACAGATGGCAGGAGGTGGCACAGTTTCATCATATGCACAGGGTGTGTACCTGGTTTGCCAGAGTCTGCCATTGACACATCCAATTGACATGTATGTGTGTGTGTGTGTGTGTGTGTTAGTGAGGGACAACAGTACAACATGGGGCAATGTTGCTGCAATGTGTGTATGTGTTAGCATTATGTGTGTGTGTATGCATGCACACAGTTCCACCATGTGGCTGCCATATACAGGTGTTGGTGGACAGCCACAGACTGTACCTGCCAGGTCATACAGATCACTGTCTCTGGCCACGGACACGGTACCTGTGCCTGGCAGGGGTGCTACGGACAGTATAAGGTACTAAGCCAGACTGGGTACTGTCATCAGAAGCAGTGGGTTGTTGACTGAACACATGTCCCTGCTGGGACTGTCCAGAGCCACGTGCACGTGGTCTTCTCAGATGGTCTAATGACAGCACAGACCCAGCATTGCTGGGGCTGGTACTGGCACTATGGGAGCAGCTGCGGGTTTGTTGGCGACTGCCAGCTGATAATGTTGCTGGCATACGTCCACGTCGACGCCTCAACCGTCCTGTACTGTCCTGGCTCCTGGACATGTAGTTGTGGAAGAGATCTAATGTGTCCCCCCAACGTCTATCAATGACCTCGCGGTTATGGATGGCAGATGCAACGTCACGCATAGTGTCATTCATAGCGGTGCGATGTGCTCTAAGCTCCCCTCATACCCTGTCTGGTGTACCGTTCCATATGTGCCTGTGCCTGCATTACAGCCCGGAAAATAACTGAGGTTGAAAGACCTCTGTGGGCACGTCTGACAGGGGCAGTATGACCACGGATGCTCCCACGAGAACCCCTGGACGTCTGCCTGTGTGGTACCATGTCAAGAATCTGGCCATGGCTGCTGTGAGGGAATGCATGTGCCAATGATACCACACTACCCTGGTCAATGCCCACTGTATGCTGTCCCTCAGCTAAGGACATTGGTGACAATGGATGTATCGGCAGGATGACTGTGCGCATTGATGGGGTTGACTGCTGTGTAGTGTCAATTGGCTGACCAACGACAGACCCTGTCACACCTCCCTGTGCCATTACACATGTATCATCATAATCACTATCCCCAGAAGTGGCTTCAGGTTCCCTGCTGCACTCCACCAGAGCAACATCAGAACCTGTGAGAGAAAGATAGGAAATACAGTTTACAAATGTGTACACGATATTAGCACACATGCACACAGGCACACTCCTCAGTACAGCAGATACAAACACACACACACCTGCAATCCAACACATACACAATACTGTTTTAGGGTGGATGAGAGTATCACAAGGAAAAACATCACTGCACACATTTCAGCATGCAGATTATGTGTTGCACAGGAAGATGCAGTGCAAGTGTAGACAGCCCTTGTTAATAACAGTATATGTGTACTTGATGCTTGTGTGTACTTGTTCAGTGATTGTCTCCACCCTGGGACACAATGTGTACAAGGACATAACAATGTTGTGCAAATGTTACAAGCTGCGGGTGCATAGATTTGCACACACACACACACACACACACACAAAACACATGATGGTGCTACGCAATGACTGTGTGTACTTTTGTGGTCGGCAGAACTGGATCTGGTGTAGTAACGTGAGCCATGATCAACATGCTTCTTGTGGTCAGTCAACAATAATAATAATGTGTGCCAGACAGGCAGCTAGCATGCTGTACCTGACATGCAGTAACATGACTACATCCACAATTACACAGCCACTTGTTACATGGGTTTGTAAGGTGGCCAATACTGAGCATTGCCTAACATGAATATATTATTTGTTCAAGACTGTTGCACAAAGACATGATAGGTCTCTACCCCTCAGATATATTATGTGTGCTGCATAGATAAGTGGGATACTGAAGGGTGGCCATACAGCAGGTGTCATAATTGGACATGTGTATCCGGCTAAGGTGTAGTGTGTATGCCAAACGTGTGTGTTGTGTACATGTGTATTAGGTATGCCTACGCAATGTCCAGTACTGTGTTACCACGTGTGTCATGCTCTGTGTATTGCATGTGAGTGAGGCAGCTATTGAGAATAATGGGATATGCATAGTCTCACAGCAAACATGCACAGCATGCATTATGCGTAGGTGTGTTACATGTGCACAGACTACACCTCCATATGCCATGCACATGTCATTAGCAATAGTATTGTTATGACACACTCAGCAGCATGGATTGGCTGCCTTGCTGTCACTCCAGAGGGACCTGCAAAAATATGACATTGATTGACATTGGCCACAACTGTGACACTGATACTGTGAGTATGATAAAGTACAGTAGTACAACAGGTGGCTTTCACAGGTGTACAGATTATGCTCAGAATATCAATCTTGCAGAAGAATAGGCAGGTTAACAGCTACACAAACAGTACACATCTCACACATGCATAAACTACCAGTACAGAGAACAGTCAACTACAGATATGGCATGTTACCTGCACGCTCAGTTTCAACATGCTGGGTGGCTCCGGCCTCCATGATGACACGTTTGTGGATGTTGCTGTTGGCCTGGAGCCACAACACTTAGGAGGTGCTCCTCCACACTGGTGAGGGGGGGTGGATAAGTACCCCACCGCCTGTGGCAAGCTGTTGTCTGTGGATATCAGAAGCACGCTGCCGGACATGTCTAATTAAATCACTGCAGTGATGGTGTACCTGCTCATATGTCCGGTTATGCATGCCTATGTCATTTACCCGACGGACAAGATCTTGCCACAGTGCAGCCCTCTCATGCTGGTTCTGGCTGGTCCTGGAAAACAGCACAAGTAATTCTGCACCAGGCTCTGGTGGATCTCCTGATCCTCTGCTGCTGTATAAGGTGGGTTTCGCTGATGCACCATCACCCTGGAAGGAAAAAAAAAATATGTGAGCAAGTCATGTGGCACACTTAATATTCTAATGTACTGATATCACTTAACTGCCATATATAGCATCTGTCAATCAGGGGATAGATATGTTTGATACCACATATCAGTGCTCAGCCCACAACTGTCTGACAGTGCCTGCCACACTCCATACAACAAACTAGTATACGCAAGCACTCAGCACACTGTGTGGGATACAATGCACAACCTCACACTGGGGGTATGTATCAAGCTAATGGATGAAGAATATTGTTATCCCATGCAATGAATGCAATGCACATTTACAGTTTCAATGGTAATCCACCCTAGTCTTTGATGCCATACCCCTACCTGACATATGTGCACGGTTGTTACTATAGCCAGCATACTGTTGTCACAGAGTATACATGCTGCCAGGTACACACACATACCCTGTAACACACATGTGATTGCAGCCATGGTACAGGCATCATCACACACACATTACACATGCATACAACACACAAATGCATGACAGCACAGATGAGCATTAACTGTGTACCTTATAGTACTGTGTACCCTTACTTACAGATACCTATGCATGAGGTATGTAATCTGTGCAGACTACAGGAAACACACCAGGCAGTGTTACCAGGGAATGTGAGCATACACCATACTGTAGTGTTTAGGCCTACAACATCAGGTAGTACAACAGTTCATATGTGAGCTGGATTCAACAGCAGTACCACTTACTGAGCATACATGTATTGCTTCTGCTTATGATGGGACACTGCAGTCATACACAGGGAAGTACGGCACAACATATGCCAATCTACTATGTTTGCATCCCGATAACAGACACATCTTTCTCTGGCCTCACACCAAGGACACCAACTACCATGACAGACACAAACTCACACTAAGCTATCACACCTTTACAGACCTTGCACACAATCAGTGTCACACTCATTCAACGTCACATAGTTGGTATTGCACTGAGTACATGTGTGTGTGTGTGTGTGTGTGTGTGTGCATTGTATCCTAGGTAGGTACTGTGCTACTGGCCCTGGGCCTAGGGCAGCCTAGCCATATGCTACCCTGCCCTTTGGGACACGTAATGTGATTTTACTTGCTCCTGTGAAATGGTTACACAGAGGTGACTCACAGGGCATATTACCTATCTCCATAACATTCATCAGGGGTATGTATGGCATCTACTAATAAGGAGCCTTGTTTGTTAATACTGGGTGGTTTACTCCAGGGTATGGCATATTTGTGTATAGAAACCTGTACCTCCAGCATGTGCTGTTTAGTGCAGTGACAAGGATTAGGGCCCTAGGTCATGTAGGCTGGATGGATTGTGAGGTGTTGCTATAGTGTTGGCCAACTGGTATGGGTGTGACATAACTGTGCATGTCCAGCAGTGGTGACCTCTGTGTAGGAAGTATGCAAGGCACTCTAGCTGTGGTTTTGAGAGTCAGTCTGCATAGGGAATGTGTTTGAGGGCATTATCAGTGTTTGTTAGGTATGTCTGTGGCCTTTCCACCTTCTGTAGTTCTCATGGGAGGTACATACTGCATAGGACATTGTGAGGTGTAGAGGGGTACACTGACTTACATTTCCCCTAGCTGACACACCTTTTGTGATGACACGTACCATGCACAGGGATTGCAAGACTAGTGTGCCACTGTAGATATCAAAGGGGAGGCTATTGTACACCTGTGTCCCATGTTCCCTTCTGACACCTCCAGTGGTAGGCGGGCAACCACCTATGTGGTAGTTAGAGGGTAACATGTTTTGGAATGGGGTATGGTACTGCAGTATCAACAATGGTGTT
Source organism: Protopterus annectens (assembly GCF_019279795.1). Taxonomy (NCBI): domain Eukaryota; kingdom Metazoa; phylum Chordata; order Ceratodontiformes; family Protopteridae; genus Protopterus; species Protopterus annectens. The sequence continues at coordinate 987,226,636 of NC_056743.1, forward strand.
CAGTCCATGCCTTGGTCACCAGGCACCTGTTGCAGTACATCTGCCCCCATGTCCCCCTCTCACACACTCTCTCTATATATATCTATATATATCTATATATATATATATATATATATATATATATATATATATATATATATATATATACACACACACTTCTAAACATCCATTGCTGTACATATACATGCACATGTAGGCACATAGACTGCCCACCTTTCATGGTGGGAATATCACTTCTGAAACAGTTGTGAGACATACCATTCTGGAATGATATTGCACAGTGTTGTGCATAATGCATTATGCTGTCCTTAGGCCATATAGCTGTAGCAGGCCTCACTGGCTCAGTCCAACAGAAGTTCACCACCACATGACATATACCTGCACTGCATGCTGTTTTCAATGCCACACACTACAACCTACATTGATATGTGCACATAGCAACCTTCAACTACATATGTATGTCCAGCCTTCACTAACAGTTGCAGTATGTCCCTTGCCCTATGCACATCTGCATATACATATAGATACAGACTGCTAACACATATGGAGGGTTCACAGTATGTAGATTATTAGATTATGTAGTTTACATTACACCTTTGCCTCTGACAGCTTTTTTCTGCTGGTTTGCTTTTTATTTTTTTTGGTCTCTGTATCTCTCTCTCTCCCTCCCCCTCCAGTTGCTGCAATGATATTATTGCATGTGTGGACTGGCAGTACAGGCTGCTTCTGTAGGTATCTGCACATGTGCATGTGATGGCCTCTGCACCAATTGGTGGCCAGCATTTAGTAATTGCATGCAGCCTACTGTGTGGTAATTGCAGTTCTCACTGTGATTTCAGGACACTGCTATAAAATGATAGGTTAGGTAGGTGTAGGCCTTTCAGTTTTGCAAGGTGGGGACCATGCTGGTTTGCTGTGGACACTGTTGTGCGAGTCAGAAGGGTGGTATATCTCTCATATTTAACGCTGTGTTGTAGCCACTGAAATGCATGTTGTACTGAAACCTGACTGTTGCTTCTTCCAGTTCACTCTTCTCAGTGTGTATGTTAACTCACACCTGCTAATGCTAACACTGTTTACATGGGAGTATGTACTTACCTGTGGGATTTGAGGATTAACTGGCATACAACAGTAGTTCTTGCAATGTGTTGCTATGGCTTTTGTATTTTCCCTTTACATTCACTCCTTGAATGCCTGATATTTGTCTTTACTGGAATGTGTTGCTATGGCTTTCCTATTTTCCATTTACATTCACTCCTTGTAATGCATGATATATTTCTTTCAGCACTAAGGTCTTATATGTTTGCTGTGGCTGGGTGGCACTTCATGCAGTCTGGTGAGCCCAAGGTCTGGGGTTTGACACTTACAGGGGTATTTTATTTTGCTGCTGAGCAGTACTAGGGCCTTGTCATACAGAGTGAATAAGGCACTTTTAAACAGTTGTAATCAGGAAGTCAATGGGGACACCAGCTAGGGGTGTGCAGGCTGGGCGTAGGGAAGGTCAATAGCTGCACATTTCTTTAACTGCAATAGCTGTACATATGTTTGACATTTGCTGTGACATTTGAAACCTTCTACCCCTGAGAGAGGGGTGAGGACAACTAAGTATATTGTACTAACAATTATGAATATCAGGCACATGCAGTGCTTGTGAACTGCTATACTGTCATTAGTATGTTAGATGGCTACATCCTTTGATATTTCTGTGTTGTACTCCTACATAAGGGCATGCTTGTGGAAGTAATTCTACAGCTATTCGCAGAGTATGTAACAGCAGACAGGCTGCTATGCCTGTGTGTTTCTGACACTTGTAGGCCTCAGATACTCTCAGGTATATATTTGACCAGCCTCAGGGAAAGGTACATATCAGTGGGATACACCCGTGATATTTCAGATATTCTGCAATTGTGACTGTGGGGTATTTCGAGCATATGTATTACTACACCATTTCTGACATGCAAGTAGTGTCTACTTTAACTTATTGACAGTTACCATTACGTGGGATTCCCCACCTTTCTGCCTACTGTTAGCACATTTCACAGGGAGTCAGTGGGGCACAGGTAACAGTTGTTTGCAAATCAGGGACATCCCTGTAAATCAGTCACAGTTGGGAGGTCTGGCCTCTTACCTATTCAAATATGGTAGTGTTTATCCTGCTCATACTGTGTGGGGTTTGTAAGGTGCTACTGTAACATTATTACCTACTAGCATGGCTGTTTCTCTTCTCACACTAATGTAATGCAATTCCACAAGAATTGCCAGTAAAGATACACAGAACAAGCTTTGTGTAATGGCCTTCGTATTTTCCCTTTACATTCACTCATTGTATTTCATGATATATTTCTTTCAGCACCAAGTTCTTGTATATCTGCTGTGGCTCAGTGGTAATTCATGCAGACTAGTGTTTCCAAGGTCTGGGGTTCGAGACTGACAGGGGTATTTTATTTTGCTGATGAGCACACTACAGGCCTTGTCATACAGAGTGACTAAGGCACTTTTAAGCAGTTATAAGTGGGTTTGCGTACGTTTGTGCGACGCTTAGCTATGCTTATCTATGCCTAGCTGAGCGCACACCCACTGACTACTGCTTAAAAGTGCTTACTCCCGCTAACAACCGCGCTAATTTCTTTTAAAGAAAAGAAAATGGGGAAATAGGAAAGTGGTGAAAAAAGGGGCACAAAGAGGGAAAGACAGTAGGGAAACCAGCTCGGGATGTGCAGGATGGGTGTAGGGAAGGTCCACAGCTGCCCATTTCTTTATCAACAACAGCTGTGCATATGTTTGAAATTTGGTGTGAAATTTGAAACCTTCCACCCCTGAGAGAGGGGTGAGGACAACAAAATATGTTGTACTGCCAATTAGAATTATCAGTTTACATGTCCAGAGGACATGTGGGCGAATTGGGCAGCTATGTATGGGGCGTAATTTTTTTGTGGGAACAGAGTGCCCTTTTTTTATTTTTTTTTCAGGTGAGAGTGGAATGTGAGGTACAGGAAGTAGGTATATTTGGGGAGGTAGGTTGGGGAGGTTAACAGACAAGACAAACAAGATGCATACAGGGGCAGAGTATGACACATGTAGGGGGTAAACACAATTGACGGGGATGGATGTTTGGATATCGCGAGCCCATGAGCCCACAGATGGCAACAGTGGAACTGAGATCCCCACCCATGGGCAGTTACCACTGCACCTTCACAGCCCAGGCCAGGGCTGTGCTGGGGGCTGGATAGGACAGGCAGGCACACCTGTGAGTTGCGCCACTCTTGCCTCCAGCTGGCGTAGGGGATCAGTCACAGAACGCCTGATCTCACTACGCACCACAGACCGGACCATATGGAGTGGAGGCTCTCCTCCGACCACGCTTGCAGAGAGGGGACAAGCCCCGTCCCCTGCAGCGCTTCCACCCGAAGGTGGTACAGGGCCACTGGAGGAGGTGGTCCCGGTCTGGGCTCTGGCGCCAGGTGCACTCGCCAGCTGAGGTGGGAGAGGTGGGTCCGCTGGAACCCGCCTTCCCTGTTGTCCTATGTTTAGCAGTATTTTATAGCATTTTGGGTTAGTAACAAACAACACCATTCAAAATTAGTTGAAACAGCATGCATCAGTATTCCCATTAACCAAACACCCATAAATTCCGAACATTGAGCAGCAAGCATAACACATGCATATTTAGAACAACAGTGCACATTCCAACAGCATGCAGGGTTGATTGGTGGCAACAGGCCATCAGGTTTGGATATGTGAACAGGGCACATGCATCAACGTACATGCAGATATGTATGAACCAACAGGACAAATGTACATGGGAATTAATTGTAAATACACATACCCGGTTTGGTGTGGAATGGCATAATTTGTGAAAATAGGGTAGGGTGGAGAAATATTACATTAACAACTTACACTACCTATACATATACTGTACATTCCTAGTACATGCAGATATATATCCCCTACATGTATTAGTACAGTTTCCTGTATGTAACCTTAGGAATGTTGGTGATGGGGGTGTTACTGCTAGATTAATATACGTTCCATTTTTATTCATATATGTTCACATCTGGCTATGTTCAGGTACAGCATCCTGCTACATTTGATTTATATGGGTCTAGACAACTGTGGATGTTCAGCATTTCATACAACCATACTATCTCCATAATGCAAGGGTACAGCAACATATCCAACTTGTGGGATGGACACAGTCCAGGTTCTGTACTTTATTTAAGCCATTACACTCTTTGGTTGTGGCTGTCTCATTCATTTCATTATGTAGTGACTGCAGTATACCTTTATTCCAGACTTATTACAGCATTCTTGGTAGCTTCAAACTGTCTTTCTCACACTCTCTCACTTATTTTATATTTACATTTCAGAATGGTACTTAATTCTAGGCTTTATTAACATTTATTACTGGGTTACAACAATCCTTTCCAGCTGACTCACTTATTTCATATGGCAGAATTTACAAGGATGTATTCGACACTTGTCTATCCTTTGTTGATTGATTACCACTCATTTTCAGGCTGAAGCATTATCTGATATTACATTACAGGTGGAAACTCTATTTGAGACTTGTTTAATCTTTATTACCGGATTGCAATACACTCTTTTCCAGGCTGCATCACTTATCTAATCTTACAATACTAGCAGAATCTTTATTCTAGGCTTATTTCACCTTTATTACTGGGTTACAACACTGAACACTTTTACAATCTGTCTCACTTATATTCTATAACAATACCAGCTAAATAATTACTAACCTGCCTGGTGGCGCAACCTCAGCAGCCTATCAGCATAGGCTCGCCGATTCGCGGAACGAGCACCTGCAGCTGTAACATAAATGAAGGAATATTGGAACATACCTCTCCATACTATAGGCAAGGATAGCATTTCTTACATACGTAATTACATGGATACTTACTCAGTAGTGGGGCATTGGGCATTTGGCAGGCCTCCTGGATCCAACGGTTCAGTTGGTACTCCTCACATCGCTTCAGGTCCGCATGGTGGTGAAGGACCTGTTCACCAGTCCTCGAAATGTCTGTGGCACTGGTGAGATCATGTGCCAACTGGTTCCATGCCTCTGCCTTATACGCTCCCCATTGAACCTGGCCCTGCATGAGTTGTGCTTCATGATCATGGACTAGGAGCCAAACCATATATTTTGACTCAACACCCCACCTTTGTGCTCTAAAGCGATTTCCCTCTCCTGCATCTGCCATCCTGACTGCAAATGGGTACCACAATCAGTTATGGTGTGTATTCCTGCCTATGGGGCGTATATATGCGTTTTTTCCCACACTTATCTGTGATTGGCCATTTTGGATATTTATCAGCTTAAAGCAAACCTGCTTTGTCATGGTTCTATTTTCATTCATTCCTATATATATATATATATATGCTAATACTGTATTTCTCAGTACAACTGTCATGGCTTAGTGGTTCAGTACTTTGACTATGGTGCACAGTATCCCGAGTTCGACCCTTGGCATTGCTTTTTTTATTTTACTACTGTCTAGACAGGCTAGGAGGTGTGTCTGTGTAAAGGCGGCTTTGATGCAGCTTGCCCAATGTTGCCCGCCGGTTAGCTGGTTGGCGCACTGCACAGCTCCGCGCAAACGGCTTACAGTGGGTAATGCGTTAGTTAGCTATGAGCACTCATATTACACTGCGTGAAGCGCTGCTGTGCTACGGGCACTCATATTAAGCTTGTTAAAGTGCTGTTCACCTCCGGGCACTCGTATTAAACTTGTTAAAGCGCTGCTCACCTACGGGCACTCATTCAGCTTGCTAAAGCATTACTCAGCTATAGGCAATTATAATCCTTTTTTTTATAAATTATTCTGTCGGATTTCTTCACAAATACATGGCCCATTTCATTACATTTTACTTAAATTATAGTTTTATATATGTCAGGGGATTGTTTCATACTTATTTAAATAAAAATGGTGAATGATGTTGTGGGGGCTCGAACCGTGACTACCTCCTCTTTGGCCACTGTCTCTACCACTACGCTATTGCTACTTGACTTAATTTGCATATGTAGGATCTTATATGCTTTCCAATGTCTGCTAACTGTGGCTGAGCGAAGGGCACACCCGCGCAAACGAGCGCAAATGCGGGCAAACATTTTTGAAATTATATAAAAAAATGCTATTTTTATGTTTTACACATTTTCAGTAGGGTTTAGTCTGTGGGGATGTGTGGTGTTGTGTTGCTTGACATTTCTAAGGACTCGCTCGTGGGTGTTTACTTTCAGGCCTCTGACTCTTCTGGGGGTGTGGTGTGTCCCTTTGCAGTACTCGGCATCCGGACACGCCCCCTACTTTCCTACACGGACCATGTTAGCCTAGGGTATGATTCAGCATGCCCTCATGAATATGCATGGCATGCTGACGTCATACCGTTCGACTGCAGCCTCCGAGTAAGACATATTAAGTCTTACACTGAGGTTTCGTGAATCCGGCCCATTGAGTTTAAGACATCATAACCTTCAGAAAAATGCATGCTAAAGCAAGGCCTGTTATTCTATCAACTGTCTTTTTAGTACTGTTTGTATGTTCCCCCAATATATTTGGCCATATCCAGACTTCCTGCATTAAGAGGTTGAGAGATGCATGCAAATAAATCACTTTATAGAATTAGAAATATCCAAACCTCTCAACTGTCTCCAATTTTGGCTCAAATTGTTGCTTTCCCCTTAATAATCCCCTTAATAATCCCTCTGCAAAATGGCAATTTTGGAAGAAAACGTGGAGGGGTTACAATTATAAATAACTGTAATGATCAGAGTTATATATTACTTTTATTCAGAAATGCATTTAGATGCTCGTATTTTGTCAGCTGCTCAAGTTAACAGTACTAATTTTAAAAAGGTGTCCCTTCTTTGACAGGTTCACAGCTGTATTGTGTGGCAATTTTATATTTTTGCATAACATATCTGGTCTGTTTTTCATAAAATTGTGGTTTTCTGTTAAATTAGTAGTAAATCATTAAAGATTGAAGTTAGAAAGTAATGGCAGACATTTGGGTTTCAGATTTCATACCCTTCAAAAATTCATACTAATGCAAGACCTACTACTATTCTATTATCTTTCTAAGTTTATAAGAGCAATATTTAAAAATGTCTATTTTTGGCCCTGTGTCCCACTTCTATCTATGGCTTTGTCCAGATTTCTTGCTCTGAGGTTGAGAGGTATGAATGTCAGAGCCATCACAGTCAGCCAGAGACATTTTAAACTGTGACCTACTTGTTGCACTCCACTCCCCATTGTAGTGACTCTGGATGTGTCCATGCAAGGCAAGGGGCAGTTATGCAGCGTAAGTGTGCAGAGTATTCCCCCATCCAAGGTAGACCACAAGTATGACCATGGCTTTTCATCTGTCCTTGATTTTGTAGAATGTTCTAATTTTCCGTCATATTTTTATACTGTTGATTTATGCTTCTTATTATTCAGAAAATGCATGCTGTTGCAGTGCCCTGCTGCTCTGTATTAAAGTAGCAATGCTTTAATGACCATCAGGTAAAGCTTGTCAGAGATTGTAAGATGCAAGTAAGCTTTAATAAGCATACTGTTAAAGAATTACCAACTTTGAAAGCCTTTTCATTGTTGCCATGCAGAGAATATTTACATAACTAGATAACGAATACGCTTGAGGTATTGAAAGGCATATGACAGTATTTGTAATAAAGGACAGGATTACAGTATTTTCAGAATCTCATTACATTTGTTGGAGACTTGCAGTTATCTTTGCAGGCTTTACCCGTAACCGTAAACTAAACAGAATGCCAATCTATCATATGTGGGCCATAACTTGTGCAGTAATCCTTTAAGCAATGTATCTTGAAGCTTGTTTCTTGTTCGCTGTTCATTTTTTACTTTGATCATATGTTCTCCATGAAACAAGTAGATAGTTGTTGTCAGGCAGCAGGTCTTTTTTGGATAAGAAACATTTTTACAAGTGGGGGTATCACAGAGATTGCTACTTTCAGCATGTTACTTGGTAATTTTATAAAGCTGAATATAAATTATAATTAGAACTGCAGTACAAGGAGAAGTGGTTTGAGCTGAGTGCTGCTTGTTTTTTTTTATACTTGCTTTTGACTGGCATTCCAGTAATGCATTTAAAAAGCAATTTATTTTTTCATGCCTCACAACCTTTGTGTTTCCATCTAGATATTAAGTAAGTTGTCATGTAGCCAATGCATTGAAATATTTTTTTCTTCTACACTTCATTTTGTCTTGATGGGACTCTCGTAATGACGGTTTGGCACCCAGGGCAGCGTATTTAATTAAAGTTCCAGTTGTTGCGGTTTTGAGTATAGCTCCACCCCTTTCTAGTTGGTCACACCCCTCCCATTGGCCCCACCCATTCCACTGTCTCTTGCAGCCCCCCTTTAATTTGAAGTCACCAGCTGCCACTGCTAGACACACAGAAGGCAAAAACAAACAGCTCTGGATCCAGCAAACCTGTATCCAGACTATGCTACTCAATTTAAGGGTTAAAAACACAGTAAACCTCACAGAAAAGCACAGATTAACCACTTAGACAAAAACTGAACTCTCAGTATGAAAAAATACAATTAACAGTAATGAAATGCAGTAAAATGCAGCTAGAGAGTAATGAATTTTAGTAAACAGCAATGAAATACAGTTTATCAGTAAACTGTTTTAAAACAGTGCAAATGTGATAAATTAGCTACAAGGCAGAGATAAAAACTATAGGCAAGTGCTAATGCAATAAAATAAGTGAAAATAAATGAAAAAGCACTTAGATTGGTGTTAAAGCATTTTGGATTGGTGTTAAAGCATTTTGTAAAACATCCCAGAGATTATGCACCTCAGCAGAGTATGGTTCAAACAAGCCCGAACTAGCTCAAAAGCAGCCTTTAAATAACACAAAAAAATAGAAGATTCTAGTAAAACAGAAATATGGCCAATCCTGCTAGCCTCTGCTTTCTTTACCAATCAGCTTGTGCCAGAGAAGGTCCAAGCAGCCCTGCTACTCTCACCAGCAGAGAAGACCAGCCCCTACCAACACAAGCTGACTACCAGAAACACATGACTGTAAACACAAGATGGCTGCCAAAAACACAGAAAGCAAAAAACAAACAGCTCTGGATGTAGCAAACTTGTATCCAGACTTTCTAATCAGTTTGAGGGTTAAGAACACAGTAAAACTCACAGAAAAGCATAGATTAACCACTTACAGACAAAACAGAACTCACAGTAGTGTAAAATACAGTTAAACAGTAATGAATTGCAATAAATGGCAATGAAATGCAGTTAATCAGTAACTTGCTTTAAAAAACAGTGCAAATGTGATAAATTAGCTATAAGGCACAGATAAAAATGATAGGCAAATTGCAAATGCAATAAAATATGTTTTTTCAACAATTTGGGACAGCTGAGCCTATTAAAATTGTATTCCTGATTTATGCCGTAAGTGGAAAAAAGTACAGTTGTGTACCTACCATAAATGTAGATGTTAAAGTGTATTCACTGTTGCAGTCACTACAGTTGGGTTATCCTGCTGGCAGGCTACCCACAGTCGGCCTGAATTCCAAAGTCTAGGTCTGGCGTCAGTTGCTGTCGCCTCTTCCCTGACGTCAGTGCACCAAGGGTATAAAAGATGCAGCCGACGCCATTTTCTTCAGTTTTTCTTGCCCCAGATGTCAGGTGCCCCCAAATAGGTAGGCTAAAAATTATACCAATAAGTATGCATGCACTAAAATAAACATTTCCTTCATCTACAAGCAAATACACCACATAGGTTGTATAGGATAGAGAAGTACAGATAAGTCCCAACAAAGAAAAGGGGGATGGTGGGTGGGTAACCTGGACTGCAACAGTGAATACACTCGAACATCTACATTTATGGTAGGTACACAACTGTACTATGTTCATCGTGTTTCACTGTTGCAGTCATTACAGTTGTGTTGAATCCCAAAGTTGAGGTTGGGTGGCTGGGTCTAAATAGGATTAGGAGAGGCTATAAGGCCCTGCAGAACTACAGTGGCAAAGCCTGCTCTGGATTTAGAGTAGAGAGGTAAGTGGTAGTGTTTGGTAAAAGTGTGCACTGAACTCCAGGTTGCAGCCTCTTAAATGTCTTTGGTTGGTACTCCTTTGAGGAAGGCTGCTGAAGTGGCTGCTGCTCTGGTTGAATGTGGACTAATGCCCTTAGGCACTGATTTGCCATGTTGGGAATAGCAGAAACGAATGCAGTGGCCTATCCATTTTGAAATAGTCTGCTTTGAGATAGCCTTTCCTTGTGATCCTGCAGCATATGCCACTAAAAGTTGCTCAGACTTTCTGAAAGCTTTAGTTCTGTCCTAGTAGAAGCGTAGCTGTCTGTGTATGTCCAAAGAATGCAGGAGTCTCTCACCCTTATTCTGTGTGTTTGGATAAAAAGTAGGCAAATGAATGGTTTGGTTAAGGGCCACACTGGACACTACTTTAGGCATAAATGTCGGGTTCGTCCTCAGAAAAATCCTGTCTGGATGGAAAATAATAAGTTTCCACAGCCATGAGTGCCTGTAACTCTGAGACTCATCTTGCAGAGGTTATTGCTAGGAGCAGAGCTGTTTTCCAAGATAAGAACTTTATTTCAGCTGTATTGGCTGGCTCAAAAGGCAGCAGTGTGAGTTTTTCCAAGACATAATTGAGGTCCAATGCAGGTATTGGTGCTCTCCTTGGGGGTCTTATGTTTTTGGCTCCTCTGAGATACTTTCTCAGCAACGGATGTGAAAAAATAGGTGGTTCCGTATTGTAATGAGCTGAAATGGCAGAGGCATGGATTTTAATTGATGAAAAGGATAGGCCTTTGTCCAGCATCTCAGTTAGGTATTGTAAAATCTGAGGAATATTTGGTACAAACGTGTCAATTCCTTATGCCTGGTTCCAAGCACAGAATCTTTTCCATTTTTCTGCATAAGATTTTCTGGTACTAGGCCTCCTGGCCTCCAAAATAACATCCATCACTGCTTTAGAGAGAGGAGTGTTCTGAATGGCTACATTATCCGTCATGCTGCCAGATTTAGGGTTCTGAGTTGGCTGTGCAGGATCTGATTGTTTCGTTGGGTCAGTAAGTGAGGAATTAGAGGCAATTTTCAGGCTGGGCCTTGAGACAAGCTCTTTAGGATTGGGTACCAGTGCTGGCTGGGCCAGTCTGGAGCAATCAGAATCATTTTTGGCTTCTCTTGTCTGACCTTTAGAAGTACCTTGGGGAGGAGAGGTAGTGAAGGAAAGGCATATACTGTTAGGGTTTTCCAGCTGAATGAGAGAGCATCCACTTTCCATGCTTGCTTGTGATGAGACCTTGTGCAGAATCTCTGTAGTTGGCAGTTGTGAGAGGAGGCAAATAGATTTATGTCTGGGCATCCCCATTTCTTTGTTATCATGCTGAAGACTTGTGGATCCATGAGGTTTCTGCTTAGTTAGTCTGCCAGAGTATTTCTCTTTCCTGGTAGGAATTGTGCTTGCAGGTGTACTTGATAAGTCAATGCTGTGTCCCACAAAGTCATGGCTTGTCTGCAGAGGGGGTAGGAATGTGTGCCTCCCTGCTTATGTACCACATGACTGTAGTATTGTCCGTCCTTATCAGTAGTTGTCCTGGATGAAGTAGATCCTTGAAAGCTGTCAGGGCTTTTTGAACAGCTAGCATCTCTTTTTGATTGATATGAAGATGCATTTGGCTTGTGGGCCATGTGCCCTGAATACATTTTCCTGCCATGTGGGCCCCCCAGACATAATCTGATGCATCTGTTATTGACTGCCTGGCTGTGGGTAGGGTGAATGGCTGTCCCTTGTTGTGGTGTCAGGCCTGTGCCCACCATCGAAACTCCTGTTGCAGTCAAGGAATGAGGGTAATTAATGTTTCCAGACTGTGACAATGTTGAGTCCAAACACTTTTTAGATACCATTGTAGTTTCCTCATATGCAGTCTGGCATATGGAATTAGCAGAATGCAGGACGCCATGAAGCCCAAAGCCTGCAGAATTTTTCTTGCATATAACTGGGTCCTTGTTGCCAACATTCTGAAGTAAGAAGTCAGTTGCCTTTGTTTGTCTGGCATGAGATAAGCCATCCGGGCAGTTGTATTTAAGCTTGCACCCAGGAATATTATCTCTTGAGAGGGTACTAGTTTTGATTTCTTTTCGTTTACTGTGTATCCTAGGCTAATTAATAATCTTTTTACAAATGCCAGATGCTTTAGTAGAATGTCCTTGTTCTCTGCTTGAATAAGGCAATCGTCCAAGTAAGGATATATTTGAAATCCTCTTTGTCTGCAAAATGCAATTACTGGTGCCAGGCATTTTGTGAAGACCCTGGGCGCAGTACATAAGTCAAAGGGCAGTGCAGAGAATTGGTAATGCATTGAGCCAGCTATGAATCTGAGGTATCTTCTGCAAGACTGTCTGATTGGGATATGCAGGTAAGCCCTTTTAAGGTCCAAAGTTACAAGCCAAGCCGTCTTGCCCAGCATGGGCAGAAGCTGCTGTAGAGTCAACATTTTGAATTTTGGGACGTCCAGAAATATTTATAATAGACAGGTCCAGTATTGGTCTCCAGGCTTTGTCCTTTCTAGGTACCAAGAAAAGTCTTGAGTAAAATCCTTGTCCCTGCTCTTGCTGTGGTACTTGCTGAATGGCCCTCATGTCCATGAGGGATGAAACCTGTTTTTGTGCCTCTGCCCATTGATAGTGTGGCAGGTCTGGCACACCCTTTGCCCTTGGCAGGGTGTAAAAGTGGAACCTGTAGCCCTGGGACACTATATTCAAGACCCATTTGTCCTGGGTGATCATGTGCAAATTTTGAGAAAAAAGTGCTAGTTTTCCTTCTAAGGGGGCTGTCAAAAGATAATTGCTTGGTGTTGGCAGAGGAAAGTCATTGGGACAGTTTCCTGTATGGCTGTGATTTGTCTTCTCCGCTTTTGGAGGTAGAAGCGTCCCACTGTTTAGGCCTGTATGAGCCCTGGGGCTGGGATCTGCCTCTGGGGCATCTGTATCTACCTCTTTGTGGCCTGTCTGACACTGGAAAGGACCAATTCTTTGTAGGCCAGTTCCTGCTAAATCTGGGTGGCTGTACCTGTAAGAAATCCTTTACTGTTTGCATAGATTTCGTTTTGTTCTCCATTTTCTTCAACACCTCCTCTGCTTTAACACCAAATAAGGTATCATGTTGTAATGGAGCATCTAATAATTTTGCTTTAACATGATCAGGCAGATTCTGTTCCTTTAACCAAGCATGCCTCCTAATGACAGAACCCGTAACTGCAGCCCTGCAAGAGGCCTCCAGAGAATCAAAACCACATTGCAATGTATGCTTTGTATGTATGCTTTCAGTTGCATGCAATAAATCCTGCATTTCCTTATTTTCTGCACAATCAGAATTTGACATTTTATGTTTTAGCAGTGACATTAAGTATTGCTGATATTTAAGCATATGAAATTGACAATTTAAAGCCCTCACAGCCAAAATAGCAGAAGTGTAAACCTTTTTTCTCTATCTGCCTAGTGCCCTTGAATCCCTATCAGAGGGGATAGGGTTTTTTGCAGTAGAAGCCTTGATCCCTTTGGGACCCTGAGAAATAGTTTCTGGGTCAGCAGCAGGGTTTTTATAAAGAAATTTATGTGAATCTGGAACCCTGTAGTATCTGTCTGGTTTAACAGGGGCAGGGGGTAAAGAGTCAGGAGAAAGGCCGGACTCTGAAAATACATCATCTACAATGTCTAATACAGGAGGAATAGCCAGAGGCCTGTGCTGAGGTGGTAAAGGAAAATCTCTAAGCCTTTTCTTAGATTCTGAGTAGTCTTGGCTCTCCCAGTGGAAGTGCTTCCTTCATGGTATGCAGGGTTCCCCCAAAAGAATAACCCTCAGGCGGAGAGGCTGAAGGGATAGATTCTTCAGCATCAGAAAGGAGGAAGAGAGTATTCCTGTTCAGAAGAGGAGTCAGAGGAAATGGAAACCTGATCTGAAGATTCATATTCTGTCTCTGGCCTAGGCCTCTTGTCAGGAGGGGGATGGGAACCCCTGATCAAGGTAATTAGGTCTTCGGCCATTTTGAGCATCTGTTTTTTAGGCATGGAAGTCTGACCAGGAGAATGCTGTACTTGTTTCTTTGTCTTTAGAACTGCTTTTGTCTTTGCTTTGGAAGCTGAAGTAGGCTTTACATATAACTGTGTAGGTCTGAAAACACCCTCAGAAGCCGATGCCTGCTCAGCGGCTCCGGACCCATTTGAGGGAATAGTTTGAGTGTCCAATACCTTGAGTATCCAGAGGCCTAGCTGGCTCCACGTGGGAGCCGTAAGCGGCCTGTGGCTCTGAGGTAGCGGGCGTCAGGAGCTGCGAAAGTGCCTCACTGAGAACCGGTGACTGGCCTAGAAGAGGCTTCGTCGGTTTTGGACCTCGGATGCCTGTTCTTTTCTTTGTCTTTGCTCTTTTTATGAACTCCGCTCGTCGGTTGTTCAAACGGCATTATATAGTTAAACCTTTGCCAAAATAACGTAAAGCAAAATCGAACCGATGCTTAATAGTGCGCGTTGGTTGAATCTAGCACAACATCGACAACTAGCAACATCGTGGTCAGGGCCTAGGCAAGGAATACAATAAGAATGAAAGTCCTTATGAGGTATTTGCTTCCCACAAGAAATACAATTGTTAACTTTTACTGACATTGGTCTGGAGCAAGAAAAAGTTTCCCCAACGGGGTACTTAGCACAGGCCTCTGGCTATTCCTCCTGGGAATAGGGAAATATAATAAAATAATCTGCCAAGATGCACTAATGCAGAGAGAAAAAAAAGGCAAGACTACTTTTCAAAAAACTTGATGAAACACCCAAATTTCTTCTCACAGAGAGGAATGTTGTTAAGCAGCTAACAGGTTGAAATGATGAGAACTGAACTAAGTGCCTGCACAAAGTCTGTGCTTCTTTGCATGGGCCATGAGACGGAGATGTAGGATCCCTAAATTTAGAACAATGTCCTTTTTCCAGGTGCAGCAACTCAGAAGTGCATGTCTCGGGACTCTTCTTGTTAACAATTAAATTACTTTTGCTCTTTACAGTTTTAAGTTGCAGGCTGTCATGCCACGAACATTAAGGGAACTATCTCAAGGCCAGAAAGCCCATTAAATTAAGGCCTTACTATACAGACAATGGTTGTAAAGTTAAACAGACTAGCTCTTGATCCTCAATCCCAAAAAAGCAAGGGATCTGGTCCTGATCACAGCCTTAAATGATGTGTACTCTTAATGACTCAAATTCAGAACCATGTCCTCTCCTCCACCTCAGTAGTGGCCTGCTTCACAACCTATGGATAGATAATATTCTTGGTGCTGCTATAAAGACTGCCTACAAGGTCTACAGAGGGTGATATGGAATAGGTTCTTAATTTGAAATACTGAGCTTCCTGCCATGTATAGACCACAAGCTTGAAGGCATACAGTCTATATTATGCATCTCTGTGTCCATGGTTGGGTAAAATTCAACAATTATTCATATGTCTTGGCCCTTTCGTGACTTGCAGAAGACAGACCCCTGGCTCAAAAAAGAAAAACTAAACATAAATCTTTCTCCACCTTAATTTCATAACCAACTGTCTTGACCAAGTTTTAAGACGAGGTCTTAAAAGACACTTCCTGCTGTTAATTACTTGTGCAACTGGATTTCCGGGTTGTAGGCTGATTTGTAAGAAGCCTTAATAAAGCCTCTACATGGACTGAATTTCATTCTAAACCAACTTTGCCAAAGATATTTCAGTACTGTCCTTAGTTTCCAGAGGTATGAAATTATGGACGCTGCATTTTATACAGTGTTTTAGGTTTGTTACAGTGCTACCTGAAAAGGGTTATGAACTAGGAAGTGGGGGTTGGGGAAGGACCAATTTTATTTCCATCACTCAGAGATATGTCCCCTGTAGCTAAAATAATCCCCTTCTAAATGGCTTCTGGGGGAAAAAAAAACAAATCTTGACAAATGCAAACAGGTACTTGACTAGAGAAGCTGCTGTTGCCTGTACTACTTTTTTGATCAATAAAGTGCAATTAATCTGTTATACAATTATCCCACGACAATGATGCAGAAAGTATAGTTGTGTAAAATCTTACCATAACTTTAAATGTCCTTCTCTTCCATATGCTGCTGTATCCATAACATGAGGGAGTCTGTCTCTGGTTGACTCGTACGTCCAGCCATTTTACGAGAGAAATGCTACTGTGAAGGTACGTGCAACAGGCCACATCACTCGGTGTACATCGGCCATAAACGGACGTCAAGTATAAAGCAGATGTCAGCACACACCTACCTCAGAACTGAATGCCACTGGGAACCAGAGACTATGGAGTGGGTACTCAGGAGTCAGGCAAGCATTGGGGGAAGGCAGGGTGGGAAACTATACAGCAGTATATAGAAGAGAAGGACATCTAAAGTTATGGTAAGATTTTACACAACTATACTATGTCCTATTTATATGCTGCTATATCCATAACATGAGGGAGAATGGAAAAGCTCATGCCATTAAGGACTGGAAAGGGGAACAGTGACATTTTCAACAAAGCCATGAATAGTGGCCCTAGCAAACCCTGTTCTGTACCTGGAAATATCTAACCTGTACTGTTTGGTGAAAGTATGGACAGATGACCATGCAGCTGCTTCTAAAATGGCAGCTGTATCCAAACCCTTAAAGAAGGCCCAGGGGAGGACACAGCCCTAGTGGAGAGTGCCTTTACTCCTTTTCTCATGGGCTGTGTAGCAAAAGGAAATAGCTTTTGAGAATCCATTAGGAAATAGGTTGCTTGGAAATAGGAGACAAAGAGCCTATCTGATTTGCAAATGGATTTGGTTTTGGCCAGATAGTACCGGAGTTGTCTATGTACATCCAAAGAGTGAAGGATCCTTTCACTGGGGGACTGTGGCGAAGGGAAGAAGGTAAGAAGACTGAGGCCCGATTTAAGGAAAGGTCATTAACTATTTTGGGCATGAAGGATGGGTCAAGTATGTAGGCAAACCCTGTCCTTGTGAAAAACTGTGAAAGGAGGAGAGGCCATGAGGGCTTGCAATTCGGAGACCCTTCTGGCTGAAGTAATGGTCACCAAGAGAATAGTTTGTCATGTGCAGTGTTGGAGAGTGCAATCCTTAGCTGGCTCAAAGGGTGGTAAAGTCAGTTTTGCAATACAAAATTAAGATCCCAAGGAGGGGAAACAGGCTTCCTTGGAGGTCTAATGTGTAGTACACCCCTTTTAAAAAGAGCATGACTTCCAGTCTGGAAGCCAAAGGGGGGAGAGAGGTAAACATGCTGAGATAGCAGAAAGGTGTGCCTTAATGAAAGAATATGACAAGCCAGTGTTCAATTCACACAGGTAATTCAGAACCACTGGTGGGTCTACAGCCAGTGGTTGAAGTTCTCGTTTCATACACCAAAGAGAAAACATTTTCCACTTTGACAGATAGGATTTTCTGGTAGTGTTTTTTCTGGCCTCCTGCAAAACTTGAAGCACGTCTTCAGTGTAAAGGTGTCTAAAGGGAATCAACGCCCAATCACCCACAGTGTAAGGTTGAGGGTGGATTTTGGGGGTGTATAGATCCATCCTGAGGGGTAACTTGTGGTGATTGCCCTTGGCTAGATGATGTAGAAAGGGGAATCAGTGCTGCCTTGGCCAAAAGGGGGTCATCAACAAGATTTGAGGTTGTTCTCTGAATCTTCAGCAGAACTTATTGTATGAGTGGGAAGGGGGGATGCATGAGTATCATGGTGCAGTAAGTTGGGAGTTGTCTGTTCATGGGGGAGGCAAACAGGTCTACCTGAGATATACCCCATCGATGGACCAGGTCCAGGAACACATCCCTGTTTAATACTCATTCGTGGGACTGAGTCATGGACCTGCTTAGAGCATCACATTCTTGGCAGAAGTTATGTAGATAGCTAGAAGTGATGCTTGCCTCTGGTCAGCAATCTCCCACGCCTGCAGAGCCAGTCTGCATTGGAGGTAGGACTTTGTCCCACCATCGCTTGTTGATGTACAACAGCACAGTTGTGCTGTGTACCATCTTAGCACTCCTGGGAAGATATCAGCCTTGAAGATTTGGAGGGCAAATATCAAAGCTCTCATCTCCTGGATAGTGATATGTTCCTCACTCTCCAGGCTCCTAAGGTTGCCTCCCAACCAGAGTCTGCAGCATCTGTGTACAGATCCTGGTGGGGGTGAAGGGGTTGTAGGGGAAGACCTGGATTGGCAGAAATCTGGGCAATCCACTGCTTTAGTTCCCTGGAGAGGCAGGGAAGGAGGGGTACCATAAACTCCAAAAGGTGCAGGTGTTGTTTCCAGACTGTCCTTAAGTACCACTGAAATTTCCTCATGTGCATCTTTGCTAAGGGTACCATAGGAATGATGGAGGCCATGAATCCCAGGAGCCTCAGAAACTCCCTTATCGACGGGGTTTGTAGAGAGAATTCCCTGGAAATAAGAGGTGAGGGACAGAATCTTGTCTGGAGGAAGATAGGCCATCATTTGTCTTGTAAAAATCCTGCATCCTAAGAACACATGATCCTGGGAGGGGGTCAGACGATTTTTGAAGGTTTATGGTAAACCCCAGGTGTCTCAGAAGAGAGATGGTGTAGTCCAGGTGCTGCTGGACCATCTGTGGGGGCAATGTCTGGATGAGGATATCATCCAGATAAGGGAACAGTTGGATCCCCTGCATTCTGGCAAAGGCAATTACTGGGGATGGACACTGAACACTCTTGGGGCTGTAGAGAGGTCAAATGGCAAAGCACAGAACTGAAAACGTGCAGAACCCACTGAGAAGCAAAGAAATTTCCTGAAAAGTGAATGGATAGGCATGTGCAGGTAAGCATCCTTAATTATCGAAGGGCATCATGAAGGCCTGAGGAAGGATCAACGGAAGAAGAGTAGGGAGGGTAAGCATCCGGAAGGAGGGGACCTTGAGAAAGGTATTCAGACGGGACAGATCCAATACAGGTCTCCAGGGACCTTCTTTCCTGGGGACCAGGAATATTCCTGAGTAGAATTCCTTTCCTCTTAAATGCAGGGGTACCTCTTGAATAGTGCCTTGTGAGAGGAAGGCCTGCAGGACTGGAGGGAAAGAAGCCATTTGGTCTCCAGGTGGTTGAGGAATACCTTTGAAGGTTGGTTTGGATTCCCACACCATGAAATAACCTTGTTTTATGACTGAGAGGAGCCAAGAGTCCTGGGTAATCTGTTTCCAAGCAGGGAAGGATATGGAGAGACACAGGGAGAGAGAGGGGCAGCAGGGCTTAAGGCCTGGTAGTCTGAGACTACCAGATTTGGCTTGAAAAGGCTGTTTTTAAGCTGGAGTAGAGGGAGAAGACCTGGAACAGATCTGCTTCCTAGAATCCTTTTTCCCTTTGGAGAACGTATGTCTGGAAGGCCTTCTCACGAAGGGTGTTCTTGCCGGATAGTTCCTCTGAAAGCAGGGAACCGGGGACACAAATATGTGCCTGAGGTCCTGAAGTTCTTTGCTCTTCTCCTGAAGGGTCTTAAAGAGCTCAGTAGCTACTGAACCAAACAAGGCCTCGTTATCCAAGAGTGTGCCCATTAGTTTTGACAATGTCAAATGGCAAAGGTGTAGCCTAAGCCAGGAATATCTCCTGATAACAGAGCCTGAGGCAGCAGCTCTTGCTGAAGTCTCCACTGCATCAAAACTACACTTTATAGTGTGTCTAGTAACTTCACTGCAGGAATTTAACAGGCCTGAAATCTTAGCTTTATAGGTGAATCAGGTAGGTCACTCAATAGTTTAATGACACTGGTATTAAGGGCCATGGGGTATTTGGCCATAGGAGTTAGATAGTTTATGGCTCTCATAGCTAAGATGGCAGAGGTATAGACTTTTTTGTCTAATCTCTCTATTATCTTACTTTCTTTATCCGAAGGGAGTAAAGAAGTGAAGGGAAGAAGCTTAGATGTTTTATCTGCAGCCACAGAAATAGTAGATGGATCTGCCGAAAGGGCTTTGAAGAGAAAACTGGCATCTTCATGGACTTTATAGAATCTGGGTGCTTTGGTGCAGGAGGTTGGAAATCTGAGGCTTTTGTAGACAGGTTAGGGGACTCCATTTGTAAGAGGTCATAATGCCTCTTTTGAGGCTCAGTAATCTGACTGCAATTCCATTTAAAAAAGTCCTTCATTTGTACTATTGTTTCCCCAAACGAAATGTCTTCCCCAGGAGAATCGGTTCCATTTGACTCCTCCTCTGGGAAGGCATACCCCAGAGGAGGCAATTTGAGAGGTCTAAGTGAGGGATTCATCCCCTAAAGAATCTCTCTCAGAGAAAATATCCATAAGTTTACTCTTAGGAATGGAAACAGAAGAGGCCTTGGCAAGTGGGGAGGCCTGGTGTAAGGCTAAGAAGGCATTAAGAAGGTCTTGGGTAAATCCTGCCAGTCAGGGGTTTAGTCAGACAGCAAGGTCAGCTGAGAAGAAGCAGAACGTTTGGTTTTCTGAGGACATCTAACACTAAAGTGTCTGAGATGCGATGTAGAAGAGGAGGACAGGACGTTGGGCAACACTCAACGATATCTGAAGCAATGTCTTCCCTGACCACAATTTGAGTAACCCCACATGGGTCCTCAGAAATAATCAGCCTTGGTCACCCTGGTGCCCAAGTCAGACACCTGCAGTTCCCTCTGGGACATGTTGGTGGCCTCTTAACGGCTTCCTCCTGGGTACCAGTCAGTGGAAAGTCCGTGGATTCCGACAGACTCCAGGCCTGCACCAGCCTTGACCGGTACAGTCGGAATAGAGGGCACATTTGTAGGATCAGGCAGAGGCTTCTTGGCCTTTTTCATGGGCGGCTCCTCAGAGGTTCCCAGTGTCGGGTCCATATCTTTAGATAATTTTCAGTCTCTGATTCTCTAGGTAAAGTTTTAGAGTGGCAAGATGGCTTCTAAGAGTTTTAGGAACAAAGGCCAGGCAAATTTCACAAGAGGTACGGTCGTGGTCTTGGCCTAAACAGAAAATGCTCGTGTGAGTCTATGTGTAATCTGCCTTCCACACAGACACTTGCCCTTTCTACCCATTAACCCACAACACAGAACATGACAAGCAAGAAGTCACTTTTCCAAGTGAACGACGACCAGAGCTGGCAGTCATAAAGGCGGCAGAAAAGTTCTGATGTAGGTGCGTGCTGACATCTGCTTATGGCCGACATACACGGAGTGATTCGGGCTGTCACACGTACCTTCACAGTAGCATTAATCTTTTGCAAAATGGCCAGACGTATGAGTCAACCAGAGGTAGACTCCCTCATGTTATGGATACAACAGCATATGAATATAGAAGGACATCACTACTACCTGATGTTCGATCCAAGGTAGGGATTCCTTTGGAAATTTGCCCAACCTGCTTATAATTTGGACCCAATACTTGGTATTCACACAGTGTGAATCCACTGCAAAATGCCCCAGAGTAAAAGATTTCAAGTGTATGAGCATTCGCTATACAAGATGCTCTGACAGGGTCTAGTAAAGAATTTTTTTATCACATCCCTTCCACTTCAGCGGATGGTGACCACCTCTATCAGTTCTACAGCTGACAGCAACTGGAAGTAGAAGTTATTTACAATATGTGTAATTTTGCTTAAGTGGCACCATTGGTCAATATGCCTTTCCAGATGAGGGCCTCTGAATAATCTGAACAGTCATGCAAGACATCAAAGGAAAGGAGTTTTTAATCATTAATCCACAGCAGAGGTCCCTCCTGAATATCATCTGTTACAGACAGTACTCATTTACAATATTCATGTGTGCCAATAAACAAACTGCACAGGCAGTTCACACACACAACAATGAACTCTCAAATACATTCACTCCAAAGTGCAGAATGATGTCAGTCAGGAAGCTAAAAATAATGTCAGCAATATTCACATCTCAAACCTGGCTAAAAGCTTCTACAAATTCTGGCTTAATGGTTATCGGGCTCCAGTTTTAATTGCTGGGTCTGCAGTCATATTACAAGGTACATTTATCAACACCAGTCTTCAGTACTGCTGCGGGGACTGGCACCAATGTTTTGATACATCACTGTTGCAGGATAACAGGCTAATTACACTGCTTAATTTCCAATGTCCTACTTGAAATGGGTCTTCTAATGGAATGCATTAACACCGGACCTTTGAGGGTCTCATTCTAGTCCATCACTATGCTTTTTTGTGGACACAATCTTTGTAAACAGTTTCCACAAATTATATCGCCACCTTTGCATGCTTTGGCCTGGTGATACTACAGATTGCCTAAGACAGAATCAGGCTGTTAAAATGTCAAATACCTGCTGCTGTGGGACCTCAAACACTGCTGAAACTTCCTTTCTCACTATCATTGCTGATGCTAATCAAATGAGAGAACTTGCAGAAAACTGGTATATTTCCAATGTTTATTTATAACAGACCTTCAGCCAGTACAGTACAAAACTTACAGTAGTTTATCTCCATTACACAAATATTTAATTACATATATTACATATACAAAAGCAATGCAGTGGGGCATTCAAAGCAAGTCAGAATATCCACAAAAACTTTTTAAGGAAACGGAGATGAGACTGTCAGCTATACTATCAATACAAACATTCTGAATGGAAAAGGAATAATTAGAAAGGGATATTGCACTTTTGAACAGACTGTAAAAATTTATATACAAGAGCGAGCAGATAATAGTTATACAAAATACTTGGGGTGTCTGCATGTCTTTAAATAAGTTAAAAAATTATATAAAACGTTAGTTTCATGACGTTCATGAGAGATATGGCAAGAAATATATATATACTTTAAAAAGTATTATTTCTGCTTTTTTTGAGCTTTGTTTTGCCTAGACTTAAGTTCAAAGACGAGGTAAGCAGGGAATCTTACTTGGACAACCAAGTCTGATAATCACAGCTGTTCAATAAATAACCACCACTCCCTATAAATATACACTCAGAGTAAACTTTGCAGCAATCTATCAAACTTGGATATCGAGTCAGTCGCATCCTTCATAACATTTACTGTGGTGACAGAAACAAGTGAACATTTTAAAAAGCCCTCATATCTCTGATCAAAGATACTGCCTTATAAACCCTGTCACCTGCCCTTATGGCATTTACATCAAATTTATCAATACACACAAACATTTTACATTTCCAACATATTAGCCCAGAATTTAAAAAAAAATGTGCATCCAGAGTTTGTGGAGCTCTGATGCAGGGAGGGAAAACAAGAAAATAAGACAACTTTGGTACAACTTTCAGGTCAGCAGTGATTACTTATAGACACTGGGAGGTACATCTAGTCAGGGCATTCTCAAATGCATTATAAAATACATCTCCCACCATCAGCTTCTCAGCTGGATGCAATGAAGGGTGAAAAGTTGGACAATGCTTTCTTCAGATCTGCCTGTTCCCCACAGATAATGTGAAAGAAAACAATACAAGTGCCTTTTTAAACGAATAAAAGAAATAACCAATTTTAACCAGAGTTAGTGTTTAGTATTGAATAATGTTATTACATACAAACCAGCCAGTATATACATGGGTGTACTTATACTAGCTCATCTGAGAAAACCCTTTGCAGTGGAGAACAGCTGGATTGCCTTTTTCTTAAACCCTTTTCTAGACATGTAATAATTTGCATTTTCCAGCTCCTGCACTTGAAAGTGTGTTAAAGCTTTCTGCTGGCATGGAAGATGTGCAGTGGACTAAAAGGTTACCACTAAACATATTCCCACATCGGATTCTCCACTGTAATTCAGGAAGTGCTCTAAGTAGCAAAGGAACAATATAAAATTATGAACAAAGGAACAATATAAAATTATGAACTTGCAAGACTTACTGGATCATCCTACTAGCACATGGACAGAGTATTCAATTAGTGAGGGTGCAAGGGTGTT
This sequence comes from Protopterus annectens, assembly GCF_019279795.1. Lineage (NCBI taxonomy): Eukaryota > Metazoa > Chordata > Ceratodontiformes > Protopteridae > Protopterus > Protopterus annectens. The sequence goes on from NC_056743.1 coordinate 987,250,527, forward strand.
AAGTAACCAATGCAGACAGCATTCTTGAAATTTAATGGATATAAAAATCTACCTGAATGTATGTTATATCTCACTTCTACAGACCAACTGCAGTAATGGCGGGAATAATTCACGATCAGTAATAAAACCTTCTACAGATGCAGAAAGAAGTGCTCAGAGTGCACAATCCAAAAGCACTGAGTTGCAAAAGGAGATCCAACTCCTGAAATCATGGTCAGGACAGCAGTGCTTGTTGAAAGTGAGAACACAATTTAACGGCTGTAGCGCTTATTCCTAAAATTAACAAATTCTTAAAAACAGTTAATGGAAATTGTTAAATTAGTCAAAGGATGATTAGCCAACTAATGGGCCACAGGACAGCAAGACTACACAGACAGCAATCCATTTCTTTTTACGTTGTATAAATTAACCAAACTCCTGATGCTGCCTTCTGAAGCACACACCTAAGGAATGAAGGAAAAAAAAAAAACACATCATTTGCTATGCCTTGACAAGGTGACCAAAACAAGTACATTTTCTTTGTCAAGGACATAAACAGCTGGAATTGTTCCAATTACAGTTTTAATTCCAGGAAGGTCCGGGGCTGCATTTACCATTCGCAGACACAACTGTGCTAGTCAGATAAATGGTCTGTAGTTAGACATGTATGGACAATGACAAAGATCTGTATGGCAACCCTGCAAAAAAAACAAAAACACAAAAAAACTTTTACTCCTTTTATAACTTTGCATGTGAACTGCCCTCAGCTGAACTCCTCAGGGGAGAACATTGCTGAATAGCTTTAGTGCTAAAAGCACTTCGAAACATTTTTTATATTTTCACACACTCCCTAAACAACAGAGCTCCAGAGCAGAAGCCTTTAAGCACAATTGATAGACAATGCACCACTTGGGATAGTGAGGAGGATTTTTCCAGGTTTCAACTCACTGTGTCTAACTTTCAGTTCAGCTTCTTTAAGGATGAAATCTAGGTAGATACAACAGTTTTGCCAGATGATCCCAAAGGCCCAGAAGGTAATGCTGAAATTTCTCATAAGCAGCATGGAATTTAGAGCATGGTGATTCTGCTAAACAGGCAACCCATGGCTTTTAGGAAAGCCTCATCAACAAAGTTTCAAGTTAATTTTTTTAAAAGATTCTCTGTCTATATATAAACTACCCAAGAAGTGGCAAAAGCAGTACTGCAACGTTGAAGCCTGTCCAATAACTTGAAGCAAATAAACCTAAGTGTGACAGTCATAAAAGTTATCTAGATGTGGGGGCTACTACACACACAATTTTATTTGAAGCCTGCTACAGCTGGGGTTGAACAATTTGTAAAAACAGGATGGCCACTAATTAAATGCTATCCCACTATGAATCCCCAAAACCATCAAATGAGGGAAAGATAGAAATGTCCAATTAATCATCTTTCAGGTCAAAATGTATCAAAGAATGAAGATTTACTAGTTTGAATTCTTGTACCACAAAACAGGTTTGAAATAGTTTTTTGTTTTCAGCTGCTCTTTGAAACATGAAAAAAAAAACAGATTTATGGAAAACCTCTGCTTGCATAAGCAGTGTACTGAACTATGGGAGTAGAAAGTTACAAATTGGCTGCTGAAGAGTGGAGGTGGTTCAATACTTTTGTATGCTAATCTAAGGTTTAAACAGCCAACCTCCACTAAAATGCTTTCCATCGCTGTATAAATTCTTAGATTTCTTAGAATGACCCTTAAAAGAGTTTGAGAAATGCAAGACATCCTGAATAAAGGCAATGTCTTACTCCTACAAGTGAAGGAAAACAAAAGAATCAGACATGATGTGAAAAGTTTAGCACATTCTCCTTGGCACTGCCCAGTTTTTCAGCTCCTAGATGAAGAAAGCTGTCTTCTCTACAAAATAAAGCAACCTCAGAAACTGAGATAATGCTAAGCTTGTTTAAAGTACTCTCAGGATAGGCTATTCACATTGCCAGATTTGTCTTCTGTCCAGAACTGAAGCTACTCCAGATTTCATGAAGAAAACATGAAAAGCAACTATTTATGCTGGTTCAGTTCACCATCTATCTACATATACTTTGCATATCAAAGTGGTCACTTACATCTGCCAAACCTGAACTACTTTTTACAAGTGAATCAGTCAGATGATGTATTTTCTTGATAAAAGCATCAAAAACACCTTTAGTTTCACTATTAGCATGGTTAAAAACTATTAGAAGTAACCATACTTTGAACTACGGAAGCAGAGCTTGTACTTCTCTTAATTCCCTCACGAGAGTGATACTTCGCAACACCAGGGAAGCTCTCAGAAACAACCTGTAGCACTTCAAATGTAATACCCTCAAAGCTTTGTTTCATTTTTTGCAACTGAAGTTTAGCTAGAATATACATACATTTTAGCAGCTTAACTCCATACAATCTAAGAAGTATTTTCAGTACTTATGTATTCTCACAACCAGATTTCAGTACCGCATACATCCTTGTGTTTTTCAGAAAACAGGTTAGTCACTTTTCAAAGAGGTGTGTATGCAAATAAGTAGTAATGTGTCCCCGAGGGTTTGAGGCAGGGAGAGGAAAACCCTTCAAATTTCGTAGTCGTGGGAGGGGTGTGTCACTTTGGTGAACAGCACCGTGCCAGTCACACTGCATTGCAAATCCTGCTTTGCTGATTACTTCAGCAAAGGAAGCCTGCGCAGGAATAATCTGACTGCACGAGGGCAGTAACCATCCAAACCAAAGGTGCCTGCAAGAAATACTGAGTACTGGGACACTGATTCCTCAAGTAACTGATGCCTTTCTCCACAGCGGGAGTCCTCGGCCGGGGGTATTACACGGTCATCCCGGTTCAGTTACTCCTATTCGTGTGAGGTTGCATAGCCGTAGCAGACAATTGCACAACTACCAACAGCTGCTGCACACGCTGAACGATTCACACATGTCCCAGATGTAGCAATAACCCCTTGCAGTGTGTCCACTTACACAGAATTGAAATGGGCAGGTTGCCTTTTGAAGGTGCTGAGCTGCATGACTTCGATGAGGAACGATGACTAAGCAGCAGCCATCCTTCTTATAAGGCTGAAAAGGCCATTACACCACTGAAGACGAATTCTCACCTTATTTCTCTTCCAAAGTATATTAAAAAAGAAAATAATACAGAATAGTTCTGAATACTTTATACACCCCCCTTCTTAGCTTAGCAGACCTCGTTTCATAACATAACGAGTTCTGCAAGTACTGAATTCTGGTTCTGATAATACGCATGTACTGAATTTTCAAAGACAAATTCCCTGAAAACAATTGTTGGCTGGGTTAATTAAATCTTCATCAGACTAAGCTTTCACTCAGTCAGATTCAGACTCACTTTTACAGCAACTGGGGAAAAAGTGATTTGATTTACATCTCAGTTGAAAAAGAAATGAAGTGAGACTATCAAATAAATCATGATTTATATTAACAGTTCAGTGAACATTTATACCCAAATGCCTTAGAGGAGGAATAACATTTCAAAACAGAGTTTTGAGAAACGGTTGCAGCTGGAGAGCTTCCAACATTCATATGATGATGAACTCTTGCACAACGGAAGACTAGAAAGAGTTCTTGCATGTTTGTCCATCATTAAAAAGCAAGAAAACACTTGTCTTGGTGTTTGGACTCCCAGCTTTGAAGTTTTTTTATAGAATGAAATACTTCAGAAACTGAGCTGTCAAAGGAATCCTTAAAAATGAAAAACAGAAGTAAAGCATTACCTTTGGTTGCAAAAATAAAAGCTACACATAGTAAATGTTAAAAAATCAAGCTTGCTAAAAGACAAATCTAACCCTCCATGAGTATTTGATGAGAAACTGTAGTAAAGTGTCAACAATACTAAAGCACAAAGCAGCATATGCCCTTCATAATGCCAGAAAGAAATTAAAGGCAACTGCAGTGCTTTCTACTGGTCATTTTTTTTATTTAATCTAACATGTCTAATATTTACACACTGTTTATAAACGTGCCCATCCTTATAATGGACTTGATCTAATAATTGCTATACTGTATAAACAGCTTCATGTGGCTTTAGGTTCTGGGCTGAAGTGAGTCCACTTCAACTGGCTTGTTTAGCATACATTGTTCTAGGTAACCAAGTGGAGAACACAGTGCATATTGTTAAGTATCAATATAAAATCTTTTTGCCAGTTGGGATTGTCCAAGGGGCTTTAATAATCTACTGTCAAGGCTGGCATTTCTCATGCATTCCTCCCTAAGGTAAAAGCCTGACTGGTGGTTTACATCAAGGGTACAGAAGGCACTTATTTTCCCACTCCCCATGGACTTTGTCCCCTGACAGAAAATGGGAAAGGTGAATTGACTGATTAAAGGACAGTTTGAGACAACTCTCCACCAAAAACATTGGGGAGTCCTAAGGGACACCTGATCCTTGCGAAAAACTAGGATTACCAAATAAAATTATGTAGCTCCAAGACCTTGCAGGTAAAGCTAAAAGACAAGTGCAGCATCTTCCATGAAATTAACTACAGGTTTGCTGAACCAACTGATTTGAATAAAGGCAGGCAGGTTTGTCAGTCATGAAATTCATATGCTGAAGATGAAAGGTTCTTCAATGTCAGAAAACACAGAACCTTAAGGGACTATTCTAGAAGCCTCTACTAGGTACACCGTTTTTTTTTTTTCATTAACAAGATTGAGATTAAGACAAAACTGTGGAAAAATGTACCTTCACCCTAGAAATGTACATCCTGACTCTCAAGGAAGAATTGTAATTAGGACAAGTTAAAACAGTTTAGGGGCCTTGGTGTTTTCTTTTCCACCATGTCCACAGTTTTGGACTGCTCATCTGCTTGTCTAGGACCAAAGAGGCTCAAACAGGTGGTTTGCATTCTGATACTGCTTCAACAGGATGTCAATGCAGTTAAGCAGGAGGATAAGTGGCAGAAGAAGACAATGGTTGGAGAACTACAAATCATATGGTTTAAATCAGCAAGTTCATTGGCGGATACTCCCAAGGCTTTTTAGCCTTCAATCCCAAATTCTCAAACAAATTTCTTTAATGGAATAAGGGCATGGAAGCAACAGGACAGCCCACGGAGAACTTTAGAAGCTGAAGAGTTCTTTTTATCACTACCACATGCACATGTCCATTTCAAAATCAAGAACCTCTGCCCTTCTCCATATCCCTCTTTCCAGGCAAGTTCCAAAGGAAGGGGGTTCATTCTCACCTCAGTTCCACAAGTGAGTGGTCTGTGCTCACATGACAATTCTGACAATGGCAGGACCTGACAGATGATGGGCTCTCGGCCCAGGTGGAGGCACATGACAGAGGTTGCACTTGATATAGATACCTAGGTTGGGTCCTGTGGCAATGTCAAACTATGGCCTCACTTCTGCTCAGTCGCAACTCAAGAAACTGAACAGAGCACACATTCACACCCACAGCATATCTGCACGCCCATCAGGTGTGGGGAAAATATGGCCCTGTCAACTCTCACTAGCAAAGCTGACTCTGAGCTGTCCAAGAAAACAGCTTCCTCAATCTTGAATTAGTGCAACTACAGAACCACTGCCAGGAACTCAATGACCCACTGAATATATGGCGGCTGGCCTCCTCTCTGCACAAAAGTTGCAGCACTAGAACCCCAGTACTGTTGGGTCAGGGAATGTTTTTCCTGCCACATTTTACATTGCCAGCCGACAGCTCACATCTTGTGAAAAACAGACCGCTTGGGTTGCAAACCAGGCTGGGGAAAGACTCAACCTATGATTACCTTCTCACTGGAATTCATACCAGAGATGATCATGTGAAGAACACTGATCTCTACACTGGCTACACAGTACTATTATCCTTCAAATCGTAGGCCAGGCCTTGTGCTTCTAGTGCTTTTAAGACAGGCTTACAAAAATGTTGGGACGTTTGTGTGCTTCAGACAGAAGAGATGGCATTGCTACAGGTCAGAATTTCTGATTTTTTGGATCTGAACACAGGTGATCTCCTACAATGTAAGTTAGGATTAAGATAATGACTAAGTAAACACCCCAAATATACTGACTGCATGGATGGAATTAGTTATGTGTATGTAGTCCCAAGCAAGAGAACAAAAGAATGCAACAATAATTCTGTGCCAAAACAAAGCTCTCAGAAGAGGAAATCCTGGTATGTACACAGTGCCGGTTCTCTTAAGACCTACTGCCAAGTCCAAGTACTCAGCCTACTCAGTAAATGCATTCTTACTAGTTTTTTTTTTTTTTTTTATGTTGAAAGTTTTACCCCGTTTTGCTGGGTAATTCAAGCTTCAGTTCTGAGTGATTCAGCCTTCATCTGTTTAAGGGAAGCAAACCGCTACCTTCATAACTTAGTAAAGTGGAACATAACATTACAGTGGACAGCTTCTAACTGCATCTAACATAGCCCATGAACTAAACGTGCTTTAAAGTACAGCAATGGTCAGATGATAGTTATGTTTTTGAAAACTCATGAACCAAGTTGAAATATGCAAACTTCTTAGTAACACTACTTAACAGTTTACACCAATTACATTTCAATTTGAAAAAAAAAATGTACTTGACAAATTTTTTTGTTGCCTGATGTGACCTTCCCCATTTCCTAAACATTAAGCACTTAATTAACGCAGACTACTTCCCAAGCTATGGTCTACCACTCAAGAACTCTACCTTGTGGAACTTAACAGTGACTACCCATACTTCATATGTGCAGTGCGATAAACAGGGAAACAGCCAACAAGTGGGCTCTGATGTATACCCAGGGAATGAAGTCCACAGGCACTGACTGATGTCTCTGAGTTTGTGGACAAAATGTTCTACATCAGTCATCCCTCAGAAACTTGGTGGACCATATAGTACAAAGGTCTGATCTGCATGTGGGTTAAATAAACATAAAATGAACCTTGACACATCACAGAAAAAGCCTTCAAAACCCAGGACAGGAAGAGAAAACTTACAGAGTTGGTACCTAAAAACACTGAATGACAATGAGTAACTTACTGTATAATAAAGAATTACCCTCTGAAAATGAAGCAAAAGGAAAAGTTACAAATCAAACCAAATGTGAAAAAGATGTTTTACAGTCATTTACAGAAGGTCCCAATCAAAGTTTTACACCATCTTACACCTATTAAGAACTGTCATAACCATTTCAAAGTTAATTTCAGCTTCGGTAGCTTTTACCATCTGTTACTTAGTCACTTTTAGCATCAGGCTTGTGACTGTGCATGGACTGCAACAGCAACCCTATTATTAACACAGCCCTGATTATATGACAGAAGTGGTCTTTAAAAAGATGCATCATCAAATTATTAACATGTTTATCCTGCTCTTAAAATGAGATACAGCTTATACAATAAAAAATAAGATCTGTATCTATGAGGAAGGGACAATAGTGCTCTTTAGATTCTTCCAACTGCAAGGTTCTGATTAATTCACACAAACAAGAATGCCAACATATTGCTAAGCTCGGTAATTCCTAGGCAGATATTACCTAAATTAGTCAAATTTCTCCAGTTTCTAAAATTCACACCATCCCTTCCCAAAGAATGGATGGAGGCATACTGATAAAATATAGGATAGATACAACCAGCAGACCAAGTGCAGATGGTTACACAAGAACTTCAGTACAACAATCAAGGGGATAATTTTAGCTGCACTACAGATGTAGTATAGAACTGGCACTTTTCTCAACCACTTTCAAGACTTAATTCACTGCCACTGTACTTGGATATATGAAGGCAGACGCAAATGCATCAGACTTGTTATGATGACACTGTCTGAAATTTCCTTCAAAACCACATTAAGCAAATATGTGAGTATAAAATGACCTACCACATACCAACATAAGGAAGGGTCCATAAAGGTGTGCTGGTAGCTGTGAACATGAAAATATTGCGTTGTAAACCTGGAAAGGGGAAGTAGTCCTACCTGTAAGCATCACCTGCTTGCAGAAATGTCTCAATTTATCTCCTCCTTAAATGGTGAGGTTATAAAATATCCAAGCGCTAAAAGGGACTTCTCTTTGCTCAACAGAAAATTCACTATTTCTGAAGTTCTCATTTGCTGCTCTTGATCTAGTGACTTTAGTTGTGAGTAAGCATCTTTTTAAAGGAAAGCAATAGATTGCAGTTAATGTGGAAAACTATTAATTTTATGAGCCTACAGCCACAGCACAGTTCTTTCGAATTTTTTTTGTCCCCTACTAACCACAAATGCTGGGGACATGAACAACCAACATCTTGATTTGTTCTCTCTGGAGGACAAATGTATACAAGTAAACCCAGCTGAGATCAGGTATTGGCTTTTTGTTATGGCCTTCCAAATCTCACCCCACCTTCTATAGCTGACATGCAACGATGGAAGTACAAACATGTCTATACACACAAACCACTACAAACATCGAAGATCCATCCTCCACAGTGCTGCTCATTTGGTTACTGTTAAGACTCCTACCTTCACTGGCAGGTTACAAAGCAGAATACAGACCCTTTATGTAGCACCCAATACAGAAAAGCAAGCTGTTCAAACTCTCTTTCACCATTCCCAGGCAATCCACAGGCAAGAGAGTTGCTCATTTAAGAAAACCCACTTAAGGATCAATGGGGAGCTAAAGCCTATCCGGGCAAGCAAAAAGCAGGAAGCAGACAACTAATCCTGGATGAAGTGTCAGTCCACTGCAGGACACTCTACCCTCATCAACTTAAGCAGACTGCCAATTCACTCATTGGTACATCTCTGGATGTGGGAGGAAAATGGAGATCAAGAAGAAACCTACATGAACACAGGGAAGACATGCAGATTATGCACAGATAAGACTCAAAGTTGGGAACACTAGCAATATGAAGTATTCTTAACCTTTACATCACTGTACCACCTACCTGGGAATGTTGACTTCATACAGTATACAAAAATAAGCTTAGAAATGCCCGATCAAGCAAGTGACTTCTAAACGGCCCATGCATTTTAATGTTCCTGTTTCAGTCTACCAGCAACATAAACTAGGTACAACAGTGCTGGTGAGAAAAAAAGGGGGTGGAAAGAAAAAGCTGTAAGATGAAGTACATCAGTAAAAGGAAGCTTACTGAAGACCTTGGATAACAGACAACAGGATTCTTGGAGGGACAGATATGAACTGTGCTGTCAAACCCAGTGGTGAAAACTGGAGTAAACTAACAGACCATCAGAAAGGGCTTGCTCCTTTAATGGGATGCAATAAGCTTCTGCTTGTGAGCAAACAAAGCAGGACAAACCGCAAATTAGAAACTTAAGAGAACAGACAATTGAAAAAACCAACCCAGCATGAAAAGCTACACACAGTCACACTGGCATTACATAGAGTAGCAATTGACAGTTAAATGGTCTGCAGTTGGCATGAATTATATATGGTGATAAGCCATTATAGTACAATGGCGAAGTCCGTCTGTGACCATCAATAACCTTCTAAAGGAACTGCAGAAAAAAGACTTGCTCCATCAGTAAAGGATGGGTGGTTTACAGTTGTACAGATGGCTACTTCCAGCATTTAAGAATCACTCAGGCCAGGATCAAACATCCAGTAAAGGCGAACCGGAAAGGGCTTGTGTTTTTACTTTTCATAAATATTCACGTTAAGTGTTATGTTACCTAAAAGGCTACCTTTGGCACAGTAGAACTAAAAATAATGCTAACAAGAAAAAAGTGGGTTAAAATATCTGGACAAGTGGTTAGTTCATTGTACAAAATTAGGACAACCTTCAGTTAAAATAATCCCTAGACAGCCTGATGCCAAGCCTTTAAATACATAAATGTTCATGTAAGAACAAGTCTTAAATCAGAATCAACACTTCTTGCTGAGGTTCACTGTGCATCTCAGCCTAAGTTTTGTGATATTTTGCCCAAAACTGGTTCCTCTCATCCTGACATATTTCTTTAAAGTACAGAATATGTAGTACCCTCAACATTTCAGGGTATTGCACATAAAAACCTAACATGGTACATCCGAGTGAACGACTGAAGCCAGTTTAATTGCAGCCAGTTGATCAAAATTCAAAACATGTACAACCTGGAGCTGGAAAACACAAGGACAGCAAATGCAAGCTACTTTACTAACACCCATTTGTCAACCAAGTAAGCCCACTAAAACACACACACACACGCGCACACACACCCTTTTCAGGAGTGACTAAGGAACACCGTGGTTAAATAACTTGCTCAAGGTCACACAGTAGGCAAAAGAGGGCTGAGGGAATCAAACCCTGCACTACAAGAACTACAGCATGCAACCATAACCTTTGCACCAACTGCCCGACTACCTCCCTTTAAGTATGTACAAATGCTATGCCTAATGCAGGACTTAAAATATTCTTAGTAAAGTACATGTTGCACATTGCTGCTAAATGCATCAACTATACAGCCTTCTGTTAACTCCAGGTTATAAAGCAATCAGCATCTGCTTGACAGTTTGGGTTTTTGCTTTTGTTGCCAACCTGGACATATACTGAGCAGATTAGCAGACAAGAAATGTATTTCCTATACAAGATCACTGAATGGCTTACATTTCCAACAGTACAAGACTTCAATCTGCCACTAAGTCTCACTCAGTGAGGTTGGGAGGCTGAAGTAATGGGTGGGCTGTGGAAAGATGCAAGTGTACAAGTCAAAACCAGTTCCTGCTTAATATATACATGGCTGCACTTGTCATACTTTTAGCTTCCCCAAATACAGGGATCCTTCTGAGGATAAGTCTGGTTACCTTGATTACAAGACTCAAAGGGCAGATGCTGAACTATCTGCATCCAAGAACATATAAACAGGCAAAACAAACAGTTGTGCAAGCTGCCCATAGTGACCATGCTTATTTAGAGGATTAGTGCCACCCAGGCAATAGGTAGCTTAAGTTTCTTTTGACACATTCCCTCTATTTCACCTCCCAGGATAGACCCAGGCCTTAAGACTAAATGGATTCCTGCGCACCACTTCAGTGTTTTCCTGTCATATTGCAACAGCAAGAGCCCGTTCAAAAACATGCATCAGATGTTACCTGTTACAACATGCTGACAGCTACAGCAAATGAGGGAGAGAGGATATCCTGTAGTTACAGCATAAAGTTCAAGAATGCATCTTTACAATTGTCTCGCAAACTACATTTTACTGTGGGATACTGGCTACAGGACAGAGTGCTTAGACAGGCAAAGGGCCCTCTGGTGTCAATAATCTTAAAATGCACAAGCCCCTCAGAACAACTGAGCTAAAGGAGACCCTCCATACAGAAGGTGAGTGAGTGTTTGGGTAAAGATATGGAACAAATATCAGTGTGCAGCCATGTGAATCTCACCAGAACACCGTCTTAGATGAAGAGATACACTGACATAATAGCAGTCTGGAATAATGGGAAGGACCACCTCACATTTCTCAAATAAGCCTATGCAATTTGCCAAGGTGGGCATCAGCTGCTTTTCAGCCCTCTATCTTTTGCAAAGGAAAAAACGGCTGGATGTCTTTCCTAAAAGGCTGCTTCACAGATGGTACAGTACCTCATCTATGAATGTCACAAGTATTCAGACTGTTCCCTACTCAGTTGATTAATGTGAGGAAAATAAAAAGGGCAAGGAGATGCACTAGTAGAATTAAAGGTGGCGAGCTACAAAATGGATGGCAGGCAGATGCACACACTTTCTGTCAATGGCCAAAAAGTACAATGTAGCAGTAAGGCTTGAAGCTGTAACAACTCTAGCAGATGCAAACACCAAGAGGAAAGTCTTCCATGAGAAGCTTAATACTTACTGAATGGAAAAGTTCAAAAAGGGAGATTACTTCGTGCAAAATTCAGGTCTGCAGAAGAAGCATACTCTCTGACTACAGGGTATAATAGAACGCTCATCCTTACACTGTTAAAAAGCCTTAGGGATAAGGACCAGCCATCCACCCCCTACTATGGAAAGCAGAAACTCCAAGAGGAAAGGTGTACCTTTGGCCATACAGTTTTTATCAGTCAACCAAAGAGATAAACCCCCCCCACACACACAGGCTTTCTTGGAAGGTGGCCTGTATGAAAGCAAAACTGTGGCAGATCTCATTCAATAAGACCAGAGGCCCACACAGCTATTGGAATAAGAAGCATTATGCCATCAGTCCAAGTCTGTGGTGATCCAGGTTTCTCTGACTTGACAGCTGAGACAAGTTGACTGGATCTAAGAAGCAAAGCAAAACCACGATAGTCAAGGCTAGAAAGGGATCATCAGTATTTAAGATGTTTTTTCTCTGTTCATACTTGAGATGTTTTTAAATTAAGGACAGTGGTGGGAACGCACACAGCAGCAGACCCTCAGGCCAAATGGCCATGAAGATAACCAGTGCAAGCCTTGCAAGGAACAAGGGTGAATGATATCTTGCACCTAGCACTGCTGGGAGATGCAGATAGAGCCTAAACTAGATGACCCCAATTGACAGATTACAACATACACGCTTATGGCTTTCGAACTATTCACCATACCATAAACTAGAATGGAACTTGCCCAGATTATACACCTCTGTAAGCATGAAGATCTATCTGACCCATTCAAATACTCATAAATGTAAGAAAGCCATCTCAACCCATCTGTTGATGTACTATAGCTACACTGACCATGAGTAACAAAATTAGTCCTATGGGTAAATATGGAATGAAATGCATCAAAGCCAGAAACACCACCCTTCTCTCAAACACATTTACATGCAAGACAACGTTTCCCTCCATGTCCAAAATGGGCATTTTAAGCCATCTCCCACAGTACAAAAGAAAGGCACTTGTGGTGAACTACATCATTGGAATCTGCTAAAGTAGTGGCACAGCCTTCTAGAAGGTACAAGGTGTTGATGAACAAATGCTATCATGGGAATACTTGAATACTCTATCTTCCACTGCAAGGCAAGCTAAGGACACCATTAGAATGCGGCTTTCCTGCATCATACAAGCTTGAGACAGTGTCTGCAGAAGTTATCCTCAAGAAATTACCTAGCAGGTTTGGGGGAAAGAAAAGCCAATTTCTAACCTCAACTTACTATCCCCCTTACCAACCCACCAGCAGAGACTCTGCTGGACAGTTCTGCCAACTTCTTGTCCAGTAGGAGAAACAAAACTGCTGAAGGACCCCTGAAACATAGCTCCTGAGCTGCCTTTCAGAAAACACAGGACCTCTGTTTTCTGAACCCATTGCTCAGACTTGGCTTGGGGTTCTGTTGACCCTTGGGTTGTTGCTGTTGCTATTGCTGGGGCTGTGAAAACAGTCTGTTGAGACTTGGAAAAGGTCCTCATTAGAAACTGAAACATAACTCTTGATCAAGAGTATCTGACCCTTTCCATAACCTAAAACAGTCATCACTCTTACAAAATCTGCCTTGAAAAATTAATATCTGCAAATGTGGCATTAATAGGCTCAGCAAAGTGCATCAAATGCAACTAAGAGTGGCAACATATGACTACACCTACACCTGTTTGGCAGCTATCTGCAAGGGCCAAAGCTAGAGCGTCAAGGCATTTTTCCCTTCAAAGCAGTTACTGCCTCTATATTGTGAGTGGTTCTGTCCAGTAAGAATCCATGCTGAATGTATAGCATATTTGCACAGTAATTCACTGTCCTCATGGTTTAAGCAGAGAATGCAACCCCGCTACCTTAAATGGTAATGAATAATCTGAAAAAGACAGACCACCTGGTCCTGAAGGACATGCTTGAACTTCACCGAAGTTGCTAAGGTATGGTCAAGGTGGGGATTTTCCTCCAAGATGGTACACTCCCTTATAAGTTGAAATTTCCCATCAGTCTTCTTGGGTGAGTAAGACATACCCAAATAAGGTGACCCAAACTCTGTACTACTCTCTCTACAGCTATCAGATACAGGTAGGATCACACAGAAAAGGATGGGGTTTACAGCATGACAGCAGACTTTTCTGTGGATGCTACTGAGGAGATGTAACACCCTCCTGAGATTATACCCCCCCCCTTTCTCCCTCATGGTTCAGAAAATATCTTCAAATTTGTTGTCTATAGGGGAAGATAAGCAGCACAACACCCTCCTTAATGACAGCAGTGGGCATCTTGTATCTTGTGCTGAAGCATCCCTCCAAAGAAAATGGTTGGCTGGTCATTTTAAACTTTTTCTTACGCTATTTTGAGCCAGAAGAGAATGCTACCTTTAACCTTATTTTTCTCTCTTCTGATGCTTGATTAAGCCATGTGCAACCCCCTGTCCGTCCTTCTGTCTCTTTATTCCTCTTCCCTTCTGGTGCACAAGTCATAAGATGGCTACAATATAGACTCCCTCTCCCCAGAGGAAAACTGGCTAAAGCTTTTTTCTTTACAATAAAGGCCCTATTGCACTTTCAGTAAATAGTCATATTAAGGAGTACTCACTCTGCAATCCTCACTGTGACTCGGGTATAAACAAAAAAAAGTGGTCAGCCACCATCATGATCTCTGTTATAGGACCTCTTGCCAGATTTTGAAGCCAGGATAGGCCTTGGCAAAATTAAAAAGGTTCTAAGACTCAACTTTACTACAGATGATGATCGGATTTTCTTTTAGAGTTAGTTCTTTACTCATGCTGCAGAAAAGAAAAGAAAAAAAAAGTTTAGAGGTATAGCTTTGCCAAGTCTGATAAAGGACCACAGTGGAAGAAAAAGCAGATGAAATGTCCTTGTGTGGCAGGCAAAAGGTTACATAATTCCTGCAGCCAAACCATCTGAAATTAAGATCACATAAGGCACACAAACACATCCCCCAGCTCAAAATCAAGGTAGATGCAAGAGCGATCACATTTTTCAGCTTCATGGACCGGACAAGTTTTGCTCCTATCATTTTGTTTTCAGACTCAACTTGTAATGATGTCCTTTCTTGAAAAACATGAGGATTTGGCCTACCAGCTGTACAGCAGAAGTGCTTTTATTAGCTGCTTAAAGTAGCGAGTTCCAATTTTGAAAATCAAGGTCACCAGTAAAGCACTGATGTAAAAAAAAGAAAACAAAATAAAAACCTGATGCTGCTGAATTACAAATACACATCAGAAAGACATTCTTTAAATGGGATAGCAGCAAATATGAGGCTGTCAACCAATCTCTTAACAGGAGTATCAAAATGAGGCTTGCAAACCAAACTTCAAAGTTCACACTGTATGCTCTTGTCTGTGTGCATATATTCTGAGAGGAGGTTTATCCCATTACTGCTGTTCAAGGTAGTAACCAGCAGTGCCAATACAGTCCTAGGCCACTACCACTCAAATTAACACAATGTGTCTTCCCTGGTAAAGAGACTGTGGTCTTCAGGACTTGCACTGCCTCACATGCAGTGCAAACAGGGCACCTCTTCATGTCATCCTCTGACAAGAAGAAAGTAACCTGTACAATACACACAATGCCCCAAACCTTCTAAGAAATACAGGAGATGAAATGAACTTGCAGAAAGGACACTGGTTCATAGGCTAACATTTAGTCTCGAGATTAAAAATGTATGTTACGCAGCAAGTCTGTCCGCCTAACGTGTAAACACTGGCAAAAGTTTTAAGTTCTGGGACTCAAGTGTGCATCCCAGGATAGCCACATACTAAAGCTTGAGATCATGGCATTTCAAACTCTTCTACTTTCCCCCCAAGGTAAGGCGATCTTGAAATCAGTATATACAACTAACAGGGTTGAAACCAGCAATTGTCAATATTCAATGTTCACCTCTAGTTTTTTTTTTTTTTTTTTTTTTTAATATAACTCTGGGACTCACTATTACAGGCCTCAGAATCACAACACAGAGCTGTAAAAGTAATGAAATAGGGTATAGGGGAAAAGCAACACAACAGCAGTAATCAAAAAATCAAAGCAATAACAGTCCAAATTTCTCTTTTTTTTTCATTCTTAGTGAAAGGTAAAAGGTTTCAAAGATTCTTCTTGAGTAACTTTCACTTTTTTTTTTGGGGGGGGGCACTACATTTAAAGCCTCTGATAGCTGACATAACTTTAGTTAATGTATGACCATTTTAAGAAAACATCTTTGAAAGCAGCTTTACTCTATCTTTAGGGTAGTTTATGCAAACTAAACAAGGTTTTATAAATGGCTAGTTGAAAATAACCAACCTAAGGAATGCATTACTGCTAAAAAGAATACTGTATACTGTTGGACTGCTTTTGCCTTTACATTAAGATTAGAATACCAAATTGTGCCCTACTCACAGATTTTTCAGCCAGCAAGTCGTTACCTTCATCTTCAGTGTCTATAGAATGGTAAAGGGGGGTTCTAAACCCCCAATTACCTCAGTGTTATACAAGCCCTCCATCACCTTTAAACTTTACAGAGGTCCTCAGACTGAACTTGAGTACGTCACAGACCCTGCTTTTCTTGTTTCACCCACACAAGAAACTTCCTCAGAATTCATTCCTAAATGCATTTTTAAATCAGAAAAACAGTTTCAGTGGTTAACTTTTTTCTTAAATAATCACAAAGCATTTTTACAACATGTAACAGATCACTACATCAGAATAAAAGTTTAAAGAAAAGTATGTTATGTCAGGGTTGAGCAGCTGAACTAAAACTTGGATGACTGTGATGGTCAACTGCAATAAAGTAGAAGGGATATCCCATTTTCATCAAAAGACAAAGTATTTGTTAACAGTGCTTTACCCTGGGAAACTGACCTCAGACTAAGTTTTCCATAAACACAAACTTTGTAAATATCGCTACCAAAATATTTTTACTTCAGAGATGAAATTACTCTTCGGTGCTATGGGCTACTCATCAATATGTTTATGCTAGGCAGAAAAAGCACAACAAATAGTTCTGGGTTCCACTAAAGGAAGCTCCTTCACTCCTCTTCTCTCATATAAAAACAGGTACCTTATTCTTTATCTTTAGGCAACAGTGGTGAAAGGAAAAGCAGCACTACCTAACCTTTGAGAAATGTGAACCCAGTCATAGGGTGGGAAGAGTAACCTGGGTCTAATCAAAAGGCTTCAAGAGTGACACTTCTGTGAAACATAACTACTCTACCACAGAGACCACAAGGAGGAAATCCAAGCCTGGTGAAAAAAACTCACCCTGAGCCCCTGACAATGTACCTTGAAGAAAGCTAATGAAGGTGGAAACATTTCATATGGTAAAGCAATATACATCATACAGCCCCTGATTTTTTGGTGTGTGCGTGTGTGGAGGGGGAAGATCTGTAAAACTCAATGGCAAATGCTTAAAGCTTTAAGTGGGCTTCTGCAAAGAAATGGACCAAACAAATGTATATCAACCATTATTCAAGTAAAAGTAGAAGCAAGAGTTATAAAAACAAAAATGCAACATAATAAATAACTAAACGAAAGCAGGACACAGAAGTGTTATGAATACAATTTAAATAAGTCATTTTATAAAAAAAAGCAGTCATTAAGCGCTCCTTCTGTATTTAGTCAGTGCAAAGGAGAAGTTAAAAAAGTGCAGTCTTGGGCCAAGGAAAAGGGGCACTGTTTCAGCATCTGAAAGAAGATAGCGAATTCAGCCCACTTTGTGCTCCCCCCGGACTATATGCGAGGAGAACTCGTACCGATCCTGACTGTGATAACCACAAATGTTGCACTCAAAAGGGTCTCTGAAGCCATGGCAGCCCATATGTATAGTGAACATGACATGGTCTAGAAAAAGAACACGACAGTGATCACACTTAAATGCTTTGAGCTGTTCTCCCTCCTCATTTACAACCCGCAGCACTTCTTTGGCTGAGCTGGGGATTCCTTTAGCAGCTGGGGGCCCCTCCGCTGGTCTTTGATCTTCTTTGGCATAAGCAGGACTCTGCCTGCTGCTGGTACTATTCCCACTAGGTAAAAGGCCACCCTTTTCATCATGGTTGCTGTCTGTGTCCGTTGAATCCTGACAACCATTAGTAGGAGAGAGACCATGGTCCATCAACTGACTCCGCAGCCGAGGGATGATCTGTGTTCCATCAGAAAGGTCTTCATGGCCTTCAGCAGCCTCACGGTTTCCTGGTAGCTCCATCCTTCCTGGCATGGTCTGGATTTGAGAATACACTGTGCTAATTACAGGTGTAAGTTCAGAAATACAGTTTGTGGGTGGGAGTCGCATTGGGCGAAGATGCTCTGCCCCAACATATGCCATTGTGCTGCTGAACGTTGGGTCTAAAGGGTGATGGCCCACCATTTCCACTTCTTTGTCAAAGCTGGAGTTCATATCAAAAGGAATGTCAGTTATACTTAGCCGCATCTGCTTCTCACCTGCAAAACAGAAAGTAAACATCAGAAAAAAGCCTTCACTTTGAGGCAACTAGACGCTAAGCAAATTAATTTAAGCACCAGTCAACACCTGGCTGCATTTAACTTCATTTTTTTGTTTAAGCAGGCTAGGTTATTACTAATTCTTTACAGAAATTATGAGAATGTTCAGTTAAGAAATAAACTTGAACAAACTCAAAACTAAAAACAAAACACCAAAAAGAGACAATAAATCCAACAACAGGACCGTTGATAAGTTGAGCGCTTTCACTCGCTTTATCTAACATGAGCTTCTTCAGAACAAATGCATTACTGACTTCAATTCCTTTATAAACTGTAACCAATTACATCACATGACTTTCTTAAAGAAAATCCAACATTTTTAAATAAAAAAATCAGTGTTAATATAACTCTGTGTAAATATAAAACTTAAATACATTAATAAAAAATCTTCTTATAAATAAATTTATATATGCATATGTATGTATATATACAGTAAAAATGTATACATATAATATGCAAATACTATAAAAAGCAATGCACAATAAAATAGAAGTTATGTTCTTACCATAACGTTCCATGTTAGTTGTCTTCTTCTCGCCTTCTTCTTGCTGGATGGGTTCGGAGCCGACCTCGGCCCGACTGCCACTCTAAAAGCTCGAGAGTTGGTTCCACCGGCTCGAGGCTCCCCTTATATCCCACAATGCTAGGCGAGAGTTACCTCAGATCTCGTTTGTAAGCTAACCCCAGCTTATAATAGTAATAGAACAACTCTAAAAGAGTCCACCTCTAACAACAGGGAGAAAGAAAGGTGACCTACATCCTGATTCAGGAAATATGCAAACAGCATATGCCTAAGAAAAGAGGTGGTAGAAAGAGAGGTCACAATCACAACTCCTCTAGGTCTGTCCAGGCCAGGGGGAAGGAGGGTGGGAAGAAGAAGGCGAGAAGAAGACAACTAACATGGAACGTTATGGTAAGAACATAACTTCTATATGTTAAGTTGTCTATCTCGCCTTCATTCTTGCTGGATGGGACCGCGTCCCTAGCACCTTGTCCCGGGTGGCCTAACGGAACAGACTCCTGAGAACAGTGGAACCAAAATTAGCTCTATGCCTAGAAGCTAAATCCAACTTATAATGAGAAATGAAAGTGTGAGGAGTAGCCCAAGTAGCCGCTGCACAAATGGTGTCAATAGGCAGTCTGTCTTGGAAGGCTAAAGAAGTAGCCAAAGCTCTGGTAGAATGGGCCTTAGGTTTATTAGGCAGCTTTTGGTGTCTAATCTCATAAACAAGGGTAATCAGAGATGTAAGCCATCTAGATAATGATACCTTTGAAACTGAAAGTCCTTTTCTGCTTTCTGCATAGGAGATAAACGGTCAGATTTTCTGAATTGTTTTGTTCTATCCAAATAGTATCTCAACTGACGATGAACATCTAGCCAGTGTAATTTTTGTTCAGACCTATTGGAATATTCTGGAAAAAAGACAGGGAGGTCAATGCTTTGATTTAGATTTGACGTCGAGACTACCTTAGGCAAGAAGGACGGGTTGGTTCGTAAGGATACCCTGTCCTTATGGAACAATAGATAAGGAGGTCGACAGCTGAGTGCATGAAGTTCTGAGACTCTTCTAGCTGAAGTAATAGCTACCAGAAAGAGAGTCTTCCATGATAGCAATTTTAAAGAACAGGAGGCTGCAGGTTCGAAAGGGGGTAGAATCAAAGAAGTAAGAACTAAATTTAGGTCCCAAGGAGAAGGAGGATTTCTTATAGGAGGTCTGAGAAGAAAAACTCCTTTCAAAAAGGCTTTGCAAAGCTTGTGGGGCATTAAGGCAGACTCAGAAATACTTACATGAAAGTTAGAGATAGCTGCCAATTGAACTTTAAGAGTAGAAGGGGATGAACCTGCATGGAAGAGTTCAGCTAGAAAATCAAGTACTATTTGGATGGAAGCAGTGAAAGGATCTATGTCCCTTCCTTGAGCCCAATATGTGAAACGTTTCCACTTACTCAAATAAATCTTCCTAGTGGAAGATTTATGGGAAGCTATCAAAATATCTCGAACAGAGCGAGATAATTGAGGAAGCCTGGCTAATGTTGGAACTGGAGGAACCAAGCAGTGAGGTTCAGAGAGGGAGGGAGCGATGTAACTGACCCGATTGATGGATCAAAAGGTCTGGAACTAGGTCCAGATGCCAAGGTCGCTCCAGTAGAAATTGATGTAGAAAGGGGAACCACACCTGTCGAGGCCAGTAAGGAGCAATGAGGATCAACGAGGCCTTCTGAGCGATAGCTTTCTGTATCACCTGAGAGATTAGTGGGAAGGAGGAAATGCATACAGAAGTCCCGGGCCAAACTTGGACTAGAGCGTCTCTGCTGGGTTGGCCTGGTAAAGGGAATAGAGTGAAATAATGTCTGCACTTGCTGTTTTGGGGAGTAGCAAAAAGATCGCAGCAAGGCTGACCCCACTTGAGAAAAATCTCTCTCACAACCGAGTCTTTCAGAGACCACTCGTGAGGCATGAGGATAGCTCTGCTCAATTTGTCCGCTATTTGATTGGACTTCCGGGGATGTGCGTTGCTATCAGAAAACGCTGAGAAGAAATCGCCCATTGCCACAATCTGAGAGCTTCTCGACACAGGGGTAGGACCTGGTTCCGCCTTGTTTGTTGATGTACCACACTACAGACATATTGTCTGTCTGGATTGCAATCGTTCCCAAGGGAGAGAGTCTTGAAGGGCTTGCAACACTAAAAGCACTGCTCTCATCTCCAGAACATTTATGTGCAAGTGGCATTCGCCTGGTTGCCATGTGCCCTGGACCGTCCTGCCCTGATAATGCCCCCACCCGATCAGGAGGCGTCCGTTGTCAAAGTAGCAACCGGAGGGGAACAAATGGTCTTCCCAACCAGAGCTGAGGGGAAGACATCCACCACATGAGATGATTTCTGCACGCCTGCGTGATCATAATGGTATGGGACATTGGAAGTTGCTGGTATGACCATTGTGTAAAGAGCATCCATTGAAGGATTCTCATGTGGAATCTGGCTAATGGAAGCAGAGGTATGGCAGCCGCCATAATTCCCAACACTTTCAGAACTAACCTGGCTTTGATTCTGTTGTTGTTGAAAAGGAGTGAGACCAGTCTGTGTATGTCTGTTATTCTCTGATCTGTTAGCCTCGCAGACATGTTTACTGTGTCTAGATTTGCGCCTATGAAGGTAATAGTACGACAAGGCGACAAAACAGACTTTTCGCAATTTATTGAAATGCCTAACTTTTGACAAATGCGAAGGTGTAATCCCTGGCCATCAGAAGGAGATGCTTGGTGGGGGCTGTGAGGAGCCAGTCATCCAAATATGGAAACACCTGGAATCCTTGTCGTCTCAGGTGAGAAGCTACCACTGCCATGCATTTGGTAAACACCGGGGGCAGTGGTGAGACCAAAGGGCAGGGCCCTGAATTGAAAATGACTGGTTCCCAGCCTGAAGCGGAGGAATCTTCTGGAGCGCCTGTTCATTTTATGTGATAGCACGCATCCTGAAGGTCTATAGAGCACATCCAGTTTCCTTTTCCCAATAGGGGAAGGATGGACTGCAGCGTGACCATCCGAAATCTTGTTTTCTTGACTGATCTGTTCAAGATACTGAGATCCAAAATTGGTCTCCAGTCCCCTGTTTTCTTTGGAACTAAAAAGAACCTTGAGTAGATTCCGGATCCTTGCTGGTCTGCTGGAACTGGCTGAATTGCTCTTTTTGCAAGCAGTTTTGAAATTTCCAAAACCGCTAGATCCCTTTGCGCGGGTGGAACATCTGGAAGGGATTTTTTTGATTGTTTCGGAATGCGAAGAAAGGGGATATTATAGCCTTCGGAAATGATAGACTGTACCCATTTGTCTGGAGTCAGGGATAGCCAGGCTTTTGGGTACAGTGACAACCTTCCCCCGACTGCCTCCGAAGGTAGGCAGCCGGGCAACACCTCAGGGATGCTGAAAGGGCTTATCAGAGAAGGCTTCTCGATTGCCCTGGTTCTGCGGAGCCCCCCTGCCTCGAGGGCGACGTCTACCATTGTTATTCCCGCCTCTGCCTCTGGCGGGGTAACGACTTTGTGCGTCAGGCGAAGTCCCTTGATTTTGTTTACAGAACCACATTTTCCCACTTTTCTGGCCTTTGGGGTAAGGCCTAGAAGGAGTAGAAAAACGGACTCCGACGGCAGAAAGAGTCTTGCCATCAGTCTCGCACCTAGTCAAGGTTTCTTTCACTTGAGGACCAAAGAGATGATCCATCAAACGGGAGTTAGTGAAAGACGCCTTGAAGGGGTCCGCAAAATTGCATAGCCGCATCCAGGCATGCCTACGTAAGGCCACACCTGTCCCTGCGCCTACTCGCTCCATCAGCCGCATAAGAAAGGAGGCGCATGGAGGAGTTGGCTATGGAGTTAAGGGTAGCCAGCTGAGTGTTCATTTTATCTTGAAAACCCACAGCTGTAGGATCCTTCAACATGTCACTCGCTTCTTTAATCAAGTCTCTTTGAAGACGCAGTGAAATGGCACAGGTAGTTCAGCTTAACGCATAGTAAAAGTCGCTGACAAAAACATCCGCTTCCGTACCTGTCCATGGACCTAGATTCCTTGTTAGGTGGATGGACAGGTACTGAAGGATCAGCTAGTTCCTTCTTAGTGGCAGCAGCTACCACCATAGCATCCACAGAAACTCCTTTTGTCAAGAACTGCTTGTCTGCTGGTGCCGTTATGAATTTGGAGGGTCTCCTGGGAGTGGGATCTACTGAATCAGGAGCCGTCCATGCCTTTTAGCAACCACCTGCATGAGGGGTCAAGGGGGACACCCAGGAGGTGGAAGGCGAGAGCCAAACGCCTCAAGATATCTGATTCATCCTCCGAAGGGTTAAGGGCTGGCCAATTTCCCTCTGCTTCAGGATCTCTAGAATGTCTGCAAAAGAGACATCTTCAAACGGGAACGGGGAACCCTCGAATCATCTAAATCTGTATCAGATGTGATTGACTCAGGTGAGTCAATGTGTTTCCTCTTACACTTCCTCTTCCGAGGGGCTCTTTGCCAAATCAGGAGAGGCCTCGGAAGAGGATGAGATCCCCACAGGGGTTCCTGAGGAGCTGGCTCTCTGCTGTCCGGGATGAGGGAGTGAGTCGACTTGACCTGAGGCACCGAGAGGGAGGGGCGGACGCCGACTGTGGAGTAGAGCCAGGCTCTAACACACTCCGCATGACCTCGAAGCACCCCTGTCAGGCAAAGCCAGAGGTCCCCGCCCGAAGCTGAGAACCCCTCGGCACCGACAGTGATGGCTCGAGGCCGATGTCGGAGCCGAACTCACCAGCGCCGAAGCTCCGAGAGGAAGAGCGGGGTCGGACAAGGGTCCGATGCCACTCACCCCCTCGGAGCCGACGATGGAAGTCCGGCGCCGAGATTCTTCTAAGGAAGAAATCGGAGCCGACGATGGAGCCGAAGACAATTGTATCGGCTCCGACGCTACCACAGTCTCGGTTCCGACACGACCCGGCTCCGAGCTCAACGGAGTCGGAGGAGGAATATAATGATGGACAAGGGCAGGCATCAACTGATGAGTCGGGCTCTGAAGCATCTGGGCTAGTGCCTCGGACTTGAGAAGTCGACTCACTACCCTCTGAAGGTCATGATCCGATAGCCTCGATGACCTAGAGGAATGAGATTTATGGCTCCGTTCAGACAGCAGGGGAGATCCTGGAGCCGAATGAACGGAGCCAAGGGACGGTGACCTGGACCTCTTCCTCGATGTCGGTCCGGAAGATCTGGACAGAGCCGACACGGGAACCTCAATAACCTCGGCTCCAGCCGGAGCCGAGGGAACCACAGAAACTGTGGACTGAGACTCATCGGCTCCAGCCGGAGCCGATGTAGGCGGAGGTTTAGAAGCCTTAGGTCTCGGCTCAGTTGCTGGAGCCGAGGACCTAGAAGCCTTAGAGGGCTTCCCAGAGACAGAAAGGGAATCCTCCGGCTTAAGAAGACCCCTCAGGATCAACTTATTTTTTCTTTCCTGCAGGACCCTGGGGCTGAAGCCGTGGCATACAGCACAGGAGTCCTGCAGGTGCAAAGGCCCCAGGCAATAGACACAAGAAGTGTGACCGTCTGTCAGAGACATTTTCTGACAGCACGCATCACACTTCTTGAAGCCTGAGACCTTTGTGTCTTTAGACATCCTAAACAAAAGTGTAATCACAAACACTCAACAAACACACTGATTACACTAAACTAGTTTTAAAACTCAAAAAATAAACAATTAACTAAAGTTTACCAAGAGTAAGACACACACACAACTAGGGGATGGAGAAAGGCCAGAAGGCCCGAGAGAGAACTTTAAAAGTTCTTTAGAAAAAAATTGGGATTTTCGGAAAAGGGAGTAGAAAAACCCACTACACTAAGGGAAATATATTTAAATTCAAAAATATAGGGTTTTAAGTGATCTAATTTTACCAAAATTACACTTACCAACAAGCCGGTAGAAAAACCAACACCTCGATGCTGTAGCGGCAAACGAGATCTGAGGTAACTCTCGCCTAGCATTGTGGGATATAAGGGGAGCCTTGAGCCGGTGGAACCAACTCTCGAGCTTTTAGAGTGGCCGAGTCGGAGCCGAGGTCGGCTCCGAACCCATCCAGCAAGAATGAAGGCGAGATAGACAACTTAACATCTACCTATTCCTGGCCAGTGTTAAAAAACATTTGATATTAATAGTACCATTAAGGCCAGGGGTTTCATCAGCAACCAAAACAATTTGCCATAAACATTCTCTACACTCCAAATAAGTCTAATAATCACCCGTGAACAAATCGGAGTTCACCCTTTCTAATACAAAGAAAGAAAAAGTACAGTTTTGTACCTACCATAAATGTAGATGTTCGAGGATCCACATTGCTGCAGTCCTAACTATTGGGTAGTCCGCTGTCCAGTTGGCCCGAATACCAAAGTATATGGCTGACGTCGGTCAGGGCGCATTAGACTGACGTCAGTACGTCAGGGTACTAATGCGCATGACCGACGTCATATCCTCAGTCTTTTCTTGCCCCAGATGTCAGAAGACCCTGAAAAGATAAGGCCAAAACCAAAAATTCCAAACATACCTGCACCAAAAATATGTACAATATAAACAAAATTACCAGAATATAACCTCACCTACACAACCACCCTTAAACACAGAGGGGAAGGAGGGAGGGTAAATTGGACTGCAGCAATGTGGATCCTCGAACATCTACATTTATGGTAGGTACAAAACTGTACTATGCTCTTCATTCCACATTGCTGCAGTCCTAACTATTGGGTAGAATCCCAAAGCAGAGGTAAGGGAGACTGGCAAATCATAAGGAAGCAGGAACTGACAACATGCCTTGCAAAATAGCTGTGGCAAAACCAGCCCTAGACTTAGAGTAGAGAGGAAGGTGATAATGCTTAGAGAAAGTATGCACTGAACTCCAAGTAGCTGCCTCCAAAATATCCTTAGTGGCCACCCCTTAGAAATGCTGTAGAAGTGGCAGTAGCCCTAGTGGAATGAGGCCTAATTCCAGCTGGAATCTCCTTGCCATGATGGGAATAACAAAATGCAATGCAAAACCCAATCCACCTAGAAATAGTTTGTTTTGACACAGGCTTGCCCTGAACCCAAAGCAAAAGAAACAAACAACTGCTGAGACTGCCTAAAATCCTTAGTCCTGCTCAAATAATAACGCAATTGCCTGTGTACATCTAAAGTGTGCAAAATCTTTTCCCCTTTATTTTGGGGATCTGCATAAAAAGTAGGCAAATGAATAGTTTGGTTTAAAGCCACACTAGAAACCACCTTAGGCATAAAGGAAGGATTAGTACGTAAAGATACCCTATCCTTATGAAAAATCAAAAAGGCTCTACCGCCATAAGGGCCTGCAACTCAGAAACCCTTCTTGCAGAAGTAATGGCCAACAAAAAAGCAGTCTTCCATGACAAGTATTTCAATTCAGCAGTAGCCGCAGGCTCAAAAGGTTGTAGAGTAAGTTTCTCCAACACAAAATTGAGATCCCAAGCAGGAGTAGGAGCTCTATTGGGGGTCTTATATTCTCTGCCCTCTAAGAAATTGCTTGAACAAAGGATGCGAAAACAATGGTGGGTCACAATCATAGTGAGCTGAAATTGCTGCAGCATGAATCTTAATGGAAGAGAAAGACAAACCTTTGTCCAATAACTCAGTAAGATATTGAAGAGCCACACTCAAATTAGGCTCAGAAATCTCCAAATTGTTTGCTGCACTCCAAAATAAAAATCTCTTCCATTTTTCTGCGTACACTTTCCTTGTACTAGGTCTTCTGGCTTCCATGATCACATTTAAAACTTGTTGAGGAAGTTGAGACCTACTGTCTTTCAAAACAGAATATGCCAGGCTGTTAGATGAAGAGACTGAAGCTTGACATTGAGCAGGTGACCGTCCCTCTGAGACAACAGGTGTGGAATCAAGGGTAAAGGCCATGGAGGCTTCCTTACCAGACTCCTCAGTAATGGGTACCAGTGCTGCCGAGGCCAATCTGGAGCTATTAAAATCATCCTTGGCTTGTCTTGTCTGACCTTTAGAAGCACCTTTGGGAGAAGAGGCAGAGGTGGAAAAGCATACACATGAAGATTTTTCCAACTGAAAGAAAGAGCATCCACTTTCCAAGCTGTGTGATGAAACCTCTTTGTGCAAAACTTTGGCAGCTGGTGGTTTAGTGGAGAAGCGAACAGATCTATGTCTGGAGTTCCCCATGACACTGTCAATTTTGAAATACATGAAGATCCAGTTTCCACTCGTGGGGATCCATGATTTGTCTGCTTAACACATCTGCTAAGGAGTTCTGTGCTCCGGCAGAAACCTTGCCTGAAGAGTTAGTTGCAAGCTGAGCGCAGTCTCCCATAAAATCATTGCTTGCCTGCACAATGGGTAAGAATGTGTTCCCCCTTGTTTGTTGATGTACCACATGACAGTTGTGTTGTCTGTTAGAATCAACACCTGCCCTGGAAGAAGTAACTCCTTGAAAGCCATTAATGCAAACTGGACTGCTAACATCTCTTTCATGTTGATATGTAGATGCTGTAGTCTGGCAGGCCACTTGTCTTGTATCCACTTTCCATTTAGATGAGCTCCCCAAGCAATGTCTGAGGCATCTGTCGTTAGAATCTGACTCGAATGTCCCTTGTTTAGGTGACATTCCTGAGCCCACCACAAAACTTCCTTTTGAATGCAAGGTATTATTTGAATGACAGTGTCCAAATCCTGGCAGTGCTGTGTCCATACATTTTTGAGATACCATTGCAGCTTCCTCATATGCAGTTTGGCATTGGGAAGCACCAGAATACAAGATGCCATGAACCCTAAGGCTTGAAGGACTGTCCTTGCAGTCAGCCCGGACTGAAGAGATAGTTGATGGAAGTAACTTGAAAGATTCTTTTGTTTGTCCAGGGTTAAAAAGGCCATCTGGGCTGCTGTATTCAGTCTCACACCCAGAAAGCACATGTCTTGAGAGGGTACTAGACTGGACTTTATTTCGTTCACAGAATACCCTAGGCATCTTAGCACTGCTATGACATAATCCAAATGCTGTAGAAGGTCTTCCTTTTCTTGAGCTAGAATCAGGCAGTCGTCCAAGTAAGGATAGATTTGAATTCCTTTTAGCCTGAAGTAAGCTATCACTGGAGTCAGAACCTTTGTGAATACTCTGGCCGCAGTGGATAAGCCAAAGGGCAATGCAGAGAACTGATAATGAGAATTTCCAGCTCAAAACGCAGATACTTCCTGCAACTTAGTCTTATAGGCACATGAAGGTAAGCTTCCTTGAGATCTAAAGTTACCATCCAGTGATCTTTGCCCAGCAGAGGTAAAAGCTGTTGTAACGTCAACATTTTGAACTTGGGAATGTCCAGATAAGTGTTGAGGATAGATAAATCCAAAATTGGCCTCCACGTGTTCCCCTTCTTCGGTACTAGGAACAGGCGAGAATAAAATCCTAGGCCCCTTTCTGGCACAGGAACTGGCTGAATGGCCTATGTGGAGCAACAGAGAAATTTGCTTGTGAGCCTCTTGTCTTTGTAGAGGAGGAATGTCTGGCATGCCTTTGAAAGGAGGCAAGGTATGGAAATAAAACCTGTAACCGTGGTGAATGATATCCAGAACCCATCTGTCTTGGGTAATTAAATCCCAATTTTCTTTGAAAAGAGACAGCCTTCCTCCCAAAGGTGCTGCCAGGCGAGAATGTACTGGCAGCTGAAAAGGCAGGTCATTGGGTCTGCTTACGAAAGGACTGACCCCTGCCCTCACCAGAAGTCTGAGCAGGGGAACTCCTGTCCTAGGCCTAAAAGAACCTTGAGCTCTGCCCCTACCACGCCTAGACCTACCCCTAGACTGGGAATCATAAGCAGGATAAGTCCATCCCTTAGTAGGCCAATTTCTACTAAACTTGGAGGCTGCACCTGCAAAAATCCTTAACAGTTTGCATAGACTTAGCCTTGTCCTCCATTTTCTTTAAGACTGCTTCCACAGGCTAACCAAACAACACATCAGACTGCAAAGGAGCATCCAAAATCCTTGTTTTAACATGCTCAGCTAAATTCTGATCTCTCAACCAGGCATGCCTACGAAGAACAGAACCAGTGGCAGCCACCCTCGAGGAGGCCTGCACAGCATCAAAACCACATTGCAAGGAATGTTTACCCACCTGTTCAGACACATGAACTAAATCCTGCAACTCTTTACACTCAATACCTTCTGCCAGAGCATCCACCTTAGATTTCAATTGTGAAAGGAGATAATTCTGATATTTTAACATGTGAAACTGACAATTCAACGCCCTCATGGCTAAAGTGGAAGAAGTATACACTTTCTTTCCCCATCTATCCAAAGCCCTTGCCTCTTTATCAGGAGGAACAGGATTTTTAACAACAGAGGCCTTCACACCTTTAGGCCCCTGAGAGACAGTTTCGGGTCTGCCCTAGGACTCTTAAAAGATACTTATGAGCCTCAGGCACCCTATAGTACCTATCCGGTTTAACTGGGGCAGGAGGCAAAGAATCAGGATTCAGGGAAGCCTCTGCAAAACATCTTCCACCACATTCAGAACAGGAGGTATAGCTAAAGGCCTATGCTGGGGTAAAACAAGAATTCCCTAAGCCTCTTCCTGGAATCAGAGAAATCTTGACCTTCCCATTTAAAATGCTCCCTCATGGAATGCAGAGTCTCTGAAAATGAAAAATCCTCAGGAGGAGAAGCTGAAGGAGTAGAATCATCCACATCAGAATCAGAATAAGGAGGATACTCCTGCAAGTCTTCAGCCAAGACTCAGAAGCCTCGAACATAGCTCAAAACTCTCAAACTCAGGTTCCACCCTAGGCCTCTTATCAGGAGGGGCATAGAACCTCTAATCATAGTAATCAAATCCTCTGTCATTTTAAGCATATGTTTCTTAGTCAAAGACCCTGAAGCACTAGGAGAAACTCCCACTTAAGCTAAACTTGGCCTGCCTCTCAAAGAAGCCTTGGAAACAGAAGGGAGGCTCTAACCACCTTAGGAAGAGAGGGAAGAACAGCCACCTGAGAAGCCCCTCAGCCTGGCCTACTTCCTGCGAGGATACATCCTGTAACAGTAAAGTCTCTCCCTGAGACTCCAAAGAAACACCTGGCAAAACCTCCGGCTCCACTGGGCCTTCTAAAGATCCGACGTCTGGGACTGTCGGTTCTTCCACTCTAGGCTTTGCTGCTTTGTCCTTGCGCTTTTGGCGGCGGCGCCGGAGCCTCTGACGGCATTTTATAATTACAACGCTTCCCAAAAACTAACCTGGCACAGTCTAACCTTCTCTTAATAGTGCGTTTGTTAAATCTAGCACAAGAGCGGCATCCAACAACGTCGTGCTCAGGCCCTAAACAAGGTATACACAAAGTATGGTAATCCCTATGAGGTATCTGTTTCCCACAAGAAATACAGTTATTCACTTTTTCTGACATCCGGTTAAATACTGAGGCAAGAAAAACCAAAATATTCTCCAACGGGTACTTAGCCAACTTTGATTCGGTCTGAAACTCTGACTTCAGAAACTTTCAGAACGCCAACCTGCACTCGCAAAATTGCTTCTGCATCGGACCATGCGGCAAAAAAGACTGAGGATATGACGTCGGTCATGCGCATTAGTACCCTGACGTACTGACGTCAGTCTAATGCGCCCTGACCGACGTCAGCCATATACTTTGGTATTCGGGCCGACTGGACAGCGGACTACCCAATAGTTAGGACTGCAGCAATGTGGAATGAAGAACATCTTCTTAAAAAGTGGGCACTCTGTGGCATGCACAGCTAAAGCACTGCTTCCATCCCTTTTTCTGATGGCTAAACAGTGCTCATAGACTATTTTGTGGAGAGCTCTAATGGTTTTACCAATGTAAAACTTATCACGTCGCACATAGCACAATAAAAAAAAATTAGTTGGGTTATAGGTGTAATGATCGAGGCTTTCGGGCCTTTCCAGTCACCATGGTGACTGTAATCAAGACTGTGGAAGGTGTGAAGTGGGCGTAGTTGTTTCTGATGTGCACGCTCAGACTAGTGGAAGACGGTCGGTTTCCAGTTCTGGAGGTAATGGTGGTTCTTCGGCTGTTTTAAATCTAACCAGTGAAGACCTCGTCAGCAACCGGTTTTCAACAAGTTCAAACCCTTTTTCTGATGTTAAAGACAGCGTTGGTTCTGCTCAAGTAAGTGATATAGCAGTAAATAATGATGACCAAGACTTCGAGTCTTGTAAAAATAACATTTTCAAACTAGAAAAATTAGCGATTAAAATAGCATCGCTGCAATTAGAAATTTTATACTTTGAAGAAAATATTAGACGTGACTGTGTACCACAAGGTCTAAGGGTCTTTAGGTTTCCTAATTGTGTTAACTATGGCAACACTTTTTACAAAGAATTAATTGAACTGTTTAACAGCACCGGTATTTTGCTTATGAAGGCCTTGGTTGTGCAGTATAAGGAGGATATCATTTCTATGAAAAACAAACTAGAGACACTTGATAAGGATATCAAATCATCATTGTGTTTTCCTTCTTTTTGCACTTTACATTCTGGCATAAACGCTAAGGTTGGCAGGCACAGGGCTTCTGTTATTGTTAGGAAGCGTGGTAAACTAACAAGGGATTTGCTTTCTTATTCTAATGGCTCAGCATATCCCCTTAACATAAACAACTTGAGCCGAGGCAGAAAACAGTTGTTTACCACAGTAACCACAGAAGTTGGCAATGATAGTGCCAACAATAACAGTAATGCAC
The DNA here is from genome assembly GCF_019279795.1 of Protopterus annectens. NCBI lineage: Eukaryota > Metazoa > Chordata > Ceratodontiformes > Protopteridae > Protopterus > Protopterus annectens. The sequence goes on from NC_056743.1 coordinate 987,282,025, forward strand.
ATAAGGGGTCGGACAATTCAGGCAATTCTGGTTCAAATGACAATAGTAATATCAATGGCCAAGTTAATCAAGGTTCTAATGAAACTTTGGGTGTTGCCAATGCAACAGGTCCTTTTTAATGGACTCCTCAGGCAACAAAAAGACTGGTCACAACAAGTACAGAACAAGAACAGGGAAAGGGTAAGGGTCAGAAAAAGAACCAACTTTTGACAGAGATTTTGAATCTTACTGGAGATGATTCTTAGCAATGATGTTTGTGTTAAAATTTGGCTTTTCCTTTATTCCTTCAAATATTGTTAACATTCCAAGATTGATTGTTGACTTTAGGTTCTATCTAAGGAAACTGAATTTGAAGTTTATTTTTGATAATCTTCCAGAAGTCAGGAATGATTTAACAACTTTTAAGAAAAGTACTTATAACCCTGCTTTGAATTCTACTATTCATGTTTTTGGTACATTATGTGAAAAACAGTTTAGAACTTTGAAAGCAGGGCCTTACGTTTCTAACCTGTCAGAAGGAGAAAGAATGGCTCTTTGTGATCTGAGTAACAGTGAGGTACGAGTCATGAAAGCTGATAAGGGTGGTTCGTTAGTTGTTATGAAAACAGTATACGAGCAAGCTATGTTTTCCTTATTAGATGACAAGTGTTATAAAGTAGTTAGCAGTGATTTTATTCTTAACTGCTTTCAAAAGTTAGACACTACGTTATTTGATCTATTTTGTGAAGTTACCATAGACTTTGACACCTATAGGTTCTTACAGGTTGAACACCCTAAGATGGCTGTACACAAGGACCATCTCAATCCTCCTTTCAGACCTATAGTGCCTGCGGCTTATTCCAAAACTGAGCCTATTTCCATTTGGTTGGATAGTGTATTAAATCCAGTGGTTCAGGAAACCAAATTTTATCTGCGTGACTCTTGGCATTTGTTAGAACTTTTGAATAAGCTTGAGGTTTCTGATGTTTTTTCCTTTGCCAGTCTTGACGTTACACCTCATTGTACACAAGTATTGATCAGGAGGTTGGTTTAAAATATTTGAGGGAATATTTGACAATATGCAGCTCTTGAAAACAATGCTGTCAATACTGTTTGTACCCTTATGGAGCTAGTTCTCACCAACAATTTTTTCAAATTTGGTGATTGCTTTTTTCAGCAGACATCAGGTGTTGCAATGGGGTCAAGAGTTGCTCCATCTTTCGTTAATATTGTAATGGCCCTTTGGGAGTTAAAACATCTCTATGTTTTGCCTTATTGAGACATTTTGTTTTATAGCCGATACAAAGATGATTTGATTCTTCTCTGGAAGGGCGATTACGGTAGTTTCCTAACTTTTGTTGAACATCTGAACCTTAGTACCACTTTCCTTAAGTTTACAGTTGGATGTTTTGGTGGGTCTACAGATTTTAGACATACATTTAACCTTTGACACTTTCACAAAATTTCAATAGTCAGATATTTAGGAAGACCACTTTTGTCAGTCAGTATCTGCATAGAGAAAGTCTACACCCCGTCCACATGAAAGGTGGAGTAGTCAAAGGTCAATTTATACGTCTTAGCAGGTTGACAAGTGAATACTTTTTTTTTTTTTTTTTTTTTACTTGAGGTAGAAAAACACAGTTTTTTCTTCAAAGTAGTTATGATTTAGCTTAGCTTAAAAAGATAATTCAGGAAGTTTTGGTGCTTAGGGACACTTCTGCCTGTCCTATTTTGAGCATTAGTGACACTTTTAGGGGACTGTCCCTTAGTGCTCAGTGTAGATTCTTACAAATTTTCTTTGGCTTTTCCTCTTCCAATATGTAATGAAATGGTCTACATTAAGAGAATTTTATTAGACCATTGGAAAATTATGATGGGAAATACTGAATTAACGAAGATTTTTGGGGACAGACCATACTTTTCTTACAAAAAGACTACCAGTATTAAGTCCATTTTAGAGAATAACAAATCAATGGCCTTAAACACATCTAATTTTGCAGGTAGTTTTTCTTGTTGACGATGCAAACAGTGTAGATTTATGAGCAATATGTCCAGTATTGAATTTAAACACATAGGGAGGAGGTTCTGGTCTAAGGATCATTACACCTGTAACAACTAATGTTGGTTACTGTGTTATGTGTGACACGTGACAAGTTTTACATTGGTAAAACCATTAGAGCTCTTCACAAAAGAATCTATGAGCACTGTTTAGCCATCAGAAACAGAGATGGAACCAATGCTATGGCTGAACATGCCACAGAGTGCCCACTTTTTAAAAAGTTTTCTTTCTTTGTATTAGAAAGGGTGAACTCTGATTTGTTCACAGGTGATTACAAGACTTCTTTTGAGTGTAGAGAAATTTTATGGCAAATTGTTTTGGTTGCTGATGAAACCCCTGGCCTTAATGGTACTATTAATATCAAATGTTTTTTAACACTGGCCAGGAATAGGTAGTTTATTGTGCACTGCTTTTTATAGTATTTACATATTATATGTATACATTTTTACTGTATATACACACATATGCATATATAAAATTTATAAGAAGATTTTTTATTAATGTATTTATTATTTTCTAAGTTTTATATTTACACAGTTATATTACCAACACTGATTTTTTTATTTAAAAATGTTGGATTTTCTTTAAGAAAGTCATGTGATGTAATTGGTTACAGTTTATAAAGGGACTGAAGTCAGTAATGCATTTGTTCTGAAGAAGCTCATGTTAAATAAAGTGAGTGAAAGCGCTCAACTTATCAACAGTCCTGTTGTTGGATTTATTGTCTCTTTCTGGTGTTATTTTGTTTTATTTAATGTTCAGTTAAGCCCTTGGCCTAAGAGAGGACAAAGAAAAGTGCAAAACAATATATTACAGATTATTATATATATATATTACAAAGAAAAGTGCAAAACAATATATTACAGACCGTCTATGAAATCTGAAGTACAATTCACTGGCGTAATTCTTCATTTTGTTTAACTATTTTGCATTAAGGTAAAAATACAGGCGGCATTTCGACAAAATCTACATTCACATTGGGCAAGGAAAGTGAAATGGTCAATTTCTTCCACTTAAATTTACATATGTATACATTCATTCATTAATTCATTACAATTAACTGAAATATTAAGGCATACTAATAACATGTGCAGTAACTAGTTTCCTTACTGCTGTCCTTCCCTAGATCATTTCTTTTTACCATGACTTCTAGCATTCTTAAAACCCCTTTTCTTTGACCAGCATTGCCTCCTTTTAATGTTTTTCAGGGGCCCCTTTCCTCTCAGTAAAATCTCTCATTAGTCCTGAATCACCCCTTCACACCTGTCACAATATCACCAACTTCCTATTTAATTCCAGCCCTTACCTTATGCCTTGCCCCTTAATGTGCCAGAATTTTGCTCAAAAGAAAAAAAAAAAGCCTCAAACAGCCAGTCTTTGTGGTGCAGTAGTGTCCATCTGAGATGTTGGCAACCAAAGTTTGGAACTAGACTAGAGATTCTTTATAATCCAAAGAAAGGAAGTGTGGCCTGAACACTAGAAAGAATATTTTACTCAGTAGCATTTTGGCAAGTGAAGGAAAAGAACAGGACTCTGAATCCCAAATACTTGAATGGCATTTTTTGACATATTGACACTACCCTTAGACTGGTCTCCAGTATATCTACTATGTTGTGTTTTTAAAGCATAGTAAGTGCAAATTAACTCAACAGTACCTGAACTTCCTTCCTACCTAAAATTTGTTGATGCTCTCTCTATGATGGCTTTTTCACTTACCACAGCTTGCAAAGATAACAGCTCACACAGAAAAATATCTGTAATTAGTAAACACTCCCTTTGTGTTTTACTGCCTAAGAATTTAGTACAATACAAATGTCTCTATTCCACTTCCCAAATTGTTCAACACCATCACTACAAGATGCAAGAAACTGCAAAGTCAAATCTTGAACAGAGGGACTTTGCTCCCTCCAGCCTACTAACACAGGTATCATAATGAGACAGTTGCATCATTCATCCTCTTCAAAAGTACCACCTCATTACTGGGCCCTTTTCTCTGCTGCTCCCAAGGTCTCTGGCTAAGACCGCTACCTGAACCCCCTCTCCCCCCAAAAAAAAAGGATCTTCACAGGCTATTGAGGAACCATGAAGGAAAAGAATGTAGACCTGCAAGTAGTGCCTGCTTTAAGGTATAGGCCATTATATATAAGAAGTATCCGCTGATGTTGGAGAAGACAGACTAGCTCTTCTACAAGAGTTGTGAAAAATTTGACATGTTAGACCCATGATAACAGAGTCTGCTGAGGTTAAGCAAAGGTAACTCTAGGCAAAGACATGCATAAACAAAACTGACTAATCAGGTCCTTAAATGTATCAATGAAAACTGGAGTGAACCCATTACATCATCCTCAGGCTCAAAGAATGTGGATAAGATTTTCTACCATTAAGACTACTGGGCACAAAATCCCAAACAGGCTCACACTGTCACAGTGTGTGCAATGAGAATAAACATGTCTCAGGCGCAAGCAGCCAATCCTACAGACAGCAAATCTGAGTCTTTGAAAAGGCTAGGGAAGCATGTATTCATTCTTAACCTGGTTTGCAAAGATAAAACTACAATACATACTGCACTTTCAAGATGATCTAATGAACAAGACCAACTGGTACAAAGGCATTGACTGACCAAAAGGGCAAAGAGAACCTTGAAAGTGAGGTGGCCCTTGAATCCACTGTCAACTCCCGCACTGTGCACACTGCTTTAAAAAAAATCTACAAATGGGACATAAGGCAGTCAGAGCAGACATGACTATGCAACTGGCACTTTTCTGCAATTACCATGTTTGCAGAAGGATTTATGGCAACCTACTAGAATATACTCTTTACAAAGGCACTCCCTCTTTCAGATCAGAGACTAAACACCTAAAGAACATGAATGGCCAGACATTTTCATGATAGATTGTTAACATCAGCCATCCCTCAAAACAAGTTTCAAATCTTAGCAAATCCAGTGGAATCACGGGCCTGCAAGACCATGTAAAATCCAAACCAACAGCCTAACAGAACCAGCAAGAGAGATGAGAAACAAAAGGGCCCATTAGTAGTCTTGACTTCTCAGTACAAGGTCTTGTAACAAAGGATGGTCTGATATGATCAACCACCCTTCAAGCAAAGGACTGCCTTTAAATCACCTTCAAGTGAATAAGTCTTACTCATATTAGATTACTACCTTTTTTGTTCCCCACTCCAGTCTGCATTCCTTCAAGATACACTGCTTAGACATAAGACCATGGTTCACATAAAACTTTGCGAACCGACAGAATAAAGTCATCATCCAGCTAGTCACTGTGCACCAGCAATCCACTGGCTATTACCCAGGTTCTTGGTGCAGAAAAAATATCAATGTTAGACCCACTGTGAAAAGAGGTTCTGCATGGTTGCCCTACAGTTCAAAGTCACACTAATTCATAGGAGACAGAATATGGTTTCCCTCGACTGTCCAAGAAGCCTAATTCAAATCAAGAGGAGGAGGAATCATCATAGGTTCAAACTATGATGTTGAACCAGTAGACTATTACATGTACATACATAAATATATGTGGATATACATATATATATACATATACATATATATATATATATATATATATATACATATATATATATATATATATATATATATACATATACATATATATATACATATACATATATATATATACACACACACACACACACACACACACACACACTGTGTGTGTGTGCAGATACATCTACACCCGTGTGTGTGTGTGTGTGTGTGTGTGTGTGCAGATACATCTACACCCGTGTGTGTGTGTGTGTGTGCAGATACATCTACACCCGTGTGTGTGTGTGTGTGTGTGTGCAGATACATCTACACCCGTGTGTGTGTGTGTGTGTGTGTGTGTGTGTGTGTGTGTGCAGATACATCTACACCCGTGTGTGTGTGTGTGTAGATACATCTACACCCGTGTGTGTGCGTGGGCGCAGATACATCTACACCCGTGTGTGTGCGTGGGCGCAGATACATCTACACCCGTGTGTGTGCGTGGGCGCAGATACATCTACACCCGTGTGTGTGTGTGTGCAGATACATCTACACCCGTGTGTGTGTGTGTGTGTGCAGATACATCTACACCCGTGTGTGTGTGTGTGTGCAGATACATCTACACCCGTGTGTGTGTGTGTGTGTGTGTGTGTGCAGATACATCTACACCCGTGTGTGTGTGTGTGCAGATACATCTACACCCGTGTGTGTGTGTGTGCAGATACATCTACACCCGTGTGTGTGTGTGTGCAGATACATCTACACCCGTGTGTGTGTGTGTGTGCAGATACATCTACACCCGTGTGTGTGTGTGTGTGTGTG